>NW_026988421.1:2127500-2427500 GCF_030222135.1 Aotus nancymaae
TCCTTCCTGAGATTCCCGTTCTGTCCTGGCGACTGCATTTCTGTCCGACCACATTTCAAACATGGTTTGCAGGCCCCACTTCAAGTACTAGGAGGTAGGTACAAAAGAAAGCGGCTGGAAAAAAACGATGTCCTCCAAACCTAAGTCGATGCAGGTATTGGCACTCATGTAGACAATTAGTGATACACGGCTTGCACTTCCTTTTCTCTCTCATCCAGCATCTCACAGGCACACAAAATACCTGTGTTTCTTAAGGGCAGACACATGGGAGTCAGCACGGACCTCAGCGTCCTGCAAACCTAGACGTGGAGGTGCACATCATGGTCACGTTTAGGTGGCTTCAGGAAAATCCCCATGCAAGGTTCTTGCCAGATTTGGGGAAATGCTTAGTTTAATGGAAACACTGTTCACTTGGAGTAAGGTAGAATTATAGCCAACTTAGAAAAAAAAGCTTAACATATGACAGCGACTCAGCTGGAACCCTGGAACACAGACTGCACGCATCTCTGATCTTCCGCATCACATTAAGTAACAAAGACCAGAGGACTTCAGATATGTACTAGATAGACTCTGTTTGATCACAGTAAAATGCTTCGCCCCATTCCAGACTATGGATTGCATCATTGATTTTTCCTCCCCCCTCCCTCCTGAAAGAAGGGACTCTTTTAAGTGTGTCTGATTCTTTTAATTAGATCATTACTGCTACTGTAATGTTTACTCCAGTATAATCTCTCATGAATAGCATGGGGCTTTTTAACAGTAGGCGTTACGCTGCCCCCGGTATCATTTGGGAAAATACACTCAAATAGTTAAGTCTGAATAATAAATATGGCTGCTTTTACACACACACGCGTGCGCGCACACATGCACATACATACACAAATTCTTTGAAATCACTTTTGAAGAATGCCAGCATTTCTTGCGACGTAGGAAGTGAGCTGCGGTGAGAGTGGGCACATCCGCTGTATTATGCATGTTAATGCATGCCGTCCGTGGAGAAACTTGGTGTCGAGTGTCTGTCTGCCTTTGCAAACACAAGAAAGTTTCTACTGCAATCATCTGAAAGACTGGAAAAGAACAGCTTGAATCTGATCCCGATCTAGCTAGCAGGATCACCTAGAATTCTCTGTTGCTCTTGCCAAGGGTTTTCCTTTCTTTTCCTTCCTTTTTTCTTTTTTTCCTTTTCCTGCTACCATGAGTCTATCTGTCTGTTATCCATTCTTGTGTTTTTCATGATGCGTTCTTAACCTCAGTTTGATGATCTGGACCATTTACGGGTTTGGCCGTGGTCAGTTGGCTGCCCAGTGACGTAGCTGGGGCACTTGGTGGATGTGCAGAGACCACATCAGGGAGCGGTTCCCGCATGCTGAGTCTCCCTGTGCTTCAGTGCAACTTAAGGCCGTGGACCTGTGCCTGGGAGCAGCTGCACATGTGACAAAAATCTTGGCCACTGACTTCAAATGAGTAACTGTTGAACAAAGTAAATATATTAAATGATAATTTCCAAAGACAATAATTAGTATAATAGCTCTCTTCAAATATCAATGTTTATGATGTGAGTAATGGTGAAAAGCACTGTTTATTTGTTTCCAATGAAAGACAGAATAATTTTATTCCGGAAACTTAAGCACTTAGGTTCAGGCAACTGGGCAGGTCTGAAAGGGAGCGTTCTTAGTGTGTGTAATGTAACTTCCATGGCGCTGCCTCTTAAAGTATGTTAAATAATAAATAACTTATTAAAACATGTTCAATGTAATAATGCCCTTTTTCATGAATTGTTGTAAAAGAGAGATTAGAACAGTAGAGGAAGCAGTCTTCAGGGGAAAATAACGGGAATTTCTAGCAGTAGAGTTGTGTAATGGTTCTATATTTTTAAAATGTGCCTGTACTCCATTCATAGTCATTTAAGTGCTTAAATAAGCACAATAAATGTAAATAATTTACTGCTTTGCAAACAGAAAATTGGGCAGAAAAGTAATTTTGAATAGCAGGTTGGCTTGCAATCTGCGATGATTTGGGACCCTGTAAAATGCAACTGACGGGGCTGTTCATTAAACCGCTGCTACTGAGCCTTCTTTACGTTCATTAGCGATTAATTCAGACAGATATTTAACTTAATAAGGTAAGCAAATAAACAAAAAATCACTTTCAGTGCCTTAAGGTTTTTAGACCTCTAATTGCTTTTGTGCCCTAATTATCAAGATTAACACCTTATACTGTTCTCACTCGTTTCACTGCAGAAAGGAAAAAAAAGAAAAAAAAAAGAATGCCACCAGAGCATTTTGAAATCTTTTAAGTGGAAAGTGGGAAAGGGTTAAGGATTTTCCCTTCTAAGACAAAATGACCACCCACCAAAACCAGAGACTCCGGCTAAGTTTTTTAAAAACATTAGCTGAACAGAGGAGCCACACACACGTCCGTGCTAAGAGAATAGAACTTGCATGGAATTCTAAGCCAAGAGACGCTTCGGTCGTGCAGATAAATCAGACTTCCAGAAGGAGTGGTGGACTGCGTTTCGGCTCTGCTCATCAAGTCTCCGGCTGTATTTTTGCAGGAGCATTAATCAAAGATTTGCTGTGTGGCCGTTAGATTTAAAAGTTTGTATTCACTTAAGGTCATGCGCCGTTGTCAACACTTTGTAATTAGCGACAACCTACTTGCAGGTCCTTTAATATTTACTGTAATAATATTATTCATAATAGAGTCATTCAGTATTCATGTGGATATAATATGTAATTCCATTGCAATTTAGCATTAATTAATGTCCACTTATTGCCGCATATTATAGTATAGGAAACAATTTCTGATAAGAGACACCAGTGTAATTTAAGGATGAATCTGACGGTAATTTGAATAATGATATACATTGCTTCATGTCTCGATGCCTCTGTCCCCACCCCCATTTCCCTGCATGCGTGCGAGCTCAGAGGACTCTTAGGAACACCACACACACGTGCTCACACATGCACTCCCCCACACACCCATTGTGTGTGGAGCCGCATAGGTATTTGCAAAGACACTTTAACGTGTCTGGAATCCCTTTCTAGATCTTAGTTCTGAATATTAAAGTTTGCTACTGTCAGAGCTTTCTATTGCCACTGCAACACCTGCGCAGATTGCTGATTCAGTAGCTCTCCTAAAAAAGACCGTCGTAAGACAGCTGCCCTTTAATATAGAGGCAACTATTTTTAAGTGGCCATTACAACGGGGCTTAAAAAAATAAAAGCAAATATCCATGTATCTATTTCTCCATCCGTCTCTCCTTCCTATCTTTATCTATCAAATAATGGATTCATGAATAGAGATATTTTTATATATCTTTTTGCCTATCAAGAAACAAAGTTAAAACTGACCATTCTGAAAAGGGGCATCTTGGAAGCTAAGTGATGAGACGTGCCGGGTTAGAACCGGTCGGCCGCTTTGAGACCCTGGCTGGCTGCGGTGCTCCTGAAATAACTCTCCAGCCTTCAGGTCGCTAATTGCTGTTTGCTGGTCTTGAAAGAAGTCATGAAGCTCCAGCACCATTCTCACTTGAACTTGATACCGTATTTCACTCGTTCTTGTAGCATTAGGGGATTTAAAACCTCCTTTTCCTTTAATTCTTTTCTTTCTTTAATGGGTGACTGGATAAATTCAGTGGTGGATTTTTGTGACATTAAAACAGCAGATAAGTCTATGATGCACTCTCGCTATGTGGTTTAAAAATCCCTCACCATATGTTCCTCACTGGAATGCCTCGTCTTGCAGAATTACAGGAACCGAAGCTTAAAAACACAATTAGGTAGTTTAAAATGAAGTATTAAAGAAATACCACATATATTCAGATGGCTGCGATGTTTTCTTCCCTCTCTGTTTTTGGTTTTGTTTTGTTCTTGGGGTATTCAAAAAGCCTCTACTGTATTTGATTTTCATACTAATCGTGCCCCATATTTTTTGGATTATGTTATATAGGCTGTGGTTAAATTATAAATGAAAGAGTGAACTACAGACTTCTTGTTGTAACAGCAGCTTTTATGTTATTACAGAAAATGCAGGAAAAATGGTTTTGCGATGAAGGGCCCCCTCGCTTATTTTGTGCTGCTTAATGTATATAGGCAGACAGGCAAAGCAATTTGTAGAAATGTTTTTTTGCAGTATTTTGAAAATTACAGCACCCTCTCCAGCCTCTGAGGAGAAAATGAAAGAAAACTAAATACACAATGCATAAATATAGCTGTATGCTAACAGCGCCCTTCACTGTTTGCTGTTTTATGAATTCCTTCTTATGAAACACACACACACACACACACACACAGACACACACAGACACACACACACACACACACACACACAGGAGAGCCTAATTCAAGTTGGATTTCTTACCAAGTTATAAGCCAAATCAACTATTTCATGTGCCGGTGATCTAAAAACCATTTTCCATAATTCCAAGTTCCTTCTTCTTCAATTGTTTAAAAAGAAGAAAAAGGCAACAAAAAGCTGGCATGACCAGAGAATTTAAAAAGAAATCAAATAACAGCTTGTAATTTCCATACATTTTTTTTGTTTTCTATTACACTTATTTCAAATTCACTATACATGTAAACCCAGTAAAATATTTTATAGACGTCTTGCATCGCACTGCTCAAAGCACTTGACTGAATGTCCACTTTATGTCCTGATCCTAGAGGGCTGGAGTTTTAAGATATAATTTATACTCAGCAAATTGATGAAATATTTAGTTTATAGGCTGTGGCATTTTAGGTCCATTGTAACCGCATCACCTAAAAGACCGTGCTATGGTGCAGGCACGGAGAATAATTTTCTGCATTAAATCTGCTGCCATGCTTAACCATTTTGTTAATTTGTCCCCGAACTTTTGCCAACTGGAACGGGGGTAAGAGGTCAGGGAAGCCTGAGGAACCAGAAAGGACTCTGTTTTTCTGAAGTCATTTGTTGGGCTCTTTTCTAATGGAAGGCGAGATTTCGCAGTATCTACTGGACTTGTTCACACGCTTTTCATAAAGAGAGGAACCTATGCAGAAATCACTAGCTTAGCTTACGCCCGTCATTTGGAGATAAGTGGATTCTTGAATGTCTGAAAGAACATTTGATGTGGAACTTAAAACAATGCTGGAAAAATATCTTTGCCTTAATTGCCTTTCATTCTGCAGTGATGTGAGCTGCTTCGCCAAGGCGGCAGGTATCGTGGGAACACAAACTGCGGCCTCCCTCATGCCGGTGCCGATGGGCTGGGCTGTTTCGCTTCCCTGCAACCAGCCTTAAGGACTCTGGTTTGTTTTCTTCCTTTTTTTTTTTTTTTTTTTTTTTTTTTGGCTTTATTGGGTGAACTGCCTTCCTGAGATAACAAATCTTCTTTTGCAGCACTTGGAGGAGTTTGGTTAGGGGCTACCTCTGAGCAACATGAACTTGGCCTTGCTGGTGTCTTACACTAATACCTTCACTCCTGTTAGGAATCAGGGTACTCGGGAAACAGCCCGGAGCCATACAGCTGATTATTTCACCAAATTTGCATCTTTCAACAGTAATGGGGATGACTTCCACAAATGCTCCCAGGCTCTAAATAGATGTTAAGTGGTTGTTTCTAGTTCCTTCCCTTTCCATCCCTGGAGACTCACTTCCCATCCCACCCACTCCCAGCCCTGTGCTGAGGCTGCTGGTGGCCTAGGCCTGCTCAGGCCTGGCAGCCCGTCCTCCACAGCCTGTTCTCAAGGCTGGCAGCAGGCGTGCTAGGCTGGATGTCCAAGCTGGGTCCTTCTGGGGAGCCCAGGCCTTGAGGCTGAGCTGCTTTCCCTGGCTCTAAACCTTGGTGGCAGGAAGGTGAGCCATCCTAGTCTTCAGCACTGGGCAGCTGTACCCACCCAGCCTGCGGGTTTCCCCACCATGGGACGTCTGCCTCCCACAGCAAAGAGATCCAGCAGAGAAGTAGGGCTTGAAGACAGAGGGGGTGAGGGGAGGAGGGCAGCGCAGGCCTGGGGCTGGCAGGCTCTGGAGGGCCCTAGTTGGGGACGGACAGGAGCCCAGCTCCTAGAGAGGGGTCCACCCAGGAGACTTCCCCAAGGACAGGCATCTGCTCCTGACTTGAAGCTGCAACAAAGGGGGCGGGCTGTCAAAGAGTAAATATTTTTTTCATGTGGTGTTGATTAAGGATAGAATAAAGTTTTGTGTTCTGAAAATGTACCTGATGTTTGCACTAATGTTCTAATACCTTTCTGCCAGCCCCTGGCTGGTCAGTCTGGCCACGTGGTTCAGCCATGACTGCATGGCCATCCAGTGGGTCAGACTCCTGGCCCCCGGTGACCCCTGGGTGGGCTTTGCAGGAGTGAGTATCCTGGCTGGCTCGCTCTACTTTTTAGGGCCTGGGAGACTAAAAAAGGAAGTGTCCACAAGTAGCCCCTGGCCTCTCCAAGGTCCCCATGCCTCTTCCTGTCCTGAAAGGGCCTTCCCTGGCAGATCTGAGCAGAGCCAAGGACAGCCCTGCCTCCCCTTCCTCCAGATCCTTCTAGTTTCTTGAGAGGTTTGCACAGCCAGGGGCCCACTGTAGCCCCAGCAAAGTGCTGGCTTTGCAAGGTGAGATGACAGTTGGAACTATCTGGGCTTCTCCAGTAGACAGTTTCTGGCTCTAGGATGACCATCACGGGAGCCTTGAAAGTATCCCCTGGACCTGGCCTTTGTTCTGTCAGCCAGAGGGCATTTTCTGAGAGCACTGTTCCTACTAGGCTCACATTTAGGTGTGCGGGTATGAACCTGCATGCCCCCTTTGCGCTGTGGAAAGCTACAGAAAGTTCTTTACAAGGCTTGCTTGGAAAAGTGCATTGTTTATTGACCTAAACCATTGCACTTGAGTTTTTTTTTTGTTTGTTTTCTATTTTTTTTTTTTTTTTAAATAATGCTCCAGTGTGTAAATCCCTCAGCTCTACAATGGATTAAAAACCATGGTATTTAGTTTTTCTGGATAACTGATTTATAACAAAAAAATACATTTTTTCATTTTTAGTAGGTGTAAATATTTAGACTTTAATTTTTAAATCTGCTAAATAAAATTGGACTTATTTACCTTTTCTTGTCCATTGATTGAAGTCCAACCAAAAATAGCAGCCAACCTATTCAAAAGAATTTACAAACAGGAAAACTGAATCAACCTTTTCTAAATTTCATGTTTGCTTTGTAATGATAGAACTAAAAGGCTTAACTGTATCTTTCATTATAGAAAAACCCTGAAATGAAGGATGGAGTCTAATCCTTTTTTTTCTGGAAGGCACTTCTTGACTTACGTACTTTATCTCATCATCATGACAAGGAGAAGAATGAGATGAAAGATTATAATGAACCCATTTCCTTGCTGAAACAACAGAGGGGTAGGAGCAAGGAGGAACCGGGAAGACGGAAGAGTCTGGAGTGGGACCTGGGATGCGCGGAGCTGCCGAGGCCAGAATGAGGAGCATGGGAGCCAGGGTGCACTCACAGCGTCTCTCCCAGGTCCAAAGGCAGGGATTCTGCACCCCAAAAAAACACAACGTGATCACCACCGCAGCCGTATAGTTTATTAGGCATTACAAAGTTCTTTCTTTCTTTAACTATGAATGGTAAGTGATCTCGAATGATCTTCAGCTTTAGTCAGGAAATGATAAGAAAACAAAAAACAAAAGCTGAGCCCCCGGCTGCCGGGCAGGCCCTCCCTGGGGCCTCTGGCGCCTGCTTTGCACCTGCCTTTGGTGGAGTCCACAACCATCCCCTTCGATCACCTTGAACGAAATATTATGCACAAAATTTAATAGCTTCAGGACAGTTCCTTTCATATATGCCTTGAAATTTCTCTTTCATTTTCTGCATTAGTATATTTCCTTAAAAGCCATGTCGGCAGAAACGAACTGAAATTTGAAAAAAAAATGCATCTATTTTGCTGTTAACAGCAAGGTAAGATTATCAGTTTCTTTCCTATTTATAAAATGGATTTTATTTAACGTATAAATATTTAGAATGCCCTTGCTTTAGTTCATTTAAGAAACAGCTATATATATATGCACATATATATGTATAATTTATTTGTCATATATTTTAATCTTTGTTTTATTTCCTCCTTTCTGCGTCTGTGACGTGTCTGTGACTGTATTGCGTGGTATTACTATACAGCATGATATTACTTTATTATTTACAATGCAGGCGCATATCAGTGCGATTCTGCTTCTTTGTCCGTGTGCTCAGCTGTACTAGGACAAAAATCCCATTGTACCAGAAAGCTTACACTGTTCCAAGCAGATCTGCTGGCAATTTTATTTTTTCAGATGTGCCCCCGATTCTCATCCCAGTTGTGGTTTTTGGCTTCCACCTCCTCACCGCCGTTTCACTTCTCTGGGAACCCCATTACTTTTGTCCCCACTCACGCTATGACCTGTGCTACTCGGAAATTTTTGAGATGAAGTCATTGCTGGTTTGAGTTACTGGAGAGACATTAATTCGTCCAGCTGGGCTGGCTCAAGGCGGTCCCAGCGTTAGGCCCTGACAGCCACCCTCAGTGAGAAATCCGAGCAGGCACGGGAAGGAAGGGGCGTGCAGAAAGATAGATACTAGAGGAGTGAACGTTGCAGAAACAGTGGATGCAAATGCTGCAGGAGGAGTGAGATAAACTCATTACCCCGTCAAGAGCTTTGTGAAAAATACCTTCTTTTAGCCTAGGATTTTAATGGCAAATCCTGGGAGATGATCATTTACTATGGTATCAAGTGGACAATATAGATATGTTAGTATATGTGTGCATTTTAAGGGCTTGTCACTTGGAGATTGGTAAGGCATTCTCTTTGATAGCAGAGTGGCCTGGGTATATATTGTTTCATTGTTTGAGTATGGGAATCCACACACCATCAAATTTGTGGAGCAGTTTATACTTTACAAAGCAGTTTCTGTGCATGAATTCACAAGAGCCTGCAGGCCTGTACCCTAGAGGGGGGTGGGGGTGGGGAGGAGGAGGAGGAGGTGTGACCCTCCCCGCCCCCAGGTTATAACATGCCTGTGACCCACACACTTTACAACATAACATCCAGATGTCCAAAAACATTTTTGGTTAACTCTATGAAATTTGATAGAATGTGAAATGTGATAGTACATGAACTCAGTGACATAAATTGTAAAACAGAGCCCCAAGTCCTATATGTAAAAATGCAGCCGTTTTTCCTGAAGGCTGAAACCCCCAACAAAGAGCTGAGGGGTCTGGCGTGGGGTCTGCCACCACCACCTCCCACTCTCGTCTCCTTTTCCCAAAGCATCCCCCGACCAAGGAGGCCCCTTTCTCCCCAACTTCATATTGCTCACTATGAAAATCGAGGTTCCTGGTGACTTTTTCACGGGCATGGAATTCATAAATGACAGAATGCTCTCTCAAACTTACGTCTTCTTTTCTTTCAGACAAGTGCTTTTTCTGCTACATGACAGGAGGAAGAGTCCCTGTGGCCCGCACCTGGCCAGACCCACCTGAACTTGTCTTCCACTGCTCAGGTGTGAGGGCAGGGAGAGGTAGGAGGTGAGAGGCTATTCGTTGCGCTGTCTCTGTACCCACAGGCTGGGAGCCGCTGACGGGCAGGTCTAAGCTTGGTCACCTCCGTGTATCTCATACTGGAGACTGAGTTCAATGCTGCCGAAAAGCTACAGCTGTTCATACTCTGAAAAGTTTACGAATCCAGAGGAATGCAGAAGTTTGGGTGACAGTACTGATGAGACTCTGTCCTGTGAGACCACAGGGACATGTATGCTCCTGAGAGACGGCGGGGTTTGGGGAGATGGAAGCCCAGGCCTCAGGGTCTCTCGCGCTGGTATTTGATGACAGCATCAAAGCATAGGGCCCAGGAGCAGCCAGCGGGAGCCTGTTCCTTTTCCTCACCAGCCTGGGCAAAGTTGCAGAGGCCAGCCATGCAAGTGACGGCTGTAAAGGCGGAGGCCTGGCTCCACTCTGTACCTCGGTTTTCACCAGGGACGGGGGAGAGTTAAATGAAGGAGCCCTTTCCAGTCCAACAGCCCCTGCTGTTCACCCTGTTCATGAAAGAAAATGGAGAGTGTTTGCTGGGAGCTTAGCAGCATCAGGGCTGATGGAGGTTTTCCTTCCCTGTTACATTAAACACGGCTTCAAAAATAACATTACAAGAGTGTTACATGCCCATGACAGAACTTTTTAAAAATTTAAAAAATTATCAGAAACATTATAATCAGCCATAAACTCACCTCCTTTTGTTAATATTTTGGTGAGTGAGCCTTTTTAAAAAATCCGGATGTCTAGTTATTGGTACTATTCTGTACACAGGCTTTTGTGTGCTGTCTTTTTCACTTCAAGTTCAGTCAGCTCCTCCCTATTTTGTGTAGAAATGCCTTCGTAAATGGCAAGTGCTATGGCAAATGCATTGAACAGAATTTACTAAGCCAATGGGGTATTTCGGTTGTGTTGCTCTTAGATACACCCCTGGAGGGAGCCTCTCTGTGTGAGCAGCTTACCTCATATTTATGACTGTTTCTTTGGGGTAGGTTTTGAAAAAGTAAAATTTCTGTTGAGGAGGTTTGGAAGCATTGCTTTCCAAAAGAATCTGCCTGATTCACCCCCGCCAACAGCCTGGGAGAAGGCGAGGCTCGGGTTCGGCGTGGAGAATTTCTTTTTCTTTTCTTCTTACCTATCAAAAGTAGCAGATACTTGAAAATCATATTTGTTGTTGAACTTATGATCTCTTTGTTAGTTGCGGCATCAGACTTTTTTTTTTTTTTAACATATGTGAATCATTTGTTTTTCTTTCAGGATTTGGTATACATGCTTCTATTCCAGAATGTATCACTTGCTAAATTATTTTAACGGTCAGCTGCTATTACTAAATAGAGTTGCCAAAGTTCCCACTTGAGAACCCCACAGAAGTTAAAAATTTGGCAAACATTTTTCCTTTTCTTCCTGCTTTTTGTTTCCACTAAATTGCTTCCATCTCTTCTGCGTGTGAAAAAGGCATTAAGAATGCACCATCACCCTCACGATTACAAGCAGAATAAAGAGAAACAATATTCAGTCTCACCAAACAATTATTCTCATTTTTCCACAGTAGGCTAGCCTAATTATTACCATTTATATGTTAACATCATTAACTGCTTCACTGCCAAACCCCAATGAGATAATATTCTAAACTTTGTTATTTTAACTACCGTGTTCTCTGTCACTTAAAAATGGTGTAACAGAGAAACACACCTTAAATACTGAGCTGTGAAGATGGTCATTTGAAGAATTAAAACACTTCTGAGGATGCTTAAAAACAAAGGTGAAAGTGACGTTTGTCATGTTGCCAGTTAGAAGTGTTAGTCTTCTATAATGGGATTTGTGGAACTTGTTGGGTTTCTATAAAATGTTATATGGTGACAGACTCTGAAAGTCTGATCTTGGCAGTAGTATGTTTGGTGCCCATGTTATCATCCTAGGATACAAAATGTATTTTCACAGCAGAACTAAGAAGTTTGAAAAAAATGTCTTCCCACTGCTGCCCAGACCTTCCTGTTCTCAGCAGTGAGTCAATATTGGTTTCAGACTGGATTTTTCATTTTTCAGCTCAGGAAGGAGACCTCCCTAAGTTACCATTACTGTTCACTGTAAGATTCGCTGTTTTTCTGTGATGAAGATGTTTAAATAAGGAATTGAGATGTAACCATGTTTGAATGAAGAACATACATAACCTTCCAGCGATAGCAGTCATAGGGCTTCAGAAGACATTTCAGATGAACTTGACTCTGCTTTGGTCTGTGGTAGAAAGCCAAGTGCAGCAGCTGTTTATAAAGGTTTGGAACTCAAGGTTTTGTGTTCAAGAATCATTTTCATTTTCACTCTGTGTTGTAATCCTGTGTCCTTTCCAGACCGAGAGATTAAGAAAAACGGGAAGAGCCAGGAGAGCAGCTGATACATGCCAATTAACTTCATATATACACAGAATCCAAACGTGAAATTCTCAGACATGGTGGCCCACATGGTTAATACATCTTATCGGGTCCCAGAGTATCCAAATTGACATCTATAAAGGAAAAATTCCTGTTTTTTATATATCCCATTCTAAGCAACATTCAATTATTGTCATTTTAATTTGGAGTTTTGGACATAAGTCTATGAAGTGTTTCATATAGATGAAGTTGGCAGCTGAATAATAAATAAACGAGTTGCCAATAACTTTGAAACGATGCAACGACACCTCTTTTCTGTTGTCAATCATCTTTAGCACACACTTCTGTGGTTCGAGTCTCATAATGAGTACATTCTGACTGCGTGGAGAGCTTGAAGTTCTTCTAGTGAAACCGTAAATGAGAAGATGCCCATTTCAGGTGTTGTGTTGAAGGTTTCTGAGCTTAGCAAACTTACGATTGTCATATCGCACTCACAAGCGCACACATGCACACTTATACCTCACACACATACCGTAACTGCAGGAAAAGCAACTACAAAGCAACCTGTGAAATCCACTGTGACCTTAAACATTGCTTACTTTATACATATTTATATGTAAACTCTAGAGAAAGTTTCCTCCACATTGGCTTTATGGCCCTTATTGTAATTGTGGCCTTGATTAATTGCAGTGTCAATTTGAAGCCTTTACAATTAAATTTTAACATATATATTACAACTGAAGGCTCACCCCTTTCCCACTCACTCCCCCCAAGTTTATTTCTTATGGATTTAAGAAAAGCATTATTTCCCAATATTCTTCCAGTGATCTTTCTTTCTTGTTATGAGTCTCTAGTTCTCATTTGATTATGGAATTGCAAATTATTTACTCTAATTTTAAATTAAAGAAGCAGGCAAGTAATCTGGTGTAAAAAGCACAGTTCCAGCTTCAGGAAAAAAATGAGTATGTGTTTCATTTGTCTTTGGCACAGTACTTCACAGTCCCTGTGTAATGGAAGGGTTGAGATAGAATGGCCCCTCCACCTTGCCGTGGTGTAATGCAATTTAGCTTCATTAAATTACTGGAGGGCCAGTTACTTAAGCAGAATATTGATTTTCAGTCTGGCCCGTGTTTAACATAATTCTGCGTAGGCAACAGCTAATTCTGCATTTGAATCTAACACCCTAATAGAATTATAAGATGCTGCTTGACCACAGGCGACCGCTCAGCCATCTCAGTCTACCTCTCTTGACAGCCTCTCTTATACCCAGGGGCTGACTTTACCTTAACCCCTCCCTGAGACTTGGGTCCTTTGTTTCCAGGGTCCCCCAGTGCAGCTGCTGTATTTTTGCCAAGAAAGTGGTTTGTGGGACTTGAAAGTATCTTCAGTGGCATCATGTTTTTAAACAGCTTACACTTCTTGACCTTAATGGATACTTACAGATAAGACTTAGACTTGACTAGCTTTTTTCCTGCTTACAAAGTATAAAAATGAGGTATGTCTTCAAATTCAATCTTGCTTCAAACAGGCTTTAGACTTCCATATTTTGGATGACAGATTTTAGGGGAGAATCAAACATTGCTTAGCTGTATAAGATATTTATTGGTCACGATGAACAGGTACATTTTCTAATGTAAATATTTAAGTACATATTTTATTTTTGGTAGATCACAGTTTTAAAACTAATTTTTTTAAATAAAAATATACAGGATTTTCAGTTGTCCTTTCAGCCTGGGAGACACTTGCTAGTTAGAAGGACGTCAATTGAATGCAGGCTGCATGACCTACACAGGAGGTAAGTGATCGCACAGGACAAGAATAAAAGAGAGAGACCAAGGGGCCAGGATCATCGGACAGGCAGCCTCAGCAGAAGCTGGCTGTCCCTCCTCTCATTTCAAGAAAGGGCCAATCCCTGGGTCAGAGGCTGCACCAGGGCCCCCCTACATCACCCTTTACGGACACGCCTTGGCCGTAGAGAGGACTGGCACACCCACATCTGACTTCGGTAGGCTTCTCTCCAAACTCTACCAACCACACAGGACTTGTGGCCGTAATGGCAGGAGATCTAAACAGACTTTTCAGATGACTGTGGTGAGTGAGGGCTGGGTCACCTGTGTCCCCAGAGGCTATAGGGGACCTGGGCTTTGGCCACACCTGAACAGCAGGGATGAGAGGCAGAGGCCCCAGGAGAGACACCTGTTGCTGCAGAACAGTTATGGCCTGCACAACCATCTGCATCTGCTCAGAGGTTACCAAAACTTCTTTCTCCCAGTTTCTGTTAAACTCTTCTTGATTTGGAGTTTTTCCACGAGTATCTGTGGCTAAATATATCTTCCCCATCTTAGCATGAAAACATACAAAATGAAAAATCATGGGGCTGAAAATTTCAGATGTCCACTTGGTTCTTTACCACATGTGGAGAGACTTACGTGCTCACTGGAGTCATGGAAGGCAAATGGCCCCATATAGTGGACCTTGGGTGGTTTTCTACAGCTCTGTGATTCTGGATGAGCTCTGAAGCCCATGACCCCACCTTACTTCCCACAGGCTGGCCAATCAGATTATCCCTCCTCTTGGGCTGGCCAATCAGATCTTCCTGGGCTGGCCAATCAGACAACCTCACTCATGGATTCCGGTACTGGTTTGCCGGCTGGGTTCCACACTCCCCTGGACGGGAGACCCTAGTCTGAGATTGGCTGAAGGCCACAGCAGGACAGAAGGCCACAGCAGGACAGGTCTCTTCCATTTATTTGAGAGCTAACCTGGGACCAGATAGCTTGCAGCAACTGGAGCCCCCCTGAGGATGGACCTAACCTGAGAAAAACAGTTTCTAAGATATGCACAAAGAGAGAGCCATTCTTTCTCCCAAATTTCTCAGGTGTGGGCTGTAATAAATCTACCTCTTTGCTTGAATTAAAGTTATGTTTTCATACTTGAAATAAACTACTCCCTGATGGAAATGCCTTCCATCTGCCTCTCAAGATGAATTAAGTTTTTCACGTGAAACTTTATTCTTTCTCCCTGGGTCTATATCAGGTCAGCACTGCATTTCAGGCTAAAGAATCAGACTGAAGCTTGAAAGAGAAAACAATGATAAAACAAACACATATCCAAATGCACACACAAACACACAAACACACTACCAAACACACAAGCAAACACACAGACATGCAAACACTATAAAACACACAAGCAGACACACATGCAAACACATGCAGACACACAAGCAGACACATGCAAACACACAAATGCACACACATACAAGCATATTACAAAACAGAAGCAAACAGACACACATGCAAACACACAAACATACAAACACACAAGCACACTACAAAACACAAGCAAACAGACGCATATGCAAACACATAAACATACATGAAAGCACACCACAAATCACATAAGCAGACACACAAACACATGCATACATATATGCAAACACATACACAAGCACACTACAAAATACAAGCAGACACACATGCAAACAGCAAACACAACACAGGCACACTGCAAACACACAAGCAGACACACACAAACATACATGTAAGCACACTACAAAACACAGGAAAACACAAATATACATGCAAGCACACTACAAAACACAGAAACACACAGGCAGACAAGTAACAAAACTAAATACTGAGGGCAACAGTTAACAAATGTTTAAGTCTATGGAAAGCATCCCTTTGTAATTAAGGATGTTTGTATAGAGCTTGTTGATTGAATTTGTTTTCTAATTTTATTCCTAAAACAACTTTTGCTATGTGTTTAATTCCTATTGTTATTATACAGATGACAGGATTGCAGTGCAGAGAGAGTGACACAGCTCGTCAGAGCAGAGCCAGGATTTGAACTGGAGTTCTCTGTTGGTGAAATAAATGCTCTTTCAATTGCTTCAAGCTTTGTCTTTCCCTACAGAGTACCATATATTCCTGTTTTGGATGTTTTAACTGCAATCCAGATGAGGGGTAAGTTTTACCTTCTTCAAACCATTTTTCAATCAGGATCACAAATCCACGGACATTATAATCGATGCAAAGTGTTTTCTTACTAACAGTGACTCTGCTCCATTATTCATTAGAAAGCTTGTTTCTGGAAGTGAAGTTGAAGAGTGAGTGGTTGGTGCGGAGGTGGAGACAGGGCAGAAGACTTGAGTTTGCTTGTTTACAGGAGAAGAGAGAGAAGGCAGGAGTAGGAAGAGGGAGTGGACTGAGGAAGGAGTTTTTTAGGACCAGAGAGACGTGACCACGATGAAGAGAGAGAAATGGTAACTGCCTAGAAAGACAATTCTAAAAGACTAGGGGAAATTACAAAAATCTAGGCGGCTGCTGCTACAGCTGGGGAGACTTGCACAGAATATTTGTAAGTCATTGTGAACTTGAACTGGAAATTGTAGGCAGCATATTGAGATGTAATGAATAGAAGAAATATGGGATGAGAGGGCTTGGGTTCTGTAGGCCTACCCTCAAAGATAACCAAATGGAGAAATGGCAACTCAAATAAAACAGGTTACATGTATATGCATGCATGTGTGTGTATACACATGTGTATACAAGTAAGTGAAAATTTATTATAATATATGCAAATCATACTAATAATACTGATTATGACAAATATTTAATCCTCACTTTAACTGCCTCTGTTGATCAACCAGCTGATATCGTTCTGGGGTGTACTGGAGTGGGGTGTGGGGACTGTCTGCTCAACTACTGTAAGTTGTAGAAGGCAGTCAGGGGAGGACTACTTGAAGGAATGGCTCTTTCCTTCAGGGGGTTGGGGCAGAGGACACAGGAGGGTCTGTGGCACTCTCAAAGGCTGGACTCAGATAGGAGGCCATGGTAGTTAGTTGCTGCTCTATGGTTGTTTGGGGACTTTGGCTGACTCCTAAGCCAGAAGATTCAGGCCTTCTGCACGACCCAGCCTCATCTCCCAGAATCCTTCAAGGAGCTCAATATATGAACCCCTTGGGCCTGCATCCAGCCAGCTGCCTGCTCACTGCCACCATCATGGTGCAGGCCAAGTGGAAGGTGGGCCGCCATCACAGGGTTGAATCTCCCGGCAGTTCAGGTCTGCAAACCTCTTCATTTACTGTGAGTCCAGACAACCTGCACCCTCTGGGGTCTTCTCTGCAGGTTCAGCCTGGTGTTGGAGAGTAGCAGGCTAGAGGGGTGAGGTGGAGTTCTCCCAGACAACCTGCAACCTCTGGGGCCTTCTCTGCAGGTTCAGCCTGGTGTTGGAGAGTAGCAGGCTAGAGGGGTGAGGTGGAGTTCTCCCAGACAACCTGCAACCTCTGGGGCCTTCTCTGCAGGTTCAGCCTGGTGTTGGAGAGTAGCAGGCTAGAGGGGTGAGGTGGAGTTCTCCCAGACAACCTGCAACCTCTGGGGCCTTCTCTGCAGGTTCAGCCTGGTGTTGGAGAGTAGCAGGCTAGAGGGGTGAGGTGGAGTTCTCCCAGACAACCTGCAACCTCTAGGGCCTTCTCTGCAGGTTCAGCCTGGTGTTGGAGAGTAGCAGGCTAGAGGGGTGAGGTGGAGTTCTCCCAGACAACCTGCAACCTCTGGGGCCTTCTCTGCAGGTTCAGCCTGGTGTTGGAGAGTAGCAGGCTAGAGGGGTGAGGTGGAGTTCTCCCAGACAACCTGCAACCTCTGGGGCCTTCTCTGTAGGTTCAGCCTGGTGTTGGAGAGTAACAGGCTAGAGGGGTGAGGTGGAGATCTCCCTTGAGCACTATCCAGTGGGCATGGCCAGGGGTTTCAGGGCCTGCAGTTGACCCTTTGGGCAGGGCTCAGCTGGGATGGTTTGTCTTTGCTCCACATGGTGTGCGCTGGACTCCTTTCTGTGTTGACAGCAGTTAGTGGGTCAGATTGAGGCTGTCTGGTCTGGGAAGACTTCACGTATGGACTGAATTCTGGGACAGCTGGACCCATCTCCCTCTACACAGTTTCCACTTCCAGGCTCTCCACAGGGCATAGCCTTCCAGGAGTGAAAGAGCAGATGCTGCAAGGTCTTTGGAGGCCAAGGCTTGGAAGCTACACAGCACCACTTCTGCTGGGATTACCTGGCAGTCCCAGATTTGAGGGGAGGGGAAGATTCGTGGCCATGTTTAACTTATGACACAAGGCAATTGTCACAGGCCTGAGGTACGGGAGAGGAGACCAAGTCATGGGGGCTCCTGATGCCTGGCAAACAGGGCATCTGGAAAGAAGGGGTGCTGGGGCAAGGGCAGCATCCTTGATGAGGGTTTGAAGAGAGTTGCCATGACAGTGCCCATGCTCTTGCCCCAGAGGTGGGAGATTCCTGATCCCCATGGCCCTTCCTTCAGTCCTTAGAGGAGTAAGGCTGGGTAACGTATTTGAGTAAATGCACAAAATCCTGGGATTAATTTTCCATCTTCTTCCTCTGCCAGCTCTCCATTTCCCAACGAGAACAGGTCTTTTTAGAAGAAAGTACAATTTATGGAAGAAAAATCAGGTAAACACCTTTTGAATGTGTATTTAGATACAACCCATTTTACCACACTAAAGGTAGTTTTATAAAGAAGAGATTTGCAGCCTCATGGCTGTCTTTTTTATTCCTAAGTATTTAGGCATCATGCTGGATGTTCCTAGGCCATTTTCAATTTATTTATTAGTTAAATTGATGGAAAAACCTGTATATTGACTGTGTGACTGTATCTTTCTGTGTGTTTGGAATGAACAAAAGATTTGACCTTAGACCAGCTGTAGTTAAAAATACAGTTTTTTTCTTAATCCCCTGTGGGAGATTAACTTCGAGAAAGCTTTATCTGATATTTGGAAAATATCCTAGAGAATTCACACTAGGAACTAGTAAAAATGTTTATCCTAAATGTCACAAAATTAAGTATCATTGAATGATAGATGTGTAAGATTCATAGTATGTCAATTTGACACTAAATATCAAAATAACAACATTTTTCATTTTTCTCTTTGGCTTTCTATCAAACCCATTTTAAATAGAGGAAATCACTAAGGTCAATGTGCCTCATTTTATTCTTTTCCAGAATACTGTTTCCAAACTAGCTCTGGGGGCAATGCCATGGCCAGCACAGGCCGACCTTGCTGGCTACCCCCGTAGTTTCTGTCTGCTGCACTGGTGTGGAGAGAGTATTTTGAACTTGTCTTTTTTGGAAAAGTCCTGAACCCTCTTCACTGGGGGCCTTAGGAGTGAGTTTAAAGGAACCGATGTAGCTGGGGTCACGGTCCCAGATGGCCATGCTTGGCTGAATGTAGACATCAAGATTTTGATTGAGGGCAACTTAGGAATGAAGAAAGGAGTAAGTAGCCACCCAGACAGGGACATGGCAGTCTGAACACCAGCTCACGACATAAAAATGAAAGCCTAGCTTATCATTGGGTACAACTGGATTCCCATTATGTAGGGCAGAGAGTGTGCATCTGGGGCCAGACAGGCCTTTCTCCCTGGGGACGGTTAGCTCTGGCTTCACAAGTTAACACTGAGGGTCACCTTAATCAGCTGAGAGAGGATTCTTCTGTGGCCTGTGCTTTGTTTCAGTGCACAGGTGACTAGTCAGTCACTAGAGTCTGCTTTCCCTTCATCCTGGCTTCATATTTCATTTCGTTTCCATTTTCTGACTTCCCTTACAGTTGGAGGTGGCCGAGTCCTTTCTGGTAGAGGTTGAGATGAGTGATGTGTGGCATTTCCAGACCAAAGCTGTGCCCTCCTTCCATGGCAGAGGCTGAGGAATGGCAGAGTGCACCATGCCGGAGCTCCCATCCTTCCACCCCCATGTGGACGGCTTCACACTGGCGTGTGAGTGAGGGCTACATCTGTTGTGTTTGACCCATGACACATTTGTCGATCCGTTTGTTACCACAACCTTGCCCATCCATACATAGCTTGGTCAGAGTGGCCATGACCATGTTGTGGGTCCGTGGGAATCCCTGGGGACAACGGTTAAAATAAGGGGTCCCCTGGGAAGTTTGATTCACTCGATCCGATTGGGCGTGGGCTAGTCATTCTTTATCTCATGATAGTTGATTCAGTTCAGGAGCACTGCTATAAGTCATCCTTCTCTTTCAAAGGAAAATAAGAAACAAAGACCATATGGACTTTGGTGGGAGCAGAAATTATGGAGCCAGTTGTTCGAAGTTCAGGTTTGGATATGCCATTAAAATCAGACCTTTTAGGCTGTAGTTTATTTCCTTTTATAAATTAAAACATTTATTTTATAAAAGATAATTTCTAAAACGTTTTTGGAAAAAGATATTACTAATGTAATACTAAAGGAAAGGGACTAAAAAAAAATCACAGTCCAGATAGTTTCATAATGAAAAGAACTTCCCCTGCTGCTTTTGCTCCCCGCCATCCCTCGTTCAACAGTCCATGGGGACTCACTCTTAATTTTTTATAAATTTTGTTTTTGCTTCATAGAGATGAGCTGCATACATCTATTTTTATTTCTGAATTTTCCAGTTTTAAATGCTGCTTTTAAGATGACAGCTGTGAAAGATTTAGCTACCTTTTCTCCCACATCTCCGCTTTCTTCCAAGTTGGTTAATTCACTATTTTCAGTTCCTCAACTGGTGTTTTTTGAAAAATCAAACAACATGATTAACCTTTTTTCCCCACTGAAAGTATTACTTCTTGAGTACCCACTCACCCTTCCCTAAACCCTTTCAACCACTCATCCAGCTCTCTTTTCTCCTACTTCTCAATTTTGTCAGCTGCCCTTTTCTTTTACATTATCAAGGTTCTAACTTTTATATTCTGATATTTATTCAGTTAGTCTTTAGTGAATTTCATCTAGAAGTTTGTTCCAAGGTTTCAAAACCAATGAATACCATTTACATTGCTATGATTTTGGAAATGATGTTCACTGCAGAAATAAGTGCTCTGCTGTAATTACATTTTCTTTTGTGAATTGGCCCTGAGTAGCTGTGTAAAATGTTCCTGACACTGAGTTAAAACTGATTCCCCTCTTTTACCCTGCAAAAATTCTCAACTTTTATTCAAGCTCTTGATTGCATCATCTTGCTTACAGGTTTTGTTTGTTCATGGAGACCTCTGAAAGCCCTCTTTCTAACCTGCACTGCTGGATCTGCATTCAAAATGCATTTAAAAATGTAGCTGTCATTTTTGAATTTTGCTTTATTCTCTCCTGGGTTTAATCTAATAATTTCTGGTCTCAGGGTCTCTCCATTTTTGTGGTTTATTTCCTTATTATATAACTAAACAAATCCTTAAAAATTGGCTTGGGAGCTAGGATTTCTGTATTTTTGCATGTCTCAAGACATTCTTATTCTGCCTTCCTGTTGACTGATAGTTTGACTGGGTATAGAATTGAAAGTTTAAAATGGAACTTCAAAACTTTGAAGGCAGCCAGGCACAATAGCTCACACCGATAATTCCAGCACTTTGGGAGGCCAAGGAGGGTGGATCACTTGAGGCTAGGAATTTGAGACCCAACCTGGGCAACATGGCAAAACCCTGTCTCTTCTAAAACTACAAAAATTAGCTGGGCATGATGGCACATGCCTGTAATCCCAGCTATTCTGAAGGCTGAGACATTAGAACTGCTTGAGCCTGGGAGGCAGAGGTTTCAGTGAGATTCATACCACTGCACTCCAGCTTTGGCAACAGAAGGAGACTTTGTTTAAAACAACAACAACCACAACCTTTGAAGGTATTGATCCATTGGCTTCTAATAAGCAACATAGCTTTGAAAATCTTGTGCCTGCTCAAAGAAATCAAGGATGACACAAACAAATGGAAAAATATGTCATACTCATGGATAGAAAAATCAATATTATTAAAATGGCCATACTGCCCAAAGCAATTTACAGATTCAATGCTAATCCCATCAAACTACCAGTGACATTCTTCACAGAATTTGAAAAAGCTATTTTAAAATTCATATGGAACCAAAAAATAGTCCAAATAGCCAAGGCAATCCCAAGCAAAAAGAACAAAGCTGGAGGCATTCCATTACCTGACTTTAAACTACACTACAAGGCTACAGTAACCAAAATAGCCAGCATGACACTGGTACAAAACCAGACATACATCACCATGGAATAGAATAGAGAGCCCAGAAATAATGACACATACCTGCAACTTTCTGATCAGCAAAACTGACAAAAGCAAGCAATGGAGAAAGGACTCCCTATTCAGTAAATGGTGCTGGGGTAGCTGGCAAGCATATACAGAAGATTGAAATTGGACCCCTTTTTATACCATAAACAAAAATCACCTCAAGATGTATTAAAGACATATATGTAAAACCTATGAAAACCCTGGAAGGTAACCTAGGAAATACCATTCCTACACATAGGAACTAGCAAAGATTTTATGGCAAAGATGCCAAAAGCAATTGCAACAAAAACAGAAAGTGACAAATGAGACTTCATTAAACTAAAGAGTTTCTGCACAGCAAAAGGAACTGTCAACAAAGTAAACAGACATACAGAATGGGAGAAAATATTTGCAAACTATGCATCTGACAAAGATCTAATATCCAAAATCTATAAGGAACTTAAACAAATTTATAAGTGAAAAGCCAACAACCTCATTAAAAAGTGGACAAAGGATGTGAACAGACACTTTTCAAAAGAAGAAATTAATGTGGCTAACAAGCATATGAAGACATGCTCAACATCACTGATCGTTAGAGAAACGCAAATCAAAGCTACAGTGAGATATCATCTCACACCAGTCAGAATGGCCATTATTAAAAAGCCAAAAAATTTCAGATGCTGGTGAGGTTGCTGAGAAAAGAGAATGCTTATACACTGCCAGCAGGAATATAAATTAGTTCAGCCATTGTGGAAAGCAGTGTGGTGATTCCTCGAACTGAAAACAGAATTAACATTTGACTCAGCCATTCCATTATTGGGTATATACCCAAAAGAATATGAATAATTCTACCATAAAGACACATTGCAGTACTATTAAAACAGCAGCAAAGACATGGAATCAACCTAAATGTCCATTGATGGTAAATTGGATAAAGAACATGTAGTACATATACACTGTGAAATATTATGCAGCCATAAAAAAGAATGAGTTAATATCCTTTGCAGCAACATGGATGGAGCTAGAGCAAACTAATGCATGAACAGAAAACCAAATACTGCATGTTCTCATTTATAATGGAGAGCTAAATGATGAGAACATATGGACACATAGAGGGGAACAGCAAACACTGGGCCTTCTTGAGGGCAGAGGGTAGGAGGAGGGGAAGGATCACAAAGTGTGTGTATTGATACTCTACTTATTACCTGGGTAATGAAACATTCTGTATACCAACCCCCTGTGACATGCAGTTTACTTGTATAACAAACCTGTACATATACCCTGAACCTAAAATAAAAGTAAAAAAAAAAAAATATTGGTGTCAATCTGATTTCTTTTCCTTTGTAGGAAACTTAATTTTTTTCCCTTCATAGCAATTGTTATCTTTTCTTTATTATTAGTGTTCTGATTTCATGATGATAATTTTTGTATTTGATGACAATGGTTGTGGTTGACACACTTTCGATCTTAAAATGTGTCTTTAGTTTTGAAGAGTTCTCTTCCATTATTTATATCCTTTCTTCTGTTTACTGTGTTCTTTCCTGAAACTCTTGTTAGAAGGAAGCTTGATTTTATATTATTATTATATTTTGCCTTATTTCCTTTCTCCCTCATATTTTTTTATTGGAAAAAATATTTACCTTTACATTCCAATAAATTTATTTTTTATTTATTAAATATGTTTTTAATTTTCTAGAAATGTCTTCTGTCCCTTTCCCATCCTACCCTCTTCTTGCTTTGTCGATGCAAGTTATCTCTCTGAGAATATTGATTAATACTTATATCTGACTTTATTCTACAGGGAATATTTATGCTTTTTCTGGAATCGTGGTTTCTGTTTATCTGGGCCTTCATCTTTGCACTGTACTGCAGGATTTCCTGTGGTGAATGTGTTTGTTATGCCGAATGACAGAATGATCTTTCTGGCAGTTCTGGGTTGTCTAATTATATTTAAGGGCAGGATGTAGCAAGGCTGGCCAGGAGCTCACTGCATGGTGTCTGTCAGGCTTGTTGGATGTTAATTGGGTGGCAGGTCAGATATTGACTGGAAGAATCTATGCCAGAATTTTAAGGTTTTTTGTGGGAGTCACTAATATCTGCATAATTTCCTAGTTCTCTCTAGGTTCATTTTCATTCTTGAGAGAAACATCCTCAGGTGTCAGTAGATAAACGCCTGCTGCTAGCTCTGCTCTTCAAGATGGGTATTTGAAAACGAATCCTCTTGTTTTCAAGCCCAAGGGTCATTTGTGCCTTTTGCTGCCCGTGCTGTCTCAGGGCCCGCTTTGGTACCCTCATCCCCTCAGAGCTGATTCTCTCTGCAGCTGCCCTCTCAGCTTTGTTTTGCTCTGCATTTCCAGTGACCATTTCTTGCTTCACTTTTTGTCTTCCAGAAACTTTGTTGAAATCTTTTTCTTGCTGATGGCCCCACTACGTGTCTTTGCATTGTTGAGCTTTATGAAATTATTAACGCTCTCTCAGGAAATACATGCCACTGTTTGGAATGGGAAGCTCTCAATTCTTCTTTATAAATGATCTCTTTATTTATGCCGCATTTTCGGTGTTGTTGGTTTGTAATTTTGAGTGGAAATGAATCCAAAATATATCATCAGGACACCATGTGTTTATTTCGGAAGAATTTGTTTGGCTAGCTAAATGAGAGGTCTACTACACTGAATCCTCAAAATTAAAATTCCTACTGTCCATTTTGAACAAGAGTTTGAGCTTGGGAGACCTTAGCTCAGTTCTGAAATGCAGAGTCCTCTCAAGAGGGCAGAGTGCTGATCCTGCCCCTGTGGTTCAGTCATCGTGACCTGAGGATCAGGGTTCCCCTAGGAGACAGCTGGGTTCAGAGGGGAGCATTACCTTTACTTCAGATGATCGGGAGGAGTACAGCTCCTGCTGAGTTCACATCATCTAGGCTCTCAGGCCCAGCCTATTTCCTGCCTGACACCTGACATTTGGGTGTGTCAAGAAAGGGAAGCCCTCATCCCACTTGGAGCAGTTTCAAATCAGCCCAGGTGACAGGTCTCACTGCTTTGTCCTGTGTGCTCGGCGTGTCACCCCTGACTGAAGCCTCGTGCTCTGTCTCTGTTTCCTGGCATTCCGCTTTCCTAGGTCACTATGTCTGGTGTCTGTTATCTTGAGCAGCCACTGATAATAAACTAACCCAGTTTAATGGACCAGAAAGAAGGGTGGGAGTCTTCCCCTTCTTCAGAATGCTTCTGTGTTCACTTGGGATCTGTAAGTTTCGTTTCCTCCAGTGTGTACTCTGCACAGAGGAGGGTGTTCACCAGGCAAGCAGGACGAGGGCCCCTGCTTCTGGCCTCAGGAGGCGGGCAGCTCACGACTGCATGTTTGGTGATGTCAGCCCTTCAGCACTCTGCTTCATGCCTTCCCTTTCCATATCCCCTCTGAGAGCACACCATGCTGTTGGAAACGGCACAGAGGTTCAGTTGATGAGCAGAAATGCAGTATGCAGAACGGGCGTGTCATTGGCAGTCAGCGAATGACTTCAGGTCCGTCCCTCCGCACCCTGCCAGGTCTGCTGTGCCGGGTGATTGATAGCTCGGTGCATTCTGGAGACGCCAAACATAACCTGTCTCCCACATGTTAGTAGCTCTTGGGCCAGGGCCCTTTACCATTCAGGACACATGGCTTTAATTTTCTAGAATCATCTCAGGATAATAACCCCTCGTTTGTAGAATAATGCCAATCTCAGAGATACTACACAACCTGAACCGTGAGGGTCTGATCAAAAGATTTGGAGTAGCTACTTGGTAGATAGGTATTTAAGAACCAGCTGAAATTCCTTTTAAAGTTGCTCATCTTTGTCGCCTTTTAATTAAATAATTAAATATGTGCATCATTTTATGCCTTAAATTATTCAATGATTGTGAAGTTGCTGGTCCAACAAGAAAAAATATAGAGACATTACGTGAGTGAAATTAATTATATTAATTACGCCTCGATCGTCAACGCGAGCCATGAGGAATGTTTCAGTCCAGGGTCATGTGAAGAGATTTGCACTCTGTGGAGCCAGCTAGGAAATACTTGGCATTTGTTCTCAACACTGACAACATGGTTGTCTTGCAAAATATCATAGAATGAATGAGCCCACAGACTCCTAATATTTTAAAAATAAAAATAACTATATTCCAATAAAAGTAAATGGTGATATCTAGAAATAGGCCAAAATCATATCAGCTGACAGGTAAACAGCACGTTGAAAGGCTGTTGGATTTGGAAATGACACTTTTAGTATCAATTGTCTGTATGTAATATAGCTATCAGCCAAATCGGCCACATGACGCTGTGGGCCATTCACAAAGATGACCTATAATTGGAGAAAATGAGCCCAAATGTGATGCCCTCGTGGGGATGGTGAGGGCCCTAGTGTGAGCTTGTAGGCTGGAACTTTCTGGAATGACGGAGATGAGTGTCTGGGAGCTGCCCGTGCCCTGGCCTTGTTTAAGAGAGTCGGTGGGGACAGCATGGTGGGGCTCAGGTGTCTGCTGTGCCATCGTTTTTCTTGAGCACAAACCAGAGAGAATGAGGGAAGGCTGGTGAAGAGATGAGGCTTGAGGTCTAAGCAGGGAAGGAGGTGTGGGCACGCAGCCTCATTGCAAATCATCACATTCTCCTCAAGACCTCACAAGACTAGCCTTGGAGCCTGCGTCACGCAGTCTGGTGGGACTGAAAGGGATTTACTTACCCCAGAGTGCTGTCCCACTTTTAGTGTCCTGCCTGCTCTCCACCATCCCGACCAAGGGGCTGGGCTTGAACGCCGCCCTCCAGGCCTAGCACGATCACCCTTGACCAAGAAGGCCCAGAGATGGTTTAGTCAGCACAATCACCATTGGCCTTTGCCCACTTGGCATTGTCCCCAAGTGTCCCTGAGAGAGTGGACCAGGGTGACATGCCAGGGCAAGTCAGCTGGGAGGGGCCCCAGTAAGGGGCAAGAAGAGCCAAAAAAAGAGGCAAAGACATGCCTGCCCATGGGACACCCAGCAGCAAAGTGCCTGCCTCTGCTGTTAGGGGAGTCTTTCTTTTTTTTCTTGAGACAAGAGTCTGGCTCTGTTGCCCAGGCTGGAGTGCAATGGTGCCATCTTGGCTCACCACAACCCCCACCTCCCGAGTTCAAGTGATTCTTGTGCCTCAGCCTCCTGAGTAGCTGGGACTACAGACACGTGCTATCAAACCTGGCTAATTTTTGTATTTTTGGTAGAGATGGGGTTTTGCCATGTTGGCCAGGCTGGTGTTGAACTTCTGACCTCGTGATCCGCCTCGGCCCTCCAAAGTGCTGGGATTACAGGCATTAGCCACCGTGCCTGGCCAGGAGTCTTCTTTTTAGAAAGGATATTAAATAAAGTTTGTTAACAAACTAACACTGTTTGACCCAAAGTCAGGATGGAGGCTGAGAACCTTAAAACTAAAGAATCTGGCATACAGCATTAAAATTAGACTTAGAAATGGAGGTCTTTGTGTTTTTAATTAGAAATGGAGTCTCCATTTTAGCTCACTGCAGACTCAAACTCCTGGACTCAAATCATCCTCTTTTCTCAGCCTCCAAAAGTACTGGTATTATAGGTGTGAGTCACTGAGCTCCGCCAGATATGGGGGTCTTTGAAATGCAACATGGAAACAGGTCTGTTGTCTGTCAGTTCAGCATGCTGTCATTTGATGGCTGCTGCCAATCTTCTACGTTGAGTTCCTCTTGCTGGTCTAAAATTCTGTTAGATGCTCCAGCTTCCTGCTGTGATCATCACCCAACCCCACCATGCAGGGACCTGAATTCGACGCCTCCAGTCTCATGAAAGGAACGCCTGCCCATGTTGGCATCTAGATACATGTTTCTTTCTTTTTTGCATTTCATCCTCTTCTGGTTGTGATCCATTGTCCACTTCTCTCTTTCTGTGTGGTGACCTTGCCTCACCCTCTGCTGCCTTAGAACTGGCTGGCATCTCATATTTAGAAATACAACAGAAGGAGAGGAACTCTTCTGTACAAATACATGAGACAACGTATTAGGCTTGAAAGAACAGATTTGAGATACCTCAGTAGTGATGACCTACATCGCTTGTCTAACTGCAACTTCCTATTTCCAAGACCTCAGGCAGCGACAGTTCATTGCGTCACTGATCCAGTTACTTCTGAACACTTCAGGCTAACTCTGGTTGAGATGCTGCTCCATGATGGGGTATGGCATTGACCACAAAAGGTTAATAAATACAATTGTGGCTCAAGATGAGAAATGTCAGGGGCACACAAGGTAGGCTGAACCGCAACGAGAGTACTTGGCAATCCGTCAAGCAGTGTGTGGCAGACAGTCGGCGGCTCAGTGTCCATCCTGCCAGGCCAACAGAGAGGGCCTTTCCAGTTCCTGGGCAGGGCAGGCCTTCTGTGATGACGCCCCTAATGCATCGTGTCTCTAAGAATCAGACACACCGTACGATTGAAGTCTTGTTATTTGTGCTGAAAAGAAAGAGCATTACCTGAATAGAAACTTGTAAGCCACAAAATGCTATCAAAACTTTTCCATATATATATATATATAAAATATATATATATACACACACACACATATATATGCCTTAATTTATAATAGTGTAATGTAGCTGATTATTGTAAATTATAATGAATCAAAATCAACATTTGCATAAATACTGAGGGCATTCTGTGTGCCTGGCGCTGTGCCAGGCGCTTAGGCTACAGGGTGAATGGAGAGAACCCGTCACCCTCTAGTGTTTGAGTCTTTTGGGGAGATCTGTGCGAACACCTGGATGGGCTCCAGCGGGGCAGAAATGGGGGGCAGTGCTGCAGGTCAGGCTCTTAGTGGAGAGCTACTGCCGAGTCTTTGGGTGGGAAGAACGCTCGGAACAGTACGCTTTTGAAGAACAAAGACTTTATCTCTTAGGTATTTAAGTTTCAAAAATAAAAAAAGATTAAACCAAAAATCTACATAATTCTGTACTTTTTTTGAGACAGGGTGTCACTCTGTCACTCAGACTGGAGTGCAGTGACATGATCATGGATCACTACAGCTCAGTGACCCGGGCTCAGGTAACCCTTCTACCTCAACCTCCCAAATAGCTGGGATGACAGGTGCATGCCACCACATCTGGCTATTTTTTAATAATTTTTGTAGAGATAGGGTCTCACTGTGTTGCCCATGCTGGTCTCAAACTCCTGGGCTCAAGTTATTCTCCTGCCTCGGCCTCCCAAAGTGTTGAGATTATGGGCATGAGCCACCGCACCCGGCCCAATTCTGCATTTTTATGTTGTCTGCCTACCAGCCCTTCATTCTGTTAGTTATATATCAATTCTTGTTTTTTGAATGAGAGGCTTCCCATACCTCTTTCCTCCATCCTTTGACCTGACACCACTCTCTGGCCTTTTGCTTTGAGGACAGGAACTACCACATCCTTCCAAGACCCCGGGGATTGGCCTAGCTGTGGATCTGCAGATGCTGGTGCTGGGTGTTTTGTTGTCGTTTTGGTTATTTTTGGCCTGCTTATCTCCTCTCATTTTCTGAAGCCAGGCCTGTCTGCTCACTCCATGTCCCTCATACCTGGAATGTGTCTGGCACGTTGGGGATGATCAGTCAGCATTTGTTCTAATGAATGACTGGTTGGATTACTGATTGGATGAATGAACAGATGTGTGGCCCAGGCCGAGAGCCTCCCTGGGGCTGTTCTGACAGCCTTAGTGTGAGGGATGCTCTTCTCTTGGTAGAGTTGTAAGGAAGACAGCACTGAGCTTCTGGTGGTCACACATCCCGCCAAAACCAAGGTGGGGGTGGGGAGTCAGAGCATAGAGAGAGAGAAGTTGCCCCTTCCCAGGGGGGTGGCCAGGGTCCTGAAGGCAGGGTGGAGGTGAGTGGGGGGCGTTGAGGGTTCTCCATGAGAATTCAACCCATGAAGTCAGGAACAAAAGGATCTGTCTATGGTGACATATACTCCGGATTTTGTTTTTGTTTTCTTTTTTTTTCAATCTGAAAACTCTTTAGATGTATGTGAGTGTAGATTACTACTCTGTGACCTTAGAACATCATCCAGGTTTAATCTTATATAATTCTGATCTGTGAAATGGGGACAGTTTGAACAAGATGGGTGCTACGACCATCTGGGGCCTTTTCCCTCTTTCCATGTAACTCCCCACCTTTTCTCTTTGAGGTCCCCATCTTCTGACATCAGTGCCATCTCCAGCCACTGAAAAGGGGCCTGGTGCTTATGCTGCCTTCTCTCCCTGTGTGTTAGTCCATTCTCCCATAATGACATAAAGGAATACCTGAGACTGGGGAATTCATAAAGGAAAGAGGTTTAATTGACTCAGTTCTGCCTATCTGGGGAGGCCTCAGGAAACTTACAGTCATGGTGGAAGAGGAAGCAGGCCTGTCTTACGTGGCAGCAGGTGAGAGAGACAGAGCGAAAGTGCAAGAGAGCAGGGAACACTGCCTTGTAAAGTCGTCAGATCTTGCGGGAATTCGCTGTCAGGAGAACAGCATGGGGAAACTACCCCCACGATCCAGTCACCTCCCACCAGGTCTCTCCCTCAACACCCGGGGATTACAATTCAAGATGAGATCTGGGTGGGAACACAAAGCCTGCCCATATTACCCGACTTGCCCTGCCTTGGTTCCATGCCATCTGTCCTCCTGCTGGGTCTTGGATGGTCTCTTGGCCTTGATCATTCCTTCCCAGGGCCCAGAGTTACAGACGCTGTGACTCAGGAACCAGTCCACGGCCTCCATGCAGCCCTCCTGATGCAAGAACCTCGTTACGTCTCTCCCAGTCCCACAGCCTTCTTTGTATCACTTTCTTCTCCAGTGACCAGTGTTTCATTTCTCTTTACCAGCCAACATGCCCAATTTCATTCTTCCTCTTCTCCCTCCTTGCCCTGTTGCAATCGGGCTGCCACCTCTACAGCACCACCAGGACCTAAAAGAATGCCGATGGTCTGCTAATAGACAGCACAGGTGCATTGGCGAACGTGTGCCATTGTGTGTGTGCATGTGTTTAGGGATGTGTCCGTGTGCCTGTGCCTGTCACTGCTACGGGCTCTGTCACACACACCCTTCCATACTGAGCCGAATTCCTCCGTCTCTGTGGGGTCCCCCCTGCCCACCCAGGCTGCTGACCTCCCCTCCTCCAGCCCTCCACTCACCCTCGGGTCCCTTACCAGGCCACGCTTCTGCCCTTGTTACTTCCACATTGGTTCTGTACACTTGGCTCTTTGCGTGCAGTGTTTAATGCCTGAATCCAGGCTTCTGAGAAGCAGTTTGAAAACACATGCTCACTTTGTGTTTGCCCTGTCCTCGGGCCGTGTTGATGTCTTGAATTTTCACAAAGCTTTAGCACTTGCAGCTGAGCCATCGAAGAAAATGTTTCCTTCTTCCCATGAAAATCAGAGAAATAGCCGGCCTGGCTGATCCCCTTCCCAGGAGGCCCACACAAAGGCCGCGATGTTAATTGCATTTAACCTACTGGAGTCCCTCATTTTTTCTCTTTCTACAATAACTAATATGTAAACTATGATTGCACTTGGAAATTACTTTCACTTAAATTCTATTATTGAGGCCCAGCACGTGAGAGAGCTATAACCCATTTCATTAAAAGACCAGTCACGCCAGGTGTTGGCCTGGCCGGTTCTTTTCTGTGAGTCACACTGGCAAATGTGACATATTATCGGCTGGTTTTGAGGCACATGATAAGAACAATGGTGAATATATAATTAAATGGAAATTCAATTCTGGCCCAATGGAGAAGAGCAGAACTTTTAAGCTGTAATAATAAAAATTGACCTACCTGTAAAATTTACCCCCGATTCATCTTGTAAAATGACACCGATGTCTGTGCAAGTACACACTGGTATGGGGTAATGACTTTGTTTTTTTTCTGGAGGGATTTTGACATGTGTCTGCTCAAGTTCATTAGTGTTCCTATCTCTGTGGACTCATTTGACGGCACAACAAGGATGAAGGTCAGTGCTGGATGCTGACTCGGGTGGGTTAGCCCCGCTCTGCGCTGTGTTGTACTAACAAGCCTGGAGAACAGGCCGGCTTTCCCATAGTCATGTCCTCGGCCTGTACCCGACACCATGGAATTGCAACAACACAAAGAAAAGCAGCTCAGAGACGATGATGTGCCAGGTTCCAGGAGAACAGCAGGGCTGGAGGAGAAGCCTGGCCTGACCTACCCAACAGGGAAAATGCCAACCCCTCACCACCCAGAGCCCCGACCTACCCACACGGGGAAAATGCCAACCCCTCACCACCCAGAGCCCCGACCTACCCACACGGGGAAAACGCCAACCCCTCACCACCCAGAGCCCTACTCTGTAGCTCTGTAGGCAGAGCCGACTCAGCATCTCTGGTGGGGTCACAGCCCTTCTGCATGGCCGACCAGCCTTCTCCTACATGGGGCACGCCTGGGAAAGGCGTCTGCTTTTATGACCTTTCCCTTCCTATATCACGTCCAGCTCCACTGTCTGCCCCTGGACACACTCACATATTCGGCATCGTCTTACCTGCTCCCAGCTCCGGAGAAGCAGACAGTAACCCTCCCATAGGTGCGGTGCGGTCTATGCAGTTCCTTGGACAGGAGCTCCTCGGCAATGTTGGGCTGTTGGGTTGCTGTGGTCCCATGGCTCAAGGGCTGACCCTAAGGAAGGGGATACCCTTTGCCTTCTCGAAGTCCCTAAGAAAGGGGGTACCCTTTGCCCTCCCTGAGTCCCTAAGGATAGGGATACCCTTTGTCCTCCCCATGTCCCTAAGGATGAAGGTGCCCTTTGCCTTCCCTGAGTCCCTAAAGATGGGGGTACCCTTTCCCTCCCTAAGTCCCTAAAGATGGGGGTACCCTTTCCCTCCCTAAGTCCCTAAAGATGGGGGTACCCTTTCCCTCCCAAAGTCCCTGAAGATGGGGATACCCTTTCCCTCCCTAAGTCCCTGAAGATGGGGTTACCCTTTCTCTCCCTAAGTCCCTGAAGATGGGGGTACTCTTCCCTCCCCGAGTCCCTGAAGATGGGGGTACCCTTTCCCTCCCTAAGTCCCTAAAGATGGAGGTACCCTTTCCCTCTCTAAGTCCCTGAAGATGGGGGTACCCTTTCCCTCCCCGAGTCCCTGAAGATGGGGGTACTCTTTCCCTCCCTAAGTCCCTGAAGATGGGGGTACCCTTTGTCCTCCCTGAGTCCCTGAAGATGGGGGTACCCTTTCTCTCCCTAAGTCCCTGAAGATGGGGTACCCTTTCTCTCCCTAAGTCCCTGAAGATGGGGGTATCCTTTGTCCTCCCTGAGTCCCTGAAGATGGGGGTACCCTTTCCCTCCCTAAGTCCCTAAAGATGGGGGTACCCTTTGCCCTCCCTGAGTCCCTAAGGATAGGGATACCCTTTGTCCTCCCCATGTCCCTAAGGATGAAGGTGCCCTTTGCCTTCCCCGAGTCCCTGAAGATGGGGGTACCCTTTCCCTCCCTGAGTCCCTGAAGATGGGGGTACCCTTTCCCTCCCTGAGTCCCTGAAGATGGGGGTACCCTTTCCCTCCCTAAGTCCCTGAAGATGGGGTACCCTTTCCCTCCCCGAGTCCCTGAAGATGGGGGTACCCTTTCCCTCCCTAAGTCCCTGAAGATGGGGGTACCCTTTCCCTCCCTGAGTCCCTAAGGATGGGGGTGCCCTTTGCCCTCCCTGAGTCCCTAAGGAAGGGGTATGTAGCCTTCACAGGCCCTGATCCTGGCTTCTGTAACAGGAGCTCCAACTTCCAGGCAGCTGAGGTGTGGCCACCTCCTCCTTGGCTTTTGAAGATTCAAGGTTGGGAAAGTAGTGACCTCATGAGGGGCCCTGAGCTGCTGCCAGATTCCAGTGTGGAACCTGAGAGGAGCAGACAGATGACCTTCCGCTCTGCAGGCTTATCCCTCTCAGGCTGGGGCTTGCTGGCGGCCTCTCCATCACTCACTGCAGAGGTCAAGGTCAGGAAGCTTCTGGTCTCGCCCTGACCCAGTCTAGCATGGAGGGGTGAGCTGTTGAGATTTGAGTCAGACTGGAGCTCCGGCCCAGGAGCTATCCTGGGAGCTGGGTCTGGCGAAAGAGACCTATTTGATCAGCCATCCATGGAATCTCAGCCTCCTCTACTCACTAGCAGCAGACACAGGAGGATGGGGATGGGGCATGTGGCTGAAAGAGCACCCAGGTGGGGGTGCCGGAAACAGTGCTCCCCCGTGAAGTCCCTCTAATTGCTCCCAGCTTGGGCTGTCCGATGGCTGCTGCAATGCTTGGGAAACTCATTCCGCACCCTGATGTGATCCCTGAGCTACGTGTGCCTGCTGTCTTCGAAAGCACGCGTGGTATCTAATGTGCTTTCCTAGAGGGCCTGTGCCCACTCGGTGGCCCCATGCTTTAAAAGAAGGTGGGGTCATGGGCTTTGTAGGCACCCATTCTTGGATTTGAATTGAGCTCTCCCAGGAAATAGTTCTGTAAACAGCTTCGTCTCTCTGAGCCAGTTTCCTTCTCTGCAGAGCGCCACGTCAGCCCTGGCCTCTCAGGGATGTTGGTGGAAACACCCATGCACCATCATGAAAGTGCCCACATCGTGGGGCACGCCAGAGCTTCCAGTTCCATGCTGTGCCTACCTTGAATTGGAAGAGGCGGGGGTCCCTGGGCAGGGTGCCTGGGCTGGGTCCCCTGGCTGGCTGGCTGAGAGCAGCTTGGACCCGTAAGTAGTGTGTCCAGAGAGAAAGCTCTCTGCTGCTCCCCACACTGTCTGCCTGGGCCCTGGGCATCCAGCCTGTGTCCTGCAGGAGGCCTATTATAAACGTGCTTTGCTCTGGGGAGGGACCACCCTCCCAGGGACAATAGAGAAACTGACCCTGCTGTGCATGGCTTGCCTTTCTGGAAGGCACTGGAATCCACAGAGGAACCCAGAGGTGCTGGATAGGGGCTCCTCTGGCCTCCAGGATGTCCGGCAGCAGGCCAGCATCCTGCCCTTTCAGTCACTCCCAGGCTGCAGGAGGACTCTCAGCGTCCTACAACCCTTCACCTGACTATGGGTCTCAGTCTTTCTTATCAGCCTTCCCATTTTCCAGATGGGAACACTGAGGCCCAAGGTGGTGTATATCAGATCCGCCAGGAGGAGGGTGAGAGGCTGAGGCAAGCTTGGGTCTTGTCACCAGGCCATGTGGCTATCTTCCACTCAGCACACTTGGCTAAGGACTTGCCTGCAGCAGAAAAGATTCTGTCCTCTGAGACAGCCCGGGAGGAGAGTGCAGAGGATGGTTGGAGTGGAAAAGATGTGGCGGCGGCCTGGGGACGGAGGGGGCACTTGTTATTTCTCAGCTGTGTGATCTCAGGAAGTCACTTCCCACATCAAGGCCTCGGAAGCATGGTTTTTGTTTCCTTTCTTTACAGGTGAAATGAAGAAATTGGAACTATTGCTTTCTAATAGTCTTTATGGCTCTAAAATTAAAAGACCTATTAGTGTTTCCCTGAATAGTGTTTTGTTACTGTCCCTCTGGGATTGTGAAGGTGTGGGTGTTTACCCAGATCCTGAAACCCAACTTTGTTGGGCTGGCCTTCTGGGCCCATTGGATCACCCACTCCTGTCTCTTGGTTGGGGAGGTGGTCAAAGCTGTTCTCTGCAGCCCAAGGAGAGACCTGGTCTCACTGGGGAGGCCGGCCCAGCCCAGCATCTGTGTCCCACAGCCACCTCTCCTGGAGGGCCCTACAGCCACAGCTGGCTTGCTTCTCTTTCTCTCTTTCTCTTTCTCACTCTCTCTTTCTCTTTTTCTTTTAATTTCTTTCTCTTTCCCTCCCTCCCTCCTCCCTCCTCCTTCCCTCCCTCCCTTTTTCCTTCCTTCCTTCCTCTGTTTCTTCCTTTCTTTCTCTGTTCCTTCCTTCCCTTTTTCTTTCCTTTCCTCCCCTCTCTCCTTCCTCTCTCCCTCCCTCCTTCCTTCTTTCCTCCCTTCCCTCCTTTCTTTCCTCCTGACTCCTTCTTTCCTTTCTCCTCCACCTCCTCCTGCTTCTGAAGGAGCTTGTAGAAATGCTTCAGTTCATCCCCTTCCCCTGTAAATGCCCTGCTGGGTCCCAGGACTGGAGCTTCAAGGGCAGAGGTGTGGCTCCTGGTGAGGGAATGGAGGAGAAAGGGCCGGTCTTCTGGGGTCTTTTCCTGGTTGGATTTGTGCAGGTTCAATACAAGTGGACTGCCTCTTTGCATCTGCTGAAAGATAAGGAGGAGAGACCTGGGTTGGCACAGGTGGTCAGGGATGTCTCCCAGGGGCCAGCTCCTCCACCCAGCTCCTAGAGCTTCCTGGTGGGGGTGCTGCACCCTCTCTGCCCCGTCACACTGCACAGATACCGGGCTTCCCTGCTTATCGCATCCCAGCACAACACCCGCACACTTGAACTTGTGGAAATAAAATGCTTCAGCCTGTCAATACTCTTCAAGAGCTCTTCAAAGATGTGATCAAAGGGTCGACGGCCTGCCCCCTGCCCAGCCCTTACACATCTGGGAAGGACCCCTCGGGTTGCCTGCGTTGACCCCCCGTCTCCCTTGCCCCCTGAGCTGCCACCCAGCAATTACTTATTACAACCGAGTGTTTTCAATTGTGCATGTGGGGGAAGGCATCAACACAGAGGAGCTAAAAATAGAATCTTTTAGAGAAACCACTGTTAAGTCATATTCTCTTAATCTGAGTTTAAAGAAAAGAGTCAAGGTTTGCATTTTTTCCAAACATAATGGTACAGATAGACGACCAAGGCATGTCCCTGGACAGGTTAATGAGTGACCCTGACTCTGCTACCCTGGGCAGAGTGGCCAACAATTAGCTCTGGCCTGGGGTTGGGCACCACCATGGAGCAAGCGTCACTGGACCCAAGTGGCTGGAGCACGGTGCCCCGCCCCCACACATGCGTGCAAAGACAGGAACAGACCAGCCCTGTAGCCACAGCGCTCTGCCCTCCCACGCCTGCGTGCAAATGGAGGTTTACCTTCCCGGCATCTCTTCCCTCTATGGCCCCAAGGCTCCTCTGAGATGCGCTCGGTGAGAGCGCTTCCCAACCTGGCCCTGGCTGCTGTCCTCTCATTTTATTGTTCCTCTGTCCTGCAGACGGCAGCTCACACTTCTGTGTCTTTGCACAGTTGGAGTGCCTTGCCAGAAGTGCCCACTCACCATGCCCTCCTGTACCCCCTCCCCAGCTAAGCCTGCTTGCCTGGCATGTCCTCTGCTCTGCCCTGGTGTCCTCTCCCAAAAGCATTTCTAAGCCTTTCTGCCTCCCAGTTAGAGGACTGCGTTCAATGACCCCATAGATACTCTTTGGATATATTCTTCTACCGTTGACCTTCAACGTGAGCTCTTTGGTCAGGGACTGTGACTTGTTCATCTCTGAATCTCTCGGTGTGGAGATAGGCACAGATTAAGGCTCCATCTGTGTTTGCTCACAGCATTTATGGGTCATCGACTTACTCTTTGAGGGGGACTTCCATGTTCCAGGTTTTTTGTCTCTCTCTGATGCCGGGGAAAGGCAGACTCTTGATTCCCCTGCAGCCAAGGGTGGACTGCGGACTGCCTACTGGACTGTGCTTCCTAACACATGTTCAAGTGGGATCAGCAGCTCCGGGTCAGGCTTGCCTTGGTCTGGAATCCACTGGTGGAATCAGCAGGTCCCTGGCTGGGAGCACAGGGTAACCACGTCCCAGTCAGGCATCTCAGGAGAGGAGCATGCCTGCAGTTGGAGGGGCCACATTCCCGATCAACAACAAATAGTTCCATGGCCAGGGTTTTTATCTGCAGAAACAAAATCTTGGGTGTTTTTCTTCTTTGAGAAAGTGGATAAGCGCTGGTTGTCCTGTTTTTTCCCTTGGACAAACCGTGCAAAAAACCCTAAACTCACAATGGAGCAACTTCCATTTCAGATCAGTTTCTCCTCCTCTAACATGGTCTATTTATTTTTATTGGTTTGTTTCTCATTAAATCCTTCAATTACTCTGCAGTGTAAAATGGTGAAATTATTGGCATGTGCCACCTTCATCATGTATCTGAGTTTGCTTATTACACTTGCAGAAAATGCCTGAATGGTATTTGGTTCTGTTGTGAATTGAGACAGAGTTAATAAATATTATTTGGTGTTTTTTTCCCTGAGAAGCACTGCTTTTCTTGATTGTTTTTTACAGTTGGATTGGGAATATTGATTTATTCACCACTGTTACAATAATTGTATACAAGAAACAAAAAATGCAGAGGTAACATTTCATCAGCTCCAGCAGATTAATTAGCTGTAGTAGATTAGGCACAGTGTTACAGGGAAGATTTGCATTTAGAGAAAGAAAAAGTTTCTTCTTCTCTTTTTTTATCTTAAAAAAGCCAAGAGAATTTAATAGAGATGTTTTACCCTAAGCTGCTTCACTCATTAGTCAATCAGTCTTTCCAGATGAAGCCTAGAGGATAAGCGTAAAAGAAAATATTGGATGAAATTACTGGGGGAAAGGTCTAAGGAACTTGGAGAGAGTAGAGTGATTCCCTCTTAAAGGAGAAGTTTAAGAAAATGAAGAGAATTTGAATACGCAAATGTTCAAACAAAAGTTTCTTCCGCGGATTTCGGGAGGGCTCACGCACTCAAGAACTATTAGGTCCCCTTTCGGATTTTTATAATCAAATCCTACGCATTGTGGTTTTGTTTGCATTTATTCTGTTACCAGAATGTAAAACAACTTGAAGACCAGAAGAATCATTTTCTTTTTTAGTTGGGCCCCATGATGGGAATATCTTTAAGTCCCCTAAACACAAATATTTTACAGTTTTCCCCCAGTAAAACGCGACACGACTGAGCAACATGCAGACGACTAGGCGTCGTTCATGTTTGCTGATCCAGGCTGAGCCAACTGAACAAGAAGTGAGACTGGAGGCATGGAAGGAAACGCCACACCTCTTCCTCCCCTGCCTCTAAACAGAAGGTACTACTCTTTTCGGACCACTTCAGGACCCCCACAGGGCTGCAGTGTCCAGTGTCACAGTTTGGCGGGATTTTTGTTGTTGTTACTGAGGGTTTCGGCCATTGCAAGATGCATGAGAAGTTAGAAGCTGTTTTGGCTGTAATGTACATGGAAAAGTGTTGTAAGCGTGACAACTGCAAAATTAGATGAGGGAAAAGCTCAGGGAATAAAAGCTAAAGTGGGAAAAAAAAGAGGCAGGAAGCAGGGGGAGAAAATGGAAGAGGAGATAGGCCCAGACTGTGTAGCTACAGAGAGAATATTCTTCTAGGGTCACCAGGAACCCACAGACAGGGACTGAAGGCTTTCTGTGTGACCAGGCTGCTAGGTTCCAAACATGGAACAGGAGGGAGCTACAGGCAAGTTTGATTCAGTCCCAGCTCTCATGCCGTAGACTCTGAGGCATGGACCTCTGCTGTGCTGCCCGTAGGAGGAGCACTGGGCTCTTGGGCTTGCTCAGTGGCATGTGGGAATCCAGGGTGGTTGGCACTCAGCCACGATCTCCAGTCTCCACTCAGGGAGTGTACACTCCCATCACTCTTTGTATGAGCCCATCTGGGAGTTCAAGTCCAGTGGGGAGCACTGGGTGAATTTGGAATCATAGAGGAAACCACTTAGCAGATTGCCTTTGCTATTTTAACCTGGCTCTCCAGCTTCGGTAATTCCCCAAGATCAAAAAACAACGTCTCAGTGTCTGACTTGTTTATTCTTTCTGTATGTATGTTAGTTTATTGGGTTTTGTTTTATTTAGCCCCATGTTGAACGTGTCCTGAGGATATTTTATTTATTTTATTTTTTACATGTTTCTTGATTTTTCAGCTTTATTGCAGTGTACTTGACAAATACAATTGTGTACATTTCAAGTGTACAACGTGATGACTTGGTATAGGTATATGCGGTCACAATGATGATGCCCATCCAGTTAATTTACATGGCCATCACCTCACCTAGTTACTATGCTGGGTTTTTTTTATTTTTTTGTTGAGAAAGTTTAGGATCTACTCTCTTAGCAAATTTTAAGTGAACAATAGAGTATTATTATCTATAGATCCTTCCCATGTTATTCATGAGATTCCTAGAACTTATTCATTTTATAAATAAACACTTTACCCTTTCATCAACACTTCCCAATTTCTTTATTTTATTTATTTATTTTTTTGAGACTAGGTCTCACTGTGTTGCCCAGGCTGGAGTGCAGTGGCATAATTTCAGCTTGCTGAAACCTCTGTCTCCCAGATTCAAGCAATTCTCGTGCCTCAGTCTCCTGAGTGGCTGGGACTACAAGAGTGAGCCACCACGCCTGGCTAATTTTTATTTTTTTTAATTTTTAGTAGGGACGGGGTTTCACCATGTTAGCCAAGACGGTCTCAATCTCCTGACCTTGTGTCTGCCCACGTTGGCCTCCCAAAGTGCTGGCATTACAGGTGTGAGCCACAGAGCCCGGCTAACATTTTCCAATTTCCCTATATACACAACCCCGGTCACCACCCTTTTAGCCTACACCCTGTTTCTGACACTTTTCTGATTTTTGTTTTTAGATTGCACACATAAATGATAGCATAGGTTTTTTTTTAAAGTAAGTTTATGAGGAGCGTATGATTATATCCAGGTGAATTAATAGGGTGACTTTCTCATTGCAAAATTTCTTAAGAAATGAGTCCACAACTACATGAGATGTCCCCAGTCTGCATTTTTCCTGTCCACTGCAGACACTGCTAATTTCTAATTTGCTTTTTATCTTTGGGTTTTCAGTCTTACTTTGTAGACTCTCATTATCATTGTAATCACTGTCAGCAAGATAGGTGAAATTGATTGCCATCTTGTTTTATTTTTAATTTTTATTTTTTATTGCAGCTTCTCAAGGTGTACAATATCATGTCTTGATATATACATACTAAAATGATTGCTTCAATCAGACAGATTAACATACCCATCTTCTCACATGGTTACCTTTGGGGGGTGTGTGTGGTAAGACATTCTAAAATCTAAAAACAAAATTTAGAGTTGGAAAGGTTATAAGCACATGTTGTAAAGTTCTGTCTGTGGTTGTAACCTTGGTGATGTTCCCCTGAGAGTCTGGGTCTTCCTAGGGCTCTGCTAGGCCACTGTGCACCTGCTGGTGTCTTCAGGAGGGTCACCTGGGCTGCTGGGAATCTTGTTCTGCTGTCCTAGAATGATTTCAAATGTGATTAAGGTCAGCCAGGAGGGAAACTGGCCATCCCAGCACATTTCAGACGCTACTGGGAAAAGGACACATGGCCATCTATTGAGCAGCTCATTTTAGGTTTTGTTTTGTTGTTTTTTTGAGATGGAGTTTCTCTCTTGTCAATCAGGCTGGATTGCAGTGGGGCTATCTTGGCTTGCTGCAACTTCCACCTCCTGGGTTTAAGTGATCCTCCTGCCTCAGTCTCATGACTAGCTGGGATCACAGGTATGTACCACCATGCTGAAGAAAATTTCATAATTTTAGTAGAGATGAGGTTTCACCACGTTGGCCAGGCTGGTCTCAAACTCCCAACCTCAGGTGATCCTCCCACTTTGGCCTCCTAAAGTGCCTGGATTACAGGCATGAGCCACCGTGCCCAGCTTGAGTAGCCCATTTTGAAGACACCTGTTAGAAGAGAGAACCTCAATTCTTGTTTTGTTTTTTGTTTTTTTTTGAGACGGAGTTTCGCTTTTGCTACCCAGGCTGGAGTGTAATGGTGCGATCTCGGCTCACCGCACCTCCGCCTCCTGGGAGAACCTCAATTCTTAAAGGCGATCACTTTACACAGTACAGCTTCCACTTTGAACCAATTGGTCACTCCAGAGTCTTTTTTTCTAATTCTCAGTTGTATAACATTCTCCAACTTTTTATTTTGAAAAATTTCAAACTCACAGGAAGCATTAAAGAATAGAACAGTATACAGCCTCTTCCTCTGCCTTCTGTTTGGCCACGTGGCTCTGTATGTGTGTTTTCTGAACTATTTAAAGTAAGCGGCAGATAAGTCACTTCACCACCAAAGACTTGACCTTACATCTCCTCACAGCAAGGACACTTTCCTTCATAAGCCATTATCTAACTCAAGAAATTTAACATTGGTATAATAGTATCTGAGATCCCATTAATATTCAGCTTTCCCCAGTTGTCCCACTAATGTGATTTATAGAACCAACTATCCCCGTATTTCATTAAGGATAACAGTGCATGTTGTTGTTTTACAAATTTTATAATTTTTAAAGAAAGAAACATATTACATTTAATTATAAACTATAACTAGCTAATGTTTAATCGGTGTTTCCAGGTTGGTTATCACTTAATGCTTAGATATGATATGTTTGTCCTTCACTTTTCCCCTCTGAGACTACTTTGGGGCAGCTTTATGTCATAAGTGGGTTAAATTTCTTTTGCAGGGCTTTTCGCATGGTGCTATAGCTTAAACGTATTCCCCAAAGTTTGTGCATTGGGAACTCAGTCAGCAATGCAGCAGTATTGAGAGGTAATTAAGACATGAGGGCTCTGCTTTCGTGAATGCATTAATGTTACTGAGGGAGGGGTTAGTTATCGGGAGAGTGGGCTGGTTAAAAAAGCAAGTCTGACCACCTCTTGCTCTCTTACACGCATTCTCTTGCTGCCCCGCCTTCTACCATGGGGGACCCATACAAGATGCCAGCACCGTGCTCTTGAACTTCCCTGCCTTCAGAACTGTGAGTCAAATCGATTTCTGTTTATTGTAAATTACTCAGTCAGTGGTATTCAGTTATGGCAACATAAAATTGACTAAAACACATAGCCCCTCTGGAGAAAAAGGGTCCAGTTGTCATACAAACTTGGGAAGCTAGTTTCCTATACTTCCCTCTTGGAGAAAGGAACATTATCAAATCAAAGATACCGAAAAGTGAGGCAGGAAAGAAACCTCTTGTACTCTGTTCAGCTTGTCTTCCCACACTCATTCCATAATGGAACGCTTTACTCGGTGGTTCCTCTAGTTCCAAGAGACAGAGTTGCTGAATGGATTAGGACCTTGTGCAGTGAAAAACTGAGGGTTATCTCAGAGCGCTTTCCTGTACCTTTGCTAGAATGATGCAATAGGAGGGCTAACACCTAGGACTTTCCCTAGTTAACCCAAAGATTCCCGTGGCTGGGACATTGTGGGCTGTCTCAGGAATGGCTTTATTTTGGAACTGTGTGTACGCTCTGGAGTGTGGGGCTTGCCTGGCCTGGGCTTGCAACCTAGTTATGGGGGGCTAGGTCATGGGAGCACTGCAGCTGGAAGAGTCAGCCAAGGCAATCTGACCTTGGGTTTTGTTCTAATAAATGTTGTGAATTAATTCTTGTGCATGTGCCCAGAAGTTTTCACAATGGCCATGTAGAACAGAATACAAAATCTAACAAATTCCACTGTGGAAGAAACAGACCCTATTTCACTAGGCAGATCTTCCCAGTACATTTCATTTATTGATGGCAATTGACAGCCTTCCTCTTCTGTCGTATACCTGCACACATAAAATATTTGGAAATTCTCTATCATATATAGATTAAGTGTGTTAAAATACACAAAGGAATGCATCCTGCAAAAAGACAAGCTGGTGGTCTGTTCACTGCACTGTTGTCCAGAAGAGGAGCTTGAAGCAGAAGGAATGGAGGCTAGCTCTGTTAGACGGGCTGCGGTCAGAGTGGCCATTGACTGCTCCGTGGCACAGAGCTAGAGGTATAGGTTTGATGCTAGGCAGCCTCACCACCTGCTCACCGTTGTGACCTTGAACAAGAAACTTGGCTTCTTAGAGCCTAAATTTCTTCAAAACAAAGAATAATGGCCAGGCGTGGTGGCTCATGCCTGTAATCTCAGCACTTTGGGAGGCCAAGGTGGGCAGATCTCCAGGTCAGAAGGTGGAGACCATCCTGGCCAACATGATGAAACCCCATCTCTACTAAAATACAAAAAAAATTAGGCTGGTGCGGTGGCACGCGCCTGTAGTCCCAGCTACTCAGGAGGTTGAGGAAGGGGAATTGCTTGAACCCGGGAGGCAGAGGTTGCAGTGAGCCAAGGTTGCACCACTGCTCTCCAACCCGGTGACAGAGCATGACTCCATCTGAAAAAAACAAAAAAGTATACTACTATCTCAGCATGTTGCCAAAATTTAGGCATCTATGGAATGATCTTAGCATTGCAGCTGGCTGCCAAGGCCCTAATCCACAGCTGCCACACAGCCAGGCAGGTGGTCAGAGTAATCCGGCTAGGATGTTGCAGGCCTGGGTTATGGTGGAGGGTCCCTGGCTGATCACTGTTCATGCTTCTCTATGGGTTCAGTGCCCGTCTGAGTTGTTAAGGGCCCTCCTGGCATTGTTATTCTACAAAATTCTGTGAAAAGTGGCTTGAAGACAATGTTGACTCTTCTATGAGTTGGTTTTCATGTGAGAATACCAGCAATGATTCTGTGCACATGGACTCTTCAGCTGCTGCTGATCAGCCCAGCTCAGGGCTGACGGTTGGCGGGCCAGGGCCTGCCTAGTGTCGTGGCTGCACCCCTGACACATTCAGCTTCCCTCAGGAAGTTCTCAACCATCTCAGAGCTTAACGTTTTTTGGATTTAGAGCTTTCTTCTGGACAATGGAATGAGGAATGCCCAACATCTTCCCAATGCTTTGGGTAAAATGAACAGATGCTGATTAAAGCATTCCTTGCGGACATGAAGAGTCACTTGCATACACCCTGTACCTCTCTGCAGAGTCAAATAAAATAATTCCAGATCTCCCTCATACAGAAGAGAACATTCAGCGTCTTCCTTTAGGAACAGACCTCCGGAAAGCATTGCCCCTCTCTCCACTTCCACCACACAGCGCGTTCTCATGTGAAGCTGCCTTTACGACGCTACCACAGTGTCCTACCCAACAAAGCAGGCTCCCAGTCATCGCTGACAATTCGGTCAATAAATCGGCCATCATCAGTAGTCATCCCGTGCTCTATGGACTGGGCATCTTGATCTAGACCCTGGGGGAGGGGTGCTGGCTTGTTAATGTGGAAGGTGCAGGGCTGTCTGCTGGGTGCTGGGTGAGGAATGAGTGAGAGCTCTGACCACATCTCCATGGTTTGTCTACCCTTATCTGCGACAACGAGCCAGGAAGGATGGGGTCTTCGGAGCTGCAGAGGCCAGGACTTCAATCCTGGCTCCAGCCACTCGGCAGCCTTGATTGTTTGCTACAATGTTTCTTCTGCAATTCTCAGTGTTCTCTTGTGTTAAATGGGAAGAAACCAGTCCTTAAAAAACTATGATTGGTTTAAGTGAAATTATGTGAATTTCTTGGCCACTACTTGCTGCTCAGCAAATGTTTATTGCCTTCACAGCATGGAACAGGAGGGAGCTACAGGCAAGTTAGATTCAGTCCCAGCTCTCACGCCGCAGACTCTGAGGCACGGACCTCTGCTGTGCTGGCCAACACCCCTGGCAGAGGGCACAGAGCCTCAGCCCTGGCTGGGAAGCCTAGCCCTGGTGCCTGCCCCCTCATCAACACTGGCCCGTGCACAGTGACTGGGAGGCACCACTGTCTCCCTGTGGGCTGAGCGCATCATCTTCACTTCCAGCGTGGAGAAGGGACGCTACCAATCTGTGTCCCTGGGATCCCTAGATGGCTCCCCACTTCCCAGGATGATTTGGGAGCCCTTCCGGTCATTGGGGTAAGGAGTAGAAGGAGAAGCCCTCTCATCACTCCCCAGTTTCACAGAAGGGTGAGGAGCGCATTGTTAGTCTGCTTTGTGTTGCTATAAAGGAATACTTGAGCCTGGGCAATTAATGAAGAAAAGAGGTTTGTTTGGGCTCATGGTTCTGCAGGCTACACAGGAAGCATGGCACCAGCATCAGCCTCTGAAAAAGCTTCAGGAAGCTTCTCATGGCAAAAGACAAAGCGGGAGCAGGTGTCATGTGGCAAGAGAGGGAGCAAGAAAGATGCCAAGCTCTTTTCAACAACCAGCTCTGGCATGAACTAATGGAGCAAGAACTAACTCATTCCCAAGGAGAGGGCACCAAGCCGTCGATGAGGGATCCGCCCCCGTGACCCAAACACCTCCCCCTAGGCCCCACCTCCAACCCTGGGGATCACTTTCAACATGAGATTTGGAGAGGACAAATATCCAAACCATATCAAGCGCTTGAGTCCATGACTCAGCCAGGGGCTGCTCCGTGGGCACGTGCAGGAAGAAGGGAGCCCCTTACCCACAGCCCTGGTGCAGCCAGGCTGGGGCCTTCATAGGGCCTGTCCAGCTGGGGCAGTATGGTTTTGAGAAACTGCTCTAAGAGGCCCACCCCAGAAAGAGATTTAAATTCGAATTTCCTGCCAGGTTTCGAAGCACTGGTTAATTTCCTTTCCTTGCTATTTGGCACTAACTTCAGAGTCTCTGCTAGTGTAAGCTGCGCGTGGATGCTGTCGAGGATTCAGCGATCGATGATCTAATGAGGAACTTCACAGCATATTTCTGATGAAGTAAAACCCATTTGGACGGAGCCAGATGGGGACTGGTGGGAGGAAGCTTACAAAATAAATTCTGGAAAGTAGCCGTGGTAGAATCACACTCTGCCTCTAATTGATCTTCTGCTTTGTCAAGGAAAAGGAAATTAACATCCAGTATGTGGTTTTCCTAAGAAAACCCGTGATTTCCCACTCAGAGGCTGGGTGTGCAGATCAGCGACCCTGGGCTCCCAGTCAGTGAGGGACCCACTGACATTTGATGGAAGTGAATTTCCAACTAAACACCTGGACCTGGAAGGCTGCCCTGGAGGTGCTAGGAACACAGCCTCGCAAGTCCCTGGCCTCCCTTTTGCTCAGTGAGGCCAGGTTGTTCTGGAGTGCGGGGCTCTGCTCACTGCCAGCACAGGAGCCTCCAGCAAGGTGGACCAAGGGGAAGACCTCTGGCCAGCGAGGACACCGAAGCCACAGGCTCAATTTGGACTTGTAGGATCCGCAGCACCAACTTAGTCCTGGGGCCCTCCACCATGTGTAAACACAAAGCGAGTTGCTTACAAACATATATGTGTGCTGAAATTAAGATTTATATTTTCTGATAGAAGCTTTTAGACCAGTCATCATGTACGTATGTTTGTGCATGTGTGTGTGTGTTCACACTCATGCATGTACATGCTTGCTGCAGCTTTTCTGAGCATATGGCCCGTGCACCTGTCTGCTGACCTGTGCTGTGAAGATGGGGCCAGGGGGCTCTTGGGAAGGGGACGCTGACACAGAACTTGCTGTAACTCTGGATAAGAAGATTAGAAGCTCTCCAGCCCATCCCCAGGCAGGGGTTAAATACACTCCTGATGAGTAAATATATGAGGACCTCCCCTCACCCAAGGCCCTGGTGGTGGCAGTAGGTGGCTGGGCATCCTCGCTGCTGTGGGAGAAGATCGACCTGGGCCACCGAGGCGTGGAACCCCTGTTGGGAACGGTGTGCACTTGTTCCTTGCAGCTGTCCTGAGAGGGCTGTCATCAGCCTCAATTTCCAGATGCAGAGGCTGGAGGGGCGCAGACCTGGGTGGGAGCATGGCCCTGAGTCACACAGCCCACCCCACTTCTCTGAACTTTCTTTTTCCCACCTGTGAAATGGAGATAAAGCAAGACCCCCTCCCTCACGGGGTTGCCAGGGTGAGACTGGACCTGGTGCAGAGCCCACAGTATACGCACAGGACCTGTTGTTGCTCTTGTCTTTGGGAAGGTTGCTAGATGATTTGACAGAAGAGCCAGTATCAGTCCATGTGACTCGATTCAAGGTCCTCATGTTCTGACATAGCCACAGGTAGCACTGAGGACCGCAGGGAGCCGTGGCACGGGAGGGAGAAGATGCTGAGGGGCTGCCCAGGTGCCCAGGAAGGAGCTACACTCTGTGAGGGCATCCTGCTGAGTCCACCTGTCTCAGCCTGGGCACCCAGAGCCACCCTCTGGGAAGGCAGGTGCCTGCTGTTTCTGTTGTACAGTTGGGGCCTCCATGGGGTGGCTGGGCATGACACCCAGCATTAAGGGGTCAGGGCTGAGGCAGAGACCAGGACACTAGGAGATGTCATCAATCTCAGCCTTTCTCAGTAAGCTTTCTACTCACTCCTCCTTGCAACTGCAGTTTAGCAAAAGGCAAGGCTCTGTTGTCCAACAGATGGGAAAGCACAGGGACCGGAGGAGCAGGGGCCCTGCAGGGCACAGCTAGCCTGGCAGCCTCTGTCTGGAAGCCTCTGTAAGTTTGGAAGAGTCAAGGGCTCTAGTGAGACTTGCAGGCAGTGCTCCCCGACCTTCAAGTCGCAGGAGCAGCCCAGCTGCAGAGCAAGCCCCCCTGGCCTGCGGAAGGCCTGTAGTGATGGCTCTGACACGGGGCCTGCACGGTGGCCATGTCCATCTGTCCATCTCCCATGCTGCGGGACTTGGGTGCCTTTGAGCTTCGTTTTCTTGCTGATAGGTGGAAAAACTGGGCCTTAAAAGATACTTAAATCTACAGGAAGAATCTGAGGGAAACAAAACGGGTCTGGGAGAAGATAAACAGGAACCTGCAAATCCTACATAACAGTCATGCAAAGGGTGTTAAAAACCTAGGAATTCTGGACTGCTGTGCCGGGGAGAAGCGTCCGTTCAGCAGAACTCAGCAATGCTGCTGTGGAATGGCTTTAAATGTCTTTTCCCCCATAACTAGATTATTCAGTACAATGTCATTTGCCGCCACTGACATTTTCTTTAAAGTCATAAAGGCCTGCATGGTAATAAAAGGGCTCCGAATAAAATTAGGAATATCATGTATAAATTATCTTTAACCTTAGCTTCATTTGGACTGTGACTTTTTAGACCTGATCAATTTTCATGAAACTATCCACATAAAACTGTGAAAAAATATTTGATCCCTGGCTCTCGTAAAGGCGACGGGAACAGGCGGCGACTTTACCTCCACTTAACGGTACTGTTGGTGCCAGTCTCTGTGGGCAACGCGGGAAAGCAGGGGATCATTTGGAAATTTAATGTAATTTCCCAGAGCATTGTTAGGGAAAACATCTCTGCTGATGTGCATATTTTATAGAAGTGCTGTGGAGTCAAGGACAGTCAGCAACTCACTAAATTTTCTGCTTAGTTGGAAAACCATTCACTCACACAACGTGAGCATTTCCCCCGCTTGGCAAGAGGAAATTGATTGGGTGCAGTCGTCACATTTTTTTTGTTTTAGATGATTTGCATCGTGGGCTCCCCTGTAAATGTGGACGGGAGCACCCCCACCCCATCGGCGTGGGCCTGGGGAGGAGCCGGGAAGCAGGCCCAAAAGCTCCTCGCTCCCATCTGGAGGAGTCAGGCAGGGCTTGGGCCGGCCCCACGTGGACAGGTGGAGAAAGCGGTGGCCGTGCATGAGGGACTGGGAACCTCCAGTGGGCTCCTGAAGCCATCCTGGCTCCCATAGCAAAGTTGGCTGAAGTGCCTCCCCAACTCTGGTTGAAAATACCAGCTTAGAAAAACCTCCAGGCAGGGAGGCCGTGCTGCTGCACCCACAGAGGGAGCTTGTTTCCTGATGAATTCCTGGATTTCTGGAGGGTGACTTAGCCCTTCCAGAACTCTTTCTTAGTGCTCCAGAACTGGGTAAGCCCTCTGTCATTCCAGAGCTTCCTTCTGCACATGGGGGACTTTACAGTGTGGGACCCCAGTAGTAAATCCCCGCAGCTCCCCTACCTTCCACCCCTGGAGGCTGCAGCCTGCACACAGCAGTGGTACCTGACCCTGGTAGGTCTCACGCATGCCCTCCCCAGATAAGACGGTGACTAGAGCCAGTGCAGTCTGAGGTCAGCGGTATGAAGCGGATGGAATATTAGCCATTACTCCCCTCGTAAGCTGAACATTACGTTTATAGACCTTTCCTCCAGACGGTTCCCAAAGGGCATTTGCAAATTTAACAAACTGTAGCCAAGAAGTCCAGCAACCTCTCAGGTGAACAGTCGTAACTGCTGAACCATGTCACCTCCCAAGCCCCTGCATGAGATGCTAAAGCCCAAGTTCAACGTGGGGTCTTCCATCAGCCAGCAGGACCAACTGAGCCTGCTGCAGGTGCAGCCATGCTACTGTCACCGATCAGCCCCTTTACCTACGGTGGAGTCACCACCCTGCTTATCTGAGGCATGAAAGCAGAGTGAAGTCCACCCACTCCAGGCAGCTCAGCCACGAGTCTGCACTTCCTGGGTATGGGTGCTCTCCTCTGACCCCAAGTCCTGCTGTGTACCCATCCAGCCTGATTCCAGTGTGCCACCCCACTGCAGGGTGTGAGCGGGGACCATGTTCCTCTGTGGCTACAAACATCATTTAATATGACGGACGACCCCCTCCCCTAACTGGAAGTAGCCTGTAGGGTGACATGTGTTCACCTGGCCTGACAAGACAGGGAGCGTTGGAAGAACTTTCATGCTCAGAGTGCGGGAGGAGGGGTGGCTGACAGACTGCTGGGGACTGTCCCCATCTCCCCAACTCTGCTTGGATCATTTGTGGCTGGGTATTTTCTCTGGGACACCCCACTGAATCAACAGAACTCCAGTGGTGGCTCTTCATCAAAAGATACCAGAGTGGAGAAACCAGTGGCTTACCCCACCCTTAGGTGGTGAGAGGACACCCACAGGTCTCACTCCAATCCATAGGGAGGAGATGGGCCCCAGGCTTCCCCTGGCCTTTCCCTGCTGTTCTCTGGGGCTGAGGTGCCATAGCCTCTACCTGCCTTCATTGTGGCAGCGCCCCGCCCCCCTCCTCCATGCCCTGCGCGGCTGACAACCCTCATCACTGGAATGTCCTGACAGAAGAGCCGGCACACACTGAGTGGGAAAATCATCACGTAAGTCCACGGAAGGGGTCAGTTCCTGGACCAAAGGCCTGGAGGAAAGTGAGATGCAGCCTCCAGGCCTGGACCATGCCGAGTTTGGGAGTCTTTCCTCCAGACATGTCCCAGGCTGGATGGCTTGTCCCTAAGAAGCGCCCAGACACAGGCTCCTGCAGACGTCCCAGGGCTGGCTGCACAGCTCTCCTCTAGCACACACCTGCAGCCTGGCAGAAGGTTGGCTGGGGTCTAGGAGCTGGGAGCTGGGAGCTGGCTGGGCCTTCATACCTTAAAACTCTATTTTGTCCAGGTAACAGTGAAGGAAACTGAGGCCAGAGGGGGTGTGGTTTTCAAGGACCTGGAGCTGCCAGGGCAGGGAGAGCAGCAGGGGACTAGAGAGTAGGGGTTCAATGTGTTTCTCAAGGCAGAAACCACATGGAGTGTGGGGAGGGGCCACCACCCCATAGCCAGAAACATCCATGGTGCGTGCACCCTTCCCATGGGGTCTTCTGGAATCCCGCCAGCAATGCAGGCCTGCTTTCTGTGGGGGCTTCCTCTCCATTCAGCTCCTGTGAGATGGGGGTCCAGCAGATGCAGTAGTAGGGAAATTCAACCAGGCCTCCATACCTGGTTTGAATTCACCCAGACCTTTGCCTCTGATCACATGGCTAAGATCCAAAGCCTCCATCTCCTAACCAGGAAATGGAAAGACAGTTTTTCCTGAAACCTTGCATGAATCAATAGCACAGGCAATGGGGGATCATCACAGCAACCATTTTCTGGGCCTGCTGGCTGGGTGACTCAGGCAGGTCACTCCCTCATTCCTTGCAACTTCCCATTTGACCAATGGATCTGACCATGGCTGCCCAGTAGGGACAGGGACCACACTGGGGCACCCCGTCTCGGTGGGGCCGGTGCAGGGAGGGCTGGACGTTGGCCGCCGTGCCGAATGGTGCCTGACAGAAGTCTGCAGATGGCTTCGGCCGGATGCAGGCTCCTCCCCCCGGAATGCCAGAGGGTACAAGCGACCTGGGTGGTGATTCAGTTTCTGGATTTAATTGTCCTTGAAATTGTTACATTCTGGGGAGGCATTTCTCTAGATTTGGGCTGTCCTTGAAAGGGGGCCCCACAACTCTACATCTCTGTGATTAATAAAAGATGCGGCCCCCACAGGAATCCCTGTGCCTCCACGCGCTGCAGACCCACCCAGCAAGTCTCATGAGCAAGAGGAAGCTGTCAGCCCCAGATGCCACCTCCTCCCGGCTCTGAGTTCTCTCTTTGGCCAAGTTTCGGGGAGCCCAGGTGAGCTAGCCTGTGCGCACTGTCCCCTGTGGGGCTGCAGAGGCCTGTGGACATCCTTGGCTCCAAAGCCACGTCAAGCCCTCTGCCCTTTCTGCCCGCTGCACTGCAGCCCACCGCCCTGTGGCCATTCCCACCCATCCCGGGCTGCAGGACTCCTCAGCGGCCTACTGCAGACATATGGGGGGATTCCCCTGCTCAGTGTAGGCCAATTCTTCTATGGGGACCCCGCAATAAGCTAGGGGTTGTCAGCCGTGCAGAGATGGCCTGAGTCTTCTTCAGGGCCTTGTGTAGGCTGAGGCAATGAATGCAGGATTGTCATCTTTGTCACTGGTGGGCAGGGCTCTGCACACAGTGGATCTAACTCTGCTTCTGATGCTCACACACTTGACGGCTTGGACCTCTGCCCTCCTGCTTTGCCTGGGCTCCATCTTCTCCAAGCAGGGAGCCTGAGGTTGAGTGTCCTGGACTCCAGGGCCCTCTAGTTAGGAGGCCAGACCAGTAGGCCAGGGCCTGAGGGCTTGAGTGGATGACGAGGAGCGTGTGTGGGGGTGCAAGCTCACCTGCTGCACCAGCGGGCCTGGGGACTCTGTGCTCTCCAGAAATGGCTGCTTCTCTGACTGCTAATTCCACTGGAAGCTCCCAGCCAGCTGTTGCATCTCCACACCTGCCTTCTCTGTTCATTCCTTTGCTCAGGTACAGCCTGTACCTATAGATCAGTGAAGATGGGCCAGGCCCTTCCAGGGAGTCTGGATGGTAGGGCAGCTCCAAGGGGACTCTGACTACATGAAGCTGGGTGGGGTCAGCATCCAAGGCATGGTGGGGGCAGTGTGTGACAGACTGGTCAGGGAGGAGTTACGTAGAAGCAGGGACCTGAAGGCTGCACAGAGTTGGCCTCGCAGGTTGGGGGTGGGTGAGGATGGCATGGTCAGGGTATAGGGAGAGTGATCTTGTAAAGTCTCTAGACATCTAAGGAGAGAAAACACAGCAGATCTAGGGAGCTGCAAGGGGGTTAGAGGTAGGGCCTGGCATGGGGGAGAGTGGAGCCTGAGGAGGTGGGAGCAGCAGGCTCTGGTCCAGGGAGGACTTTTGGGCGAGGTAAGGAGGTTGGCTTTTGTCCATGGAATGTGGTCTCCCCCCAGCATCTTCCCTGGATTTTCTTCCTTTCTTTCTTGAGTCCAGCAGCTGTAGCCTCCTCCACTAGGCCCTGCCCTCCCTTCCTGACCAACAGAAGAGTCTCTCCTCCCCATGGGCCCATGGCCTTAAGAACCATGGTGGAAGACATGGAGTCATCTGCTCTTGCAGTCAGCTTCCCAGGGCCCTCAGCCCCTCTGCCTGGGGCTGGGAGCCCTGCCGGGGTCAGCACATGCCTGCCGGATGATTGGCACTGGCGGTTCCGCTCAGGTGCAATGTCTGTCTCAGTCTTTGCCTCCACTTGTTTTCCATTGCCATCCTGAGAGGGCCACTCACTCGGCATCCAGTAAGTGCGTGTGAAGTCTGATAAGCTGTGTAAGGAACGTGCTGGAAACTGGTAGTGACAAATCCCATTGCAGATCAGAAACATTTGACTTGGTGCTTTTGAAAAATGCAGATGTCCTAGATACATCCTGGACTCCAGGCTGAGATTTGAGGCTGCTTTTTGAGGGGATCATGCTAACTTGGTTTAGAAAAAGTTTCTGTTGTTGTCCAACTATTTCTTGGAAACAGGATAATTCCTTTAGGGTAGGGGGAACCATGTATGAGCCAATACAGTAATGTTTATTTTTCCCTAGTGCCTAGACTGTAAATGCCAGTCATTGGCCAATGGTTTTTCTGGGAGACATAGTGACATCATCAATGATGATGGTGTTATAGCAAAGAAATAAAAGCCATGTTAATTTCAAGGTCCATTAAAACTCCAGTTTTATAAAAAATCAATATTTCCTGAACGTAAATGGGAAAAAATTGGTAGAAGACGAAATTCTATTTCAAGCTTTTAAGTCTATGACCAGCAAGGGATAAAAATATTGGGGAAAAAAAAATCTTTGAGTATTTGATCATCTCCCACAGAAATGCTATGTACACGTGCAGGTTATTTAAGATAATTGTTTGTAGAAGCAAACTGATGTCACGGGCATTGGATTTTGATGGAAAGTCAACTTCTGCCGGTGGAAATGTCTAATATTGTAGAAACTGTAAGCAAATTAGGAGACATTATCTCTGCCGGCTTAGCCTGTTCTTTAGAGAGGAGGAAATGGTCTTCTGCCGAGGTACCTTGTTTTAACTCTGCTGTTCTTCCCACAGCAGTCAAATAACACCGTCTTGAGTGGAGAGGAAAATGAATGAGGGACCAGAAGAAAGAGCTTGGTGTCCTGGAGGATTTCATCTGTACAGATGAAAACTGAAGTAAAACTCTTCTGAACTATTTGAAAAGTGTTATTGCATCCCTTTGTTGGTTGGTGGAGGTTTGTCTTGTGTGACACCAGCATGAGGCTATGTACAGGGCTGTGCATTATTTTGGGGGGACAGAGCAGTTAGGTGTGGACTGGATCACACACACATGCACAGGGACCATGCCATGTACAGCCCTGGGCAGGTCAACCATCTCCAGAAAGCTATTGGACCTACAGATAAGCTGAGCCTCTCCCTTACAGAGACAGTCCAGCCTGAACCCCCAGAGACCAGGTAAGAACTCAGTCCAGACTCAGCCACGTGTTACTACTGGCAAACAAAGGAAGCATTAACTTCTCTGTACAGTCCACAAGTAAGAGTTAAGAGTTGAGACTCAAAAATCCCTCCTCAAAAAAAAAAAAAAAAAAAAAAACCAAAACAAGTTAAAAAAAACAACTCTTTTGCATCATCCAGATTTTCTTCCCTTCTGAAATGGAAGTAGACATGCTTACTTAAATATATCTAAAAACCCACATGGGTATTTCACAGTTTAGATAATTCATATGCAGTTTTAAAATGATTCTTTTTTTAAATTTATTTATTTTACTTTAGGTACATACTATATCTGGCATTTCTCCCCATGTTATCCCTCCCCACCCCCCACTGTATCTCCCCTTCCCCCCCAACTGCCCCCACTGTGTGATGCTCCTCTCCCTAAGTCCACGTGTTCTCGTTGTTCAACACCCACCTATGAGTGAGAACATACGGTGTTTGGCTTTCTGTTCTTGTGTCAGTTTGCTGAGAATGATTCTTAAACTATGTCTCGGCAGTGAGCACATGGTGTCAGTGGAACGAAGAGAGAGCAGCGTCAAGCAAGGCTGACTTCATCCTTGCTGGTCACATGGGGCTTGGGCTTGTTAGGTGTGGGCTTGTTGAACCCTTGTCGTGTTCAGACGTCAAAAGCCCTTTCTGGTGTCTGATTTGCAGCTGACTCCAGGAATCTCCATCCTCTGAAAGGGGACGTGCTATGAGAAATTGGTCTACTTTCAACAAATCATCCTACCACTTCTGAGACTAGACCTCTCCTTTGTACAAAGAGACTCAGCTCCATGCAATTTGCCTCCAGAAGATTGAACCACCAATTTCAAGCCAACCTGGGGGCAGGCATTGCCACGTCTTTTGAGTACATTTTCCTTGCTTTATTTTGATGCACTTCTAATTGTCATGTGCCCAGGGAAGTCCTTCCAGGACCTAATGGATTCAGGCTGAGTTGCCCAGGTAGGTACTCAGGCTTAGAAAGGCCAGGCCTCACTGGCTGCTCTTGTCTTTCTTGAGAAAAGTGTCTCTGCTGAGATGGGAATTCCTTCTGCAGCTATTGGTGAGCCCCGACTTTCTTGTTTCTTAAAGGGATGCCAGGTCCAGACCCTCAGTCATGACTGACATGTGATCTGGTAGAAATGGGCTCATTCGCCTTCCTTGAACCTCCTGCCTTTTCTGCCTGTGTCCGTTCAGCTTTCCCTTTCCACGGATCATCCCCATCTCCAAGTCCCGAGGCAGATGCCCGTTCCTCGGTGTCTGTTTCAGTTGTTATTGCCTCTCTAAATAGCATTTGCATAGGTCAGAACCCGAAACCTTCAGCGAGTCGCCCACACATCTTTTCAATCAGAAGAATTTGATTTGGTTTCCTTTGGAATTTTGCGTTTGTCACCAACAGTTTCAACAGCCGAACGTCCAAGGCGAGGCTGGGCTGTGTCAGCCCTGGTGCTGGGGATGGTTGGCGACATCAGGCAAGAAACACAGGCTAATTGGTCCAATCCCTCTCCAACTCCCCCACCACCAAGGAAAGAGAAATCCCCCCATTTTCTTCTGTTTTGTGAAAGGCTTGCCTTAGAAATTCTGGGGGAGGGAAATTTTAGCAATGCTTAGATTTTGAAGAGCAGATGTTTTTGAAAACTTCCCTCCAAATGGTAATCCTGAACTTTGATAATTAGGTGCAGATGATAAAATTCAACATGAAAAAACTGTATATTTTGCTATCCTTGGATTTCAGCGAGGCCTAATCCTTGCATGGCTCTACCAGATTGCCTCTGAAGTCACTGGCACAAGAGGCAACAGAGAAGAGAATAAAGATAAAAAGAAAAGGCCAATTTCAAAGTTGTTCTATGCTTGCGTCTATGGAACACGAACCAAAGTTTGGAGGGATAGTAAGTGGTGTGTGTGGGTGTGGATGGGATTTTCTTAATCTGGGAAACTGGTTCAGGCCCATGAAACATTTCATCAAACGTTAATGTGAAACCGATGTGCTCATCAATATTTATGAGCGATTCTCTGACCAAATCCTCCCAACCGATTGTGGGTCCCTCTCCTCTCTCCCTTCTCTCACCGGTGCAGTCAAATAATACAGCAAAGGACAACAGTGGAGCCAAGTAACACAGGATGACTTCAACGTGGTGTTTTTCCTCTGTAAACATGCTTTCTGTCTTCATTTTAGGTATTTATTTTTCACTTGAAAGATTTGCATTCCCCTCAAAACCTGGAAACACTTAGCAAGTATTTACAATTTGTGTTATATCCCATCCACGTTCTCCATACCCCAAGTGAATGAAGTTCAGAAGAAGGAAACTTGGAAGAGACAGAGACTGCTGTGTTCCACACACCTTCTCTAATGTCACAACTGCCTTGAGAGGTGGGTAGGATGAAGACAGTCATCCTTTTAGAAACACAGAAGTGGAGGTTTTGAGAGCAGCAGGAATTCTGGTAGAGCCAGATCTGGACATGAGTTGGAAGCCATCAGAGCCCTATCCTTAACCCCAGACCAGCTAGTTCATGGCAGGATTGTGTTGATCTTGGATGGCTCAGCCTGCCTGACTGCAGAGAACACACTTCCTTTCTCTTCTAGTGCATAGCGGCCAGAAACCTCCTGGAGACCAGTGGGAGTTTCTCACACTGCCCAGAATAAAGGGGGTTACTTAGGCATCTTCCCTGGAGATCTTATGTCCCCAGAGAGCAGAGTAGAGTTGGGTCTGATATCTTTTCTCCTTCCCAACACCAAGAAGACACTTGGAAAATGTTAGCTGCCTGGATTAGAGCCATGGAGAGTAGCAAAGCAGCAGCAAGACACCCCCAGCCCCAACCTCCTGTCTCTCCCAGCGGCAGTGCTGAGGCAGGGCCCAGAGTACCTGCAGCTCGGGTGCCCCGAGTGGGTGATTCCTTGCACATGAGCAGGAGTCAGATGTCTGTGTTGTCCTGAGAACATCCCCAGGAATGAACTGCTGCCTTGGATGTCAGTGCCTGCACCTCGTTTTGCACCATCTCTGTGATCCCAGAACTTCTGAACTTGATTTCATAAACCTTTTAGAGGAGGAGGGAAGCTCAGCCAAACCTGAGGCTCATTACTCATAAAAACTAATTTTTAAATACACAATTCTAGCATAAATTTACATATAAAGAAGGATCTTGGTTGGAAAAAATCCTGTTATCATAACATTGTGGTTGTCATACAAAACCACAGGAGGCACATATGCAAAAGTTATGGTTGCTCAGCAACCATAATTGCCCAGTTTAATGCCTAAGCAGATAGACTGATGGTCGGAATAAAGTGTGGGGAAGATCCCACGTCTCCTACCAACAGAGTGAGTAGGTGATCGCTCAGCCCTCCCAGACAACACACACAAGGAGGATAATTATTAAATGGAGGGAAATATATTCTGAGCTCTCCAACTCTGCACTGCACTTGTGGCAGTTATTTGTGCCCTAAATAAGGATGTTTGCATTTTGCCCACCCTTGTTATGACACATGTGAACTCGGAAGCATCAGCGCCCTCAATGCTTGTGTAGCTTTAAGTGTGGGGCGCAGGACGGGGGACTTCGGCTCATTGGCAGCCACTATGGTGTGCGCTGTCGTGTCTCTGGCAGGAGGGCTTGAGATGGTCTCCCTGACAAGGTTACTGGGATGAGACAAGGAGACTGGTCTTCATTATCTGTGGAGGACAAGCTCTGGGAAGCAGGGACCAGCAAAACTAGCAGTTGATACCAGCAGAAGAAAACCCGAGAAACCCAGTATTTATCCATCAGTCCTCCCTACATCCCTTTCATTCAAAGTTCTTCAGGCATTCCTTAGGCCTTGGAGATAAAATCTGAACAACGCTCAATACTTTGACCATCTCTTCCTGAAAGGATGCTGTAGGTGAGGAGTGGCAAATGCTAATGAGTACACTCTTCCTCGTACACTTGATAAACTGCCTCTGCTCTCCTGCTGTGTGTGATCTCCTGGGACAATGTCCAAATAACCCCTTTATTACAGGGAAGAGTGAGAAGCTGCTGCTGGTCTCCAGGGCATTTCCAGTCCCCATGCACTGGAAGGAAGAGGGCGGGGACATGTCCCCTGCACTTCAGGTGGGCAAAGCCACCCAAGATCAGCACAGTCCTGCCACGAACCACCAGGAGACCAGGGGTTAAGGGTAGGGCTCTGACGTTCCTCCAATCCAAGTTGAGATCTGACTCTGCTAGTTAGTAGGATAATTACTGACGCTCTTTGAAGATGCTCTTCCTCATCTGTTTTTGAACATCTACTACAGATCGAGCCTGGAAGATATAGAATGGGAAGAAAAGCCTTGCTCCAGTATGCTTATATGCAAACTAATGCACATCCTCAACTTCACTGGTAAAGATGATGATAACGTTTCATTTCTAAGTCCCTCCTTGGATTTCTGTAGGGTTTCCCCAAAAGGAGTGCCACAAAAGACAGATGACTTCATCCTGGGGAATATTGATCAGTGGCTGCACCACGCTCCGTCTTTCCCGTGGCTGGCCTTTGTGACCGGGTGATGTGGTCTGTGTTTATTATGACATTTACTCACCCCTGCCTTCTTTTGTGGCAGAAGAGATTTCCCCCTGGGGAGGGAAGGCAACCGAGGGCTTTTTCTCATGTTTAATGCAGCTACGAGTAAGCTGTGCTATTCGATTCACCATGGTGCAAAGCAGCAGCACTACTATTATTTTGCCAATAATAACACGTGGCTAAGTCTGGACTGAGTTCTTACCTGGTCTCTGGTCTCTGGGGGTTCAAGCAGGACTGTCTCTGTAAGGGAGAGGCTCAGCTCATCTGCAGCACTGTTTTGCAATGGGTCAAGGTGGATGTGGAGGCTACAGAGGCAACTGCCGTGTTCTTGCTTTCAACCCTGCCCTTCAAGACAGCGCTGCTTTTAGGGGCAGGCGGAGTGCTCCTTAGACAGCATGTCTTGGAAAGGAATTACTAGAGCATCCTTGAGGAATCATTTCCATGCTTAAGTAATGGAAATGTTATTAGCAATATGCAGACTCTTAAAAAGTAAATCCCTATTAGGAATGAGGAGGGATCCCTAAAGCATCGCATTCACCTGGGGGGACTTCGGTGTTCTCAGACCGAACGACCTGCTCCTTTCTTGGCTTCACTAAAACACCCATTCATATGTTTTTTTTATGGAGAGCCTCCCACATTGTGCTGTGAAATGGATTTTTTTTCCTAGGTCTACAATAATGGAACATTTTAGAAAGCCTAAAAAAGTGAAAAGAAATGAATTAAAATCACCCACTAACATCGTACTTCCGAAATTCAGCGATGACACTAGAATACTTGCCCTTGTGTATTTTTCATAGTATACTTTAAAAACCTGCCTTTCTTTTTTATGACACATTAAATGTTGTAATGCACAGGCCTTGTCTGTATAGATGTTCAGTAAATAAATACTGTTAGAGGAATAATATTTAACATAAGTATTATGTTAGAGGAATGAGTGAAGGTATCCATTAGTTTTTATCAGTGATCTTTTCCATTATTTTGCTAAGATTTTCAGTATTTCAGCTTTAGGAAAACACGCATAGCTACGATGTCAGTCAGGAAGCATACATTGAAACGCTTCTCGTAACCAGAGCGATAAGTATTATCTAAATAGTGTGCTTAGCTCACTGGACACATTACTTTCCTTCTTTTATGTCAAAGAAACTTAGCATGCAGCCCAAGCTGAAGCCACTTATCAGCAGGGCTGCTCCATCACCCCATGGAATGGTTACATTTATTATGAAAACATTGTTCAACTTTATCACAAGTTAAAATTCATGTAGGTTCTGCCCAGAGGGTGCAGGCAGAAAAGCAGGCGATTTCCCCTATCACAACTCTCTCACTACGTAGGACCGTATTTTGATAACTTTGCATTTGCACATCGTCCCTGGTTCTGTGAGTTTGAGTTTCTCAAATTCCTTCTTGAAATGAGATGGAATACAAATGAAGATATGCACAAACAGCCTCGGAAGCATTTTTTCTCCAATTTGATGAGGGCTGCCACAAAACCACTGGCCTAACACGCTCCTGTTTACACGCCTTTTTTGGGGAACAATGGTAAGTATAGCGTCCACTATTGACTTAATAAATCCTACGGTGGTTGCTTCCAATGTTCACATCTTGTATCTCCCATTCCAATCTGTACTGATCATGGAGATAAAAATGAGCCCATATGATCTTGCTCCCCTCATCGATGAAGAAGTGTAGGCAGTGTGAGTAATGGTGACTTTGTGGAATTCCCTAGGATCCTGGACTTAGCTACTGTCTGCTCCATCTGCCCTGGGCCACTGTTAGGGGTATGGGCACTTGCTGTCTTTGCTTCCTTGCCCCCTTCCTGACATTCCTTTCCTTCTAGTTCATCGCTGAGGCTCACCTGCGCTGCCTCCCCTCGCTCTCCTGCCAAGGCTGCAGGAGAGGGTGGATGTCAGTGCACTCTCTGGGGAGCAGAGCTGCCTCTCTCTTTGCTCAGGCTGGCTGTAGAGGTGCTCATGCCGCTCCTCTGCCCCCTTTTTTTGTAAATCAGAATCTCCAGGATTTCAGTTTATAGGAACCTTAGAGACCAGCCAGGAGCTTTTGCATTTTTCAGAAGAAAAAACTGTCAGTCCGTTGATTCATTCACAAGCATTTACTGAGTGTGTGCCACATGCTAAGACTAGCTCCAAAATCCATCTGAATAAACTAAATATAATAATTCACGGCCGGGCGCGGTGGCTCAAGCCTGTAATCCCAGCACTTTGGGAGGCCGAGGCGGGTGGATCACGAAGTCAAGAGATCGAGACCATCCTGGGCAACACGGTGAAACCCGTCTCTACTAATACAAAAAAAATTAGCTGGGCATGGTGGCACATGCCTGTAATCCCAGCTACTCAGGAGGCTGAGGCAGGAGAATTGCCTGAACTCAGGAGACGGAGGTTGCTGTGAGCCGAGATCGTGCCATTGCATTCCAGCCTGGGTAACAAGAGCGAAACTCCGTCTCAAAATAAATAAATAAACAAATAATTCACGAGGTGCAAGCTGGTGGGGGGAGGATTAGACCTATTATTTGTTGAGTTTCATCTAGGAGTCTGTCACAAACATCTACTTGTGCATAAGTGAGTTTACTTTCCTTTATCTTCACAGACAAGACTCATGTCCATGAAGATCCATCCAGGAATGCTTACCCCTAAAATGACACTTCTGCCTTCCCCCAGCTTACAGATCTGTTCTGACTGCCTCAGTCTCCAAGGCCAGCTGCCTCAAGAAATAATATCCATTTCCCTGTGGACCTTATAAGTCATACTCGGGGAACAGGTGAGTCATTTAAATACGTTTTCTTCTGAATTTTAAGTTTTCCGGTTGCTTTTGAAGAATGCAGAAAGAGCCGGGAGGTAGGTATAAAGCGTGCAGGTTGCATCAAATCCAAATTCATCCAGCAGCTATGGTTCAAAGTGAAGACTGTCTGGGTTGGGAGAGAAAATAAAAGGAAACTTATGAGATAATGCTTGAGACAGATCGTCAATAGCCTGTGGAAAGGCCACTTCACTTGATCAGCTGGGCCGTTTGGAGCAGAATTTTGATTAAAGAAGACATTTCGGGCAGGGCTAGTGCCGACAGGCTGTCTGCACAACACATTGCTCAAAATGAATAAATGTGAGTCTCAGGGTCTGAGGCTGGGGATGAAGTGGAGCTGTCAGGCGTAGGGAGAGCCATGCTTCCTCCCTGCTAGACCAGCTCCCTGGTTTTTGTGGACTTCCATATCCAAAGTAATCAACAGAGACTACAAATGCAGAGGAAAAAAACCCCACAAAACTTGACCAATCACATGGCACGGGAAAGCCTGGGGCCAGGGACTTACGCTGCCTCCCTTCAACCACCCCAGGCTGGTACTGATGCCCTCACCATGTCACCACAATGGTCTTCCCAGGCTCTGGGACCAGCTGTGCCAGGGATGTGGGGCTGGCTGTTCTCTTCAGACCCCTCCCATTGCCCGCTGACCCCCAAACACAGAAAACTAAAGAATTCCAAGGGAAGAAATGTTTGTACATATTTGAGTCAGAAAACCTTGACTTGAGATACTATGATACGAAAACTTCTAGAAAAAATATATATTCTAGGGTCTGGGTTCAGGAAAGAGTAGCTGATGCAGACTCCATTCTCCTTTTGGTCTACTGGACTCTGGAAAATGGAAGTTGCATCTGTAAAGGGATGCAGCGCTCATCACAGGTAACCCTTTCCCACGCAGGTGCCAGAAATTCCTTGACTTGGGACCCTACTGCATCTGCCTGGCCAGCCTGCATGAGCCACAGGCTGGATTTGGGGCGTGTGACTTTCTGCATGGAAAGAGTGTTTGTGTCCACGAACAGAGGCTGCTATTTGCTGGGGAGGGTCTGGATGACCCATAGTGAACGAGCAGGGGCAGCTCCTGGAGGTCAGGACCAGGTTCCCCAGGCTGCAGCCCGCGGGCTGTGTTTGGTGGGCAGCCTGGCTGAACTGCTGGGTCACGGTCATCACTCACTGGGTGGCTTCTCTCTGGGCGTGGCTGTGTTGGGGTACGGGTCTGGGTGGAGCCATGCCTTTTTGTGGTCCCTGACTTGTGACACATCTTGGCTCACCTCAGGCCAGTCTTCAGCTTTTTCAGTCGCCCACAATTCCTATCAAAGCTTGCCCGCTCTCTGTTCCTCCTCCTCGGGGCTAGCTTGGGTAGCAGGTAAGGAATCTGGGGCTAATTCATGCTCCAGAGGCACCCAGGGGTCGTTGCATTGACCTCTCCAAGGATGTCTTCGCCTTTTACTCAGAACCTTCCAGAGAACCACCCAAAGGGGACAGGCACCGTGTGAATTTCTAGATGTGCTTAGCAATGGCTTTGCAGTGCCTTGAGAACAATACTGCTAAAACTGGCTGATGTTCTAAAGATGTTGGAACTTACAAAGAAACAGCAAGGCAGGTCTTGGTTTATTTCTGCCCACAGCGATCTTGGCCCTGTGTCTGATGGGGCTCAGCCATGCGACCCAAGAAGCCAGCTTTGTGTTTTGGAGCAGGCATTCAATAAGAACTTGCTGGTGCAAGAGCATCCGGGCTTGGACACTCTGGGGCGTGCCTGTGTGAGTCCCATTCACGTCCCTGCCCCTGAGTCTCTTTTATCAGCTCTTCCACCCACCAACCACCAGCAGTCCCTCAGGAGTATACACCTTGGCTGAAGAATGCTAACACAGCTGGCTGGAAGACACGGGGCACTGCCGGAAACATTTCCTCCAAGTGCGTTTGGGGCTCACTCAGTGCCCGGGCAACAGACTGACCCCAGTGGGGTTGCTGGGAGGGAAGGCAAGAGGCAGCCACTTCTGGGGCCAGGAAGGGAAATTAGGACAATTTATTATTTCCCTGTTGCACTGAATAAATAGACTTCAAGATAAATTATTGGTGCCTGCAGCCTGCTTGATGCAACACCCTTAAGTGAAAGCAGACTTTAATGAACATATGCTCGCTTGCCCTCCCCTTCTCACTTCAAGTCTGCTATTAACTTTCTACGCACTTGGGAACCTTTGGCTCTTGGCCTAAATAATAGAAGAATAATTAGAATAATTACTGGAGAAGGCCGGGTCAGATTTCCAAGGATCTTCCCTTAACCACTTGGTTATCCTTATTTTATTTGCTTTTAAGAAATTCATAAAACTGGCCAAACATTGCTACTTTGCATCTAGAGGATTTATTTTCTGTAAAATAAAGTCATTGCATTTTATCATGACTCCATCATTGAAAATCATCATAGTAATTAGTGCTTCTGTGCCCATCCAAGTGTACGTGAAGCTGTTGTGCCAGTTTTTCCATTTTGTGTTTCTAAAGCAGGCTTCCATGGGTTTACCTGGAAGATGGAACTCAGGTTAATCCAGCTCACCTGAGCAGCTCGTGAGGACACAGAGATGTTGGCCGCTTTCCCTGTTCTTCACTTAGTTGTTTTTAAAGGAGAGAAGCAAGAAAAACTCAAATCCAGATGGAGGCTCCCTCACTGAGCCCATCCATGTCCCATGGCAAGGGCCACAGGTGGGGATACAGGTATGAGAATGATACAGTTTGGCTGTGTCCTTACCCAAATCTCATCTTGAATTCCCGTGAGTTGTGGGAGGGACCTGGTGGGAGGTGATTGGATCATGGGGGCGGGTCTGTCCTGTGCTGCTCTCATGATAGTGAGTGAGTCTCACGAGATCTGATGGCCATGATAAGGGGAGTTCCCTGCACAAGCTCTCTTTCTTTGCCTGCTGCCATACATGTAAGATGGGACTTGCTCCTCCTTACCTTCTGCCATGATTAGAGGCTTCCCCAGCCACACGGAACTGTAAGTCCAACTTAACCTTTTTCCTTTGGAAATTGCCCAGTCTCAGGTATGTCTTTATAAACAGCATGACAACAGACTAATACAGGGAGTCATGGCAGCAGCCCTAAGTCCCTATCACCATGAGCTGGCCTTCTGCACCCTACGTGGTAAGGGAGCTTCTTGGATGCTCCCCTGAACACACATAACATTGTGATTTTCATGGAGTTTCCTAAGTGCTACTAAGACCTTTAATGTTTCCATTACAGCATCTCTTCCCTGGGACTCCGTGGCTGCACACAGAGAACCCAGGGCTTGGCAGATTCAGGGCTGGGCTCGAATCCCAGCTCTAGATTTGTTAAGGCTAACACCCTGGGCATAGGCTTCACCTGACTTCATGGTGACTCTGTTTCGTTATGTGTAGGATGGTAATAATAGTACCACTCACTTCATGTGGGGTTCCAAAAGATAAAGTATTTACTAATGCACCTGACATGGAATAAAGGGGAATCATGTGAGTATCCTGTTTTGATGTCTTCTCTTCATATCACAACTACTAAATAAAAGCAAAACAAAACAAAAACTGGACAGGGCATCTATGTGGCTTGATGCCCTGGCCTGATGGCATGATGGCGTGATGGCATGTACCCAGGGCTGTGTCTATTTCCTCCCCCAAGTTTAAATGTCTGAAGGTAATTCTGTTGACAGCAGATATAGGAGGGGAGGGGACACAGTGATTTCATATGCTCTAAAACAAGGCAGACTGATGGAAAGCAGCCATTTGAAGATGAACGTTGCATTAAATCAACAGATATCCTGATACCCCTCCAAGCCCTAGGAAGGTGCCACAGACAGGTCCCTCTGTGCTTGTCCTCAAGGATCCAGGCCCTGGAGGAGACACAGAAACTGGGGAAGAACTATGAGTGGCAGGTGTTCAGGGCAGAGGGTTACAGAGCCCAGTGTGAGCAGAAGGTTCCAGAATGGAGGGTGCTCTCTGTACACCTCTACCCAGTTAGCCATGCTGCCATCAGCATAGTCTGTGGTTGAGGATCACCGTGTAGCAGAGGCTGAGGGGATGGTGCTCGGAGGGGCTCCTTGATGACTAATGCTGGGGCCTGGGGAAGCACCCACCCCTGTGGATAGAGGTACCGCAGGGCTTCCCTCCAATGCCAAAGTGCCACACGGAAAGAGGCTTCTGGTCCCCTGTGTGCTCAGGAGTGAGTGACGGCTAACGGAACCCACTTCAGCACAGCCAGGCACTCATCCAGCATGTCACTGCAGTTTTTAAATATTCCTCCTCCCTCATTTTTTGATAATTAATAATATGCATCAATAATGCCAAGCTCCCAACCTGAATCTACTATAAACTTGACAGACTCCCACAGTCTTTCTGTTGAGCTTGTTTCTACCCTAAAAACACCCGGGACCCTGACAAAGCAATGCTCTCAGGAAAAGGATCACCCACGAGGCTTTAGCTGCATGGTGGGCACCAGACCAGCTAACTGGCGTGGTTTCATCCTTCTGGTAGCGGAACTACGGCAGGCAAGAGCAGCTCACACATGCCTTCCCCACCGCTGCAGATGGGCTGCATCTTCACGTCTCCCTAAGATGCTGGTTAGTTTTCAAGGTTAATAAAATTATGGGTTTCGAGTCTGAAATCTTCATGTGCAGTCTCCCCCAAATTCCTTTTCGAGACCTGCTTACTCATGCAGATGGCAGTGCAACTCCAGCATCACAGCGTGCAGACCGTCCCTGCGCCTCCCGAGTGTGAGAGATTCCTAAATGAGAACTTATTACCAACCTGTCATTCTTCCGTAATTATCCACAGCCGGGATGCTTTCAGTTGTTTCCATATCATTTGGAATGACACAGAGAAGATATTACCCTTGTCTGTGTATCGCACACAGCAAGCTTTGCAGCAGGCACTCAGCCATTTGCATTTCGAAAGAGGCAGAGGCCTGACAGAGATTTTTTTGAGCTATTATGAAGCACTTATTAGTAGAAATTGAACCAATCCACCCCCCCATCATTTCCTTCCTCATAATCATTATTTCTACAAATTCTCTGCACTTTCCAAAAATTCTAGGGCATGCTGTCTAAAAAGATCACCTGCTGCTGAAAGCGCTATTCATCTGGGTTAATATCGCTCCATATGCAAATAGCTCCTTCCTTCCTATTTTCCAGAGATTGTGGAAGGAGCACCTAGAGGGAAAATCACTCTATATGTTGCTGAAAGGTATACCCACATATGTATATATGTGTGTGTGTGTAAGTGGTGCACACATAAAATATAAAAGATGATGTGTGTGCACACAAAACAAATTATGTGTGTCTGTCTAAACATGCATATGTGTATTTGTGTATGTACACAGGTGTGTGTAGTTTTGCGTATACGTCTGTGTTAAACAATTAGGCAGAGAGTGGGGAAAGGCCTGCCGTTCATCCTGGCTTTAAACGTGCCTTCTCAAGAAAATTACATACTAAAAAAAGTTCAATTGTGGTAACAGAATATGTCTCAGCCACTCTGTACTAAAACCCTTGCTTTTATAATGTGTCATTTTGGTGCTGTTTAAAAATATCTCAGTGTCAACTGGAGAAGCAGACTCTCCACTCGCTCTCAGAACAGGGACAGCACAAAAAGGAGCTTTGTAAAGTGTTACCGGCCCCTCATTTTGGCTTCGCTCCAGCCCACTTAGCCGCTCTGCCTCTCCTGTCTTCCCCGGGTCCCGGCTCCTCCTGTGAGGACACATGGCTGTCTCCATGCTCACCCTGGCAGACCCAGGTGGACCTGGCTGCAGCGGTTTTCTGTGGTTTTCCCCCAGGCCCCTGAGCGGCCTCATCTCCTCCTAGGGTTCCACCTGGTTTGGCTCCAGGGAGATGCAGCAGGTCTGGAAATGTCCACCTTCAAGGTGGAAGCAGTTTGTAGCTGTCTCCCCGCATCTGGACTCGGGCTTGTGCCCTGCCTGTCTCTGGAGTTCTCCATGCACACGGCAGCTCCCGCCCTGCCCTGCTGCACTGGCTGTTGGCACAGGCTCCTTTCCACATGCAGCCTTGGGAGGTCCAGGGATGCCCCTTCTGTCCTGTTCCCTCACCAGGGACAGTGCAGAGGACAGAAACTGCTCAGCAGGGCAGTGATCCCTGTGGCATTGCCTTCTGTGGGCCCCTGACGGAGCAGCCGTGGCTGGCCAGTGGGACAAACGTACCCGCTCCTCCACCGGAAAAAAGGAGTGGGCGCAGGGACTCATAAGGATGCTTCCAGTGTTGCCCTGGGGAACTTCCCACAGAACATGGAACGAAATTTGAGTATCCTCATTATTATCAATTATTATTTATTGCATGCCCACCAGTGGCCATGGCACGCTCCGGGCTTAATGTTGCAATAAGACCTTATTTGTACAGTTTCCACCAGGGTCCCAAATTTCAGTCCTCATCCCAATTACCTTCTATGTGACGCTTTAGTGATTTTTAACTCTCGAGTTAAACCTTTCTTCTCTCCTCTTCCTGTGTTTGTACTTCTCCCGCAGGTGATCTCAGTATCTTTCGAACTTTCTATGCGACGCCCGCCCTGTTTGGGGGTTCTTCGCTTTCTCTCTTTTCCCCTTTTGTGCCGTCCACCTCCTCCTCTAGCAGGTTAAATTCGGAGCCTTTCTTCTGCTCCATGTAAGCCTTGTGGCTGGAAATTTGTCTCCATCTCTTCTTTCTGCCCTTTATGGGACACAGGCGCTGGCGGTCTGGGTCCTGCCTTGACGAGAGTCCTGCTGGGGCTTTCATGGTAATCCGAGGTGTGTCTCTGGGCTGTGAGGAGCTGGGCTTGGGAAAAAGCAGCAGAGGCTGGGATGAGAGTGAGTTGAGCTTCAGGGAAGCCACCCAGGGCAGGGCTGTCTACACAGACAGAAGGGCTCCCAGCCACCCATGACTCTAGTGTATGCTCTAGCTTCCTAGGCAGCATTTTCTGATACCATATGCAAAACTTTGCATTGAATTTAAGCAAATTAGCTTAACATGGATCAATAATCATTTCCAAGTTCATTAACAAGTTCCCAGGTCCTGTTTTATGGACCTTTATTGTTTAAGGGAATCCTGACTGCCTCTCTCTGAGGGGTCCGGAAATATGCATGCTTTTAACAGTACGACCCAAATGTGCACATTTATTAGAGTTTAGCTGTGGACTAGGGCTGGGATGTGTTTTTAGACAGAGTTTCTTTATCACTTAAAAAAAAAAATCCTGGCATTGGAAAAGGAGAGCGTGGAGCTCCAGCCCCATCCTTCAGCTTCTGTCTTTGGAAAACTTAGTCTAAATCAACCAAAGACAGGCTGACTGCAAATTACGCTGAGCTGCGGTGAGGTAAGGTCGGCACAGCCCCGTTCCAAGGACCGTTTATCAAACACCACAGACTGACATCCGCTTTCTTCAGATCTAATAGATCACACGAGATAAGCAGGAAGAAAAGTGGCATCAAACAAACACCCCCCCCATCACTTTTTGGAATGAAATGCAGAAGAGGAACCCCTCTCTGCCCTAGTTCTGTAATCCCCCTAAACTACAGCCGCCCTTGGGAGCAGAACACTCCGGCTTCAGAGAAAAAGAATTAGTGTTTCATTTTCCAAGGCTGTCACGCCCCTACCTTAATGAGCACTTAAAAGAGATGAATGTGCTGGGAATGAAAAGATTTATTTGAGATATTTAAATAATCTCTCTCAGCTATAACTAAGCTGACACCCTGGGCTCTCGCAGTGATATTTTTCTGTTATTTTTGATAATATCCAATAGAAGTTTGTCGCCTGCCTTTGTGTGGAGCACGCCTTGTGTGTTGGAACTTACAAGGAAAGTGACCGAAATTACACGGCTCAAGATGCTTTTCCTCCGCCATGACAATCAGGCCAATTAAGAGATGTCGTTACATTTCCCAGTGTAAACAGCTAAATAAATAGCTCGTTAATTTTTTTTCAAATTAATCGTGCAACAGCTCTTCCATACTTTACAGCACACTAAAATTCCTTGGGAGAGTTATGGTGCCGTCCGTTACAATCAGCCATGAAGTACATTACAAAGGTAATGTGGGTTTAAGAAGGAACTACTGCAGAATGTATATTTTCATTATCAAAAACGTTAAGCCATTTATCCTGAGGAGTCAGAATAATCATTAATGGCTGGGAATTTATGGTGCCAGATCTTAAACTAATGTGAATGATTCCAGGTGTTACTAATGGCTTCAGTGAAATGTGCCAGTATCTAAGACTTCTACTAAATCTGAGGTAATAGTCGGACGCTTAATCTCGACAGATGAGTAGCAATTTAACTGACACATTGATTGGATTCTGTAGGCTTAAATGGCACCCATTGTGAAGGTGCACGGTCACACAGAAATCCGGAGGGCGACTTAGAAGTCATTCTCTCTCTAGGTACCCCAGCCTCAGGCTGCAAAGGTTACATTGCTCCTACTTGCAAACAATGATATTTTTATATATGTGGTTATATATGTGGTATATGTGGTAACAAAGTTTAAAACTCTCCCGCCAGCTTTTAACCCTTCTCTGTAATATTTATTTTCAGTAATTCTTTGAGGTAGTGTAATATTTGCAGATAATTCTTCTATGCATGGACAGTGTAGAAGCAAGTGGCTGTATGGAAGATGTTAAGCCAGGTCAATATTTTAATTGGGATCAGCCCGCACTAGTTTAGTGCAGCCACGTGAAGCTCTGGGTCCCGATACATGCAGCCTGGCTTTCCACCGTCTCTGCTCCCGGGGTGACACCTGCCTGCGTCCTGGGGGATGTTTCAGGTGGGTGGCTTTGGCTGAATGTAATTGGGCAGGACCCGGTCTGAATCTGAGTCAGATCTCACGGATGGAACCAGATCTGGCTGGTGCGGGGCCCAGGCTGCACACGGGGGCTGGAGGCCGGTGGAGCCGGATGCCCTTGCAGCCGCCACCTGTCCTGTTCATTAACAGTGACCATTGGCGCTGCGAGACCCACTTCCCTGAACATGGACGTTCCTGACTGTTGTCAACATCCTTTGAAAGCACATAAAAATAAATTATCCATAGGTTTACCTGTCGGGAAGATAGATTTGGTGCATCCGACTGTTGCAGGCATTTCAGATGACAGGGGTGCCTATCATGTTCCTGTAATAGGGTCAAACAGCTGGACGGGGATTTAACGCTCAGCAAGGCCAGAAGGGGCGAGCACTTGTAGGGGAGGATGAATGGAGTGAGAGGAGGCAGCCGGGCCTGTTTATTACGGCGTTTTTCTGCTTCACTGCAGACCTGTAATGATCGCCGGGGTGCTGGATTGACGGTTGCCCTCTCTCGTCTGGCGCTGCGTGGAAAGCGGGTGAAGGCAGAGAAGCCTGCCTGCTGACCCATCGCTCTGCCCCATCAGGAGTTCAATTTACTTCTCCTGACACACGGCGGTGAGGCGGTGTGGGCTGCATTTGATTGGTCCATGTAGGTTAAATAAAAATTGGTTTAATGAATATTTCAAAATGCCTTGTCTGGATCAGATATTTTAATTAAGGGACATGCATTCCGTATGTGCGCGGGGTCCCTGCTCCCCCAGTGTCTTTCGCGGGTGTCTACAGGGTCGTCGGCTTCAGTGAAAACAGGAACATGAAATGGGCCAGGTGTTGATGTTTGTGTGGGTTCTGAAGAGCTGTGGTCTTTGTACGGCCGAGAAGGAGAAATGTGGCCAGGAGGCAGGGCTTCCTGCAGAGAAGGACGTCTGCTCATCAAAGCCTTGGGCCTGGGGTACACGGGGCTTATGTGTGGCCGCTCAGGGGCGTCTTCCTTCTTCAGCCTGAGGAGCACCCTGGCCAGGCCATGCTTCAGTGGCCTTGTTCCCTAGAGGCTGACCTGCACACTCTGAGGAGGGATGTCCCCTTGGGATTTGCTAAAGGCCCCCAACAAATGCTCCAAGTGCACTGGGGCTGGCTGGAGCAGGAATTGGCCTGTTGCCCCTTCACTGCCTGAAGGTGAACTCCCAGGGGCCACAGACTGGTTCTTATTTATGCCTGCACCTCTGGAATGTCATGTTTGGTACCGTTTTGTTCTGCTCCGTGAACATATGTAGTTCATCTCTTATATCCAAAACAGAGGAGCCACGGAAGAACCAGCCAGGCGCTGCCCTCATGGGGCTTACAGACCCATGGGTGAGGCTGGTGGACACAAAGCCATGCCCAGTGGGATGTGGCTGGTGGCGGTGGTGAGAAGAACTGCAGAGCCAGGCTGTGTGCACTCCTCTTCTCACTGGCAGTTCCGTGGTTGTGGTGCTGACACCTTGATGCTTGTGGCCTTGCCTCAGTTTCCTTCTCAGTAAGTGGCTTCCCAGAGACCACACAGATAAACTGTGAAGGGTGTCACCAGGTCAGAAGCAAAGCTGGAGGAGAGCTCCAGCACCTGGCTTTAAATCCCCCAGGAGTGCAACCCGAGGCTCCCCACAGAGCCATGCACGCTCGAGACGGCACAGTCTCCCTTTCCTCGGCTGTGGAAAAACAGGAGCTGCGCTCAGGAGCACTGGCCAGGGAGTTCGACACATTCAAAGCCAAGGAGAAGATGGGCATTAAACCCTTGTGTTGCAGGCAGAATGGGGATCATACAATGCAGGAGAATCACATTATTTGTATGGCAAAGAACGGGAATTCTATTTTCAAGTAATGAAATAGTAAGTTCATTTTCGGTGTTTATTGCAAAGGCTTCATTCTTCCTTTGCCCTCATCCTCTGCTATTGCTGACATCAACATCAACGGTGCTGACTGAAATGGGATGTTGTCAAACCACACATGAAAGGCCCCCAAGCACTTCTACCCTGGGGGAAGAAGATTCTGAGTCTGGGCTTTTCAGGTAGGGAGCCCAGGAGTTGCTGGGAAATCCTCGTATTACCTCGAGGCATAGCGCTGGGAGCAAGTCCCTTCCAACACTGCCCATGCCGAGTCCTGTTGGCTTCAGAGGCCCCGGGCTGCAGCCACTGCTCAAGACAGCAGAGATCTTGTCCCTCGGAACAGCCCTATGGAGGCCCCCCAGCTGGTAGTCTTCGTTAGTTCCCAAAGGTGACAGATTACTTGGTCAAATCCAATGGCTCAGATGTTATTTGAAATTATAAGTCACATTCTCCAGCCAATATTAAATGCTGTTCATAAATAGAACATCCTGAACCCCCATGTATTCCTGGTAGAAGTTTAAATTGGTGCAAATATTCAGGGGGTGACGTAACAATATTTAGGGAAATGAGATGTGTGTATCTGACGGCTTAATCTGGCCCCATTTGCAACAAGGGTACACATTTCTTGCAGGCTATTTGCTATAGCAAGAGTGCAGGCCAGGCAAGCCTTGCTGGGATGAATGCGGCGTGGCACAGCCATGCAATGCTCTTCTGTTCTGCAGATGGAAGAGTGGACAGATTCACAAAGAGGAAACATGGACAAATCTGTCACTACCACTCAGTGGCAAAATAAGAACTAGACTGCAATCTATTGCACATACTGTGCATGTAAGTTAAAAGCCAGGCCTGGTGCCATACACCTATAATCCTAGTATTCTGGGAGGCTTAGGTGGGAGAATCCCTTGAGGCCAGGTGTTTGAGACCAGCCTGGGTGACACAGTGAGACCCTCATCTCTACAAAAAATGACAATAAAAAAAAATAGCTGGTCTTAGAAGTATGTGCCTGTAGTCTCAGCTACTTGAGAGGTGAGACAGGAAAATCACTTGAGCCCAGGAGTTGGAGGCTGCAGTGAGATATGATTGTGTCACTGCACTCCAGCCTGGGTAACAGAGGGAGACCCCATCTCTTAAAAAAATAAAAGCTAAGAAAGCATATCCCCACATAAGACAACGTTGAAGGATATTAAGCATATGTACTTATGTGATGTGCATAGGTGCAATACACTGAATGGGCACTTCTGGGACTGGGGGCACCGCAGAAGTAGAAATGGAAGAAAAAGAGACAAACGTTTAATTACAATGACGTAAAAATGGGGTTTTGAACAATGGTGATATTGTGCGTTAAGTGAGCAATGTGATTGTCTCAATTCTACCCAGTGGAGGAACAAAATAAAGACAAGTGAACGCGCAGGTGTGCAAAGGTTCTCACCTGCTGTTTGCAGATCGGCGCCGGAGAGGTGAGGCGGAGCTGGCGCTCCTGTTTCTGTGGGAGCCTCAGTGTCACTCGGAGCTGGGGCTTCTTAAGGACAGGGCGCCACATGCCTCATGTGCAGCAGTTTCAGGATCCTAGAATACTGCTCAGCACCTGTTGATGTCCAGTCAATATTTTCAAATGAATGGTATCTAATTGCTTACTTACGATGTATCCTTTCTCTTTATTAGTACAAAAATATACTGGGTAAAACCTTTGAAATACCGTGAACAAATATACAATGCAAATGAGAACCCCTCCAACTCCCAGCCCCAAGAGGCTTCCTGGAGTTCACCACCGCAACAAGTTTTCATTTGCTTTCAAAAATTTCCATGCATAGGCACCGACGCAGGATGACATCATCCTAATAATAGCTCCATACTGCTTATTATTAATTTAGTTTTGGGCAGCACTGTGTCCGATGATCCCTTACTATCTGTGGTGGATTCTCCCAGGACCTCCCAATGAATACCAAATCTGTGAATGCTCAAGACCCTAATATGAAATGGCGTAGTATTTGCACATAACCTATGCACGGCCTCCTATGTACTTTAAATCATCTCTAGATTACTTAAATTACCTACAGAATGCCTACACGTCACTTCACTCACATGGATTCAATGTAGTGCTGAAAATTCACTTTTTGTTTCTTGGAACTTTGTGGAATTTTTTTTCCAAATATTTTCGATCTTTGGCTGGTTGAATCCATGAGTGTGGAACTCAGAGGTGCATTGGACTGATTGTGATTGATATAGAATGCTCCTTCCACAACGCTGCAAGCAGGACTGAGGTCACTTTTTAATTTTATACTCAAAGATGCTGTGACTCAGAGGTTAAGCATCGTGTATCCTGAAGGGCAAGGCCCAGCCCTCGGCGTGACGCTTGGCCCAGAATGGAACCTGCTGAGACACACAGAGGAAAATGCCACATGAAGACAGACACAGAGGAACGCCTGTGATGGCAGAGGGAGGGGACAGAGCCGGGAGGCTGCAGTGTCAGCAGGTTTCAGGTGACATCTGCTCTGTCTAGAGGCAGCACTTGTCCTGAAGGGTCAGGTTTCCCTCCCTCCTCCCCGTTCCCAAGCCCGAGCCCTCAGTTTCTCCATCTTTCAGTTGGAACAGATGATGCCTAGGTCTGCCATCCTGTGGTCAGGGTGTAGGTCCAGGGTGTCCTGCCAGCATTTGCAAGGGCTCCATGCTTTCCAGTGAACACAGAGCGTGCCTTTAGGAGGCCTGTCTGGGGATTCCAAATGTGCTGTGATTACAAAGAGAAGACGTGAAATGAACTTTTCAGACTTGATGCTTCAGGGTGATAGTGCCATGTGACAGCCCCTGGGCCGGTCAAGTCCAAACATGTTATGGTTCAACAGCACAAGCAGGACTATTTTAGGCGTGCACCCATTCATACGCTGCACAGGGGCTCCGTTACGTCTCAGTGCATCCCTCACATCTCCATGTATGCTAATGACATACTACCTGTCATTAAACAAATGATCAAAAAAACGACTTATGTCAAAGGGAAGCAGGCAAGAATGAAAGAGCTCTCAAGGCCAAAGCTACAAAGTAAATCACGTGGCATCTGATCACAGTCAAAGCGCACAGTAAATGTCCAGGCGTCCAAACTGAAGCCAATAAATAATGAACGAATAAACAAATGGGGCAGGACAGACAAAATCTCCAGTGAGAACAATTCCAAGTGATCTGTGTCGCTGCCCCGCCTTCAAGTATGACTCCCCATCCTGCAGCCTGGGCTACACACAGTAACTGCCAGAAGTTACAGTACAGCACAGGGGGAGAAAGAGTCATTTCAGTCATTTGACAGTGGAGAGCCCTGTCAAACACACCTCATCCTGGCCTTTGAGGTTAACATGAAGCATGCTAAGACACACTGATGGCATGGAGCCTCGATGTGAAGCCAGGACAAGGCACTTTTCCTCTGCGGCCTTTCCGTCCAAAACACATAACTCCAGTTTAATCATGAGAAGAAAGCAGACAAATCTCAACCGAGGGACAGTCTACTGCATACCCGGCCAGCTTTCCTCCACGCTGTCAAGGTCCTCCCAAGAAGAGACGGCTGGGAAACCGCTGCAGTCGAGAGGAGCCTACAGAGACATAGGAACTAAACGTGATACGGGTCCCAGGAGGGATCCTGGGACAGAAAAAGGATAAAGGAAATCAGAAGAAACTATAGCCTTCAGTTAATAGTAATTGGTCAAGGACGCTGGTTCATGAGCTGTTAACAAATGCTCCATCCTTTTGCGAAATGTTAACAGTAGAGGAACAGATATGGGGTGTATGCAAGCCATGCAACCTGATCAATTTTTCTGTGACTCTAAAGCTGTTCCAAATTTTTTAAAAATGAATTAAATGAAAAAAAAAACCCACTTCAGTGGAAGTCCTAATAGTTCCTGGACATACTGAAGTGGAGTGTCTCACACACCTCGTGATATGCCTACAACAGCTTGAAAGCTACTTCTTCAAGCAGTTAAGAAAACTAGCTGTTTGGGGCTGGGTGCGGTGGCTCACAACTGTAATCCAGCACATCAGGAGGCCAAGGCAGGAGGCCGAGGCAAGAGGACTGCTTGAGCCAGACCAGTCTGGGCAACATAGAGAGACAGACATTGATCAGATAATGTAGTTCTTAATATAAAATTTTTTTAAAAAAATTACCAAACGTTGTGGTATGTGTCTGTGGTCCCAGCTACTTGGGAGGCTGAGGTGGGAGGATCACTTCAGTCCTGGAAGTCAAGCCTACAGTGAGCCGTGATCACCCTACTGCACTCCAGCCTGGGCAACAGAGCGAGGCCCTGTCTCAACAAAGAAACAAAAGGAAGAAAAAAAGAAAAAGAAAATGAATTGTTCTCAGGAACGTTCAGGTGAGGTTTTAGAAGACCCAGCCTTGGGATCTTCACAGGAGAGTGAGTCTTCTCGTTGCCCTCGCTGGGTCGACTCAGCGCCCTGCCTTCTGAGTTTATTTCCAGATTCACACAGGTCACTTCAGGGACTAAAGGTTTAAAGATGCCAGTACATTATAAAGAAAAAGATCGCTGTCTTTTTTTACAGACAAAGAACCTGAGACTCAAGTTATACATTACTACCTGAGACCTCTGTAATAAAATGCCAGAAACTAGTGGCTTAAAACCAGAGACATCTGCTCTCTCACAATTCTGGAGGCCAGAAGTCTGAGGTCCAGGTGTCTGCAGAGCTGTGCTCCCTTTAAACCTGGAGAGAGACTCTCCCTCACGTCTTCCTGCTCTGGGGTTGCTGGTAATCCTTGGAGTTCCTTGGCTGGCAGCCTCCCAGCTCTGCTCCCTCCCTCTGCCATCACAGGCGTTCCTCCGTGTCTGTCTTCATGTGGCATTTTCCTCTCTGTATCTCTTTCCTTCTTTTCAGAAGGACACCAGTTGGATTGGATTGGGGCCCACCCTGATACCCTTGTCTAAAGTCAATCACGTCAGCAAAGACCCTATTTCCAAATAAGGTCACATTCACAGATACTGGGATATAGGACTTCAACACGCTCTTTGGGGAGACACAGTTCAACCTACAACAGAAGAAGATCCTCTCTCTTAGGCTGATGGTCAGAATACAGGGGGTAAGTGACAGCCAGAGCCATCAGAGTGTGCTGAGCTTTTCTGAATCTGTTCTCCATGATCCTACACCAGGTGCACTGGCTGTGGGCTGGCGCTCACAGAGAACATGGTGCTGGGTGTCCAGCCACCCACTGCTAATGTCATCTCATCAATATCATCAGAGGAAATGTGAAGAAAAAAAATAAGTACCCAAAGAAACGAAAACACCTGATTTCACGTTTCCATTTACAATCCAGGATTTTTTCCTAGTCGGAAGGAACCTAACCCTAAATGCGTACATTTTTTAACACATTCTAGTGTAATTGGTTCATCCGGTCTCCATGACTATAGATTTAACAGCTGACACTATTCCGCTGTGTCGATTTACTCTCCTTTGTTGGATATGAAGATTTTGAAATTTTTCACTATCGCAGATGAAGTTTCAAGGAATAAACATGTAACAGAATGGTTTCTTTAACTTTTTAAGGATGAACATGCAAGGTCAAAGGATATAACAATTTTCGGTATTTTAGATATTATCATAGAATATTCCAGAAGGGTTTGGCCAATTCACCATGTTGCCTTCTGTGGGGAAGTGAGTCATTTGCCACATTCTCTCCAGCATCAGATGCTGCCATTTATTTTGTTAATTTACCAAAAATAAACCAAAACCACACTGTTCAGGTTTCTTATTTTTTTTAATACAATGCCATCACACTGGACACAAGCGGAGAAGAGGTATTGTTTGGCCACTGTTAATGTTTGTTGACTACGTGACAGGAATAAATGAATGGAGGTAGGCTTTGAGCCCAGGCAGCTTACAGTGGGCATAGTGGGTACACTGTGCAGTGAGGGGCTGGACCCCGTGAAGATGCCAGGCGCAGAGAGAACCAACATCTCTTGCACACTCACTGTGAAGGAGGGTGCCTGTCAGCCCCATGAGGTCAGCTCCGTGATGACCCCACTATACGGATAAAAATACTGAGCCCCGGGTCAAAGAGCTGGCTGGTGATGAAGCCAATGTCTGACCACAGAACTGGTGCCTCGGTCATCCTGCACCTGCTTCTGTGACCACAGGGATTGACCTCTAATCTGGGAGCCAGAACGATCCTCATGGTACCTCCAAGGAAGCTCTGCCCGCAGGTGTCTATAAACCCATGTTATTCACGAGGCAGGCCTCCTCCCTGGGGGGTCCTGGCATTCTCCCTCCACCTGGGGTTCTCCTGTGACTGCTGGCAAGCCTCGGAATAGCCGAGAGTTCCTTCTGTGAGGAGTGGCCAAGAGTAGAGGAGGTTTTCTCATTAATCGGCCCAGAGAGTTGTTGCCCACAGTGAAGCGTGGATAATTGCCATTTTTAATGGGGTTGATTTAGCAGCAACAATTTTGCAATTTTCTCTTTTCCCTGGGGCTGTCACCTGGGGCCCTGCACACCTGGGAAAGATGGTGGGCTGCTGGGGTCGGTCTTGCTACCCCTTGGGGCTCGGCCAGCCTCAGGGCAGGGCATGTGCTCCTCAGACCACCTGGGGACTTAATTAGCCCCCAGCAGCAGGGCCCTGAGGGCTGTGAAGGGCAATTGGGGCCGGCCCTCCCCCAGGGAGCCGGGTTCTCCTTCTCCACCACGCGGCAATCCCTCACTGCCACGGCCTGTGTGCACTGCCCTAGCTCCGCAGGGAAAGGTAAGGCCGAGCCGGAGGGTCCTGTGTGCGCTCTGTGGGAAGCGCTCGGCGGATGGTGCCTGCGTCCTTGCCTGGCCTCGGGAGGCTTTGTGGGCAGGGAGCAGTGCGGTGGGCTGAGCTACTGGGACCCGCTCGATGCCTCTCTGCTTTACATATTAAATATTTTAATAATCATTTCAGCGTGAAAGAAAGGGTAACTCAGTAAGAATGGAGGATCGAAGCCGCACGGGACGCTGCGTGAGGATTCAGTGGACTGCTCTGGAATGGCGCCTGAGTGAGTGGGAGGAGCCCATCCATTCTGTCCTTGCGGTTAGGGTGAAGTGGCCAAGTGGGGCACTGTCCCCCGCCACCCAGATGAAGATGTGGGCTCCTCCTCTCTTGCTGACACTCAGGCTCAGCCAGTGCGCGGCCGCTTCCCCGCCTCCTTCCTCTTTGGGACTCCACCCAGTTCCGCTGGGGTCCCAGGTCTGCAGGTCTATGCCAAGCTGTGCCTGCCCTCCTGGTGCCTCCAGGGTACCTGCGCCTCATGTGGCTTCAGTGGGGACCTTCCCGTGGTCCTAAGAAGCCTGGAGTGTCCCAGGCCTCTGCTGCAGACTCTGGCCTCAGGCCTCCCGGGCCTCACCTGAGGGTCACTGGTGTAAAAGGTGGCTCTCCCTTCCTGTGCTCCCTCCATAGCCTCAGGCAGCTTCTGAGGACACTTGATGGGTCCATGAGGGCTCTCCAGACCTTCAGAAAGAAACTCAGGCCGGACACAGACATGGCTGTGCACTGGGGAACAGTGGCTTTCCAACTGTGCCCTGTTCAGGCAGGTGCCAAGAGGACCCTGCTAGGGATGCATTCGCCTGCGTGCTACCCACTGAGCCAAAGAGAACGTCACATTATCTGATGGGACAAAAAAAAGCGCCTGAGACTGGAGCCACACCTGCTAGCCAGCCCAGGACCCGCCTTCATGCAGTGGAGTGGCTCCAGGCAGGGGTGTCAGAGCCGGTGAGGACCACTGAGCCAGCTGAGGGTGCGCGAACAAGGTAACCCGCTTGTCTCGGTGCTCGGGACTGCCCACCACGTTCTTCTGGGTGTCTCCTCTGTAGGCCGCAGAAGGTGTCCCTGCAACTGGACTGTGCCCTTCCACTGGGGCCATGTCGTTCCAGCTGGGCCGTGTCCCTCCACTGGGGCCATGCCTCCCCAATGACGCTGTGTCCCCGTAGCCTCGGAGGAAGGAGCGGGCAGAGGGCTTCTCCTGTGCTCTGGCCTCCTGGAGCTCATGCTCTGCAGAGAAGCCTCATTGCATTGAGCTTCTTCGCCTGCACCCTGGCATCCCTATGGGGCTCTGCAGGGACGAGCGGGTTCTTTTTATCTACAGTACTGTTCGCTAGCTAGGACGCTTGTTTAGGTCGGAACAGACAAGCTCTCCCCCTGCCCCTGGGGCTTGTCTTTTATATTACAACAGCTCCATTTGTATTTCACAGATATCCACATCCTTGCACCCAAGGCAATCCGTGGAAAGCATCTGACGGGAGGAGGCTGAGAGTCCTCTTTGGTTTGACGCTGTGGGTATTGAACGACTCCACTGAAGAACTGGCAACCCAGAGCCCTCCCGGTTCTCCTGCTGAAGTGCTCTTTCTACAGAGAGGTGTGGCAGCAAGGTGAGCTCTACTGCCCAGCCTGGCCCTGGTACAGTAGCCTGGTTATCAGTCCATTCAGCGGTCCTGCTCACAGCCTGGAGAGGAGACTTCCCACGGGCCTTCTCCTACTGGGATCCACATTCCATGTTGCGGGGTGGGTGGGGCAGGAGGGAGCATGAAGCTTGGTCCCTGGAGGCACCGGTCAGGTGCCAGACGTTGGGCAGGGGCTGGTGGGAGCATGAAGCTTGGTCCTTGTGGGCACAGGTCAGGTGCTGGGAGTTGAGTCCTAGCCCTGAGTTCTTGAGAAGCCATCAGTCACTTTGCCTGGGAGAAAATCCATCAGGAAGGCTGGAGGTCTCATGAGGCAGGTGGAGTCTGGGACCCTCCACAGCCGTGATCAGGTGATTCTTTCCTCTGCTAAGGAATAGAAGAGAGCTGTGGCTTTGCAGGTGGATGGCAAAACCTCGGGATGGCTGACTCCATCAAGTCACCCTTCAGACCTCCCTCCTGGGCCATCCACGTGGCAGGCAGCCCGCCCCTCATCCCGGGGCCTTGCTGTGCGGGATGTAGCCATATGCTGTCACCCATCCTGCGTCAACTTCCCCTGCAGTTTCAAAAGGACATATTGACGGTAATTCTGAAAATACACTCTCCTGACTTGCGGGGGTCCCTGCTCTTGTCCTCTGCTATAGGACAGCCGGGTCTGTTCTGGTGAAATCTGCAACATGCCGTGAGAAAAGAGGTGAACAGCCAGGGACTCTCTACATGCTGTTGTGTTTGCATTGGTAAAAAGTTTGTGTATCTTGAAGGTTTGATTTTTGGATTCCGTGGGAGCTTCTCATGACTGGATCGTACTCCTATCCTTGTTAGTACCAGCTTTCTCATGCCTTTGCATGTTGTCACTTGGTCTTCGGAGTAGAAGGTGGCACAGTTGTCTTTTGTTGGTTAATGCCACAGTGTGGAGGTGACGGAGGTGACGGTAGTCCAGAGGTCTGGAAGGCAAAACAAGAAACCCATCTTATTCTGAACCAGGGCAGCAGGAACCCTCTGAATCCTGCAGACCCAGTGAGGCCTTGTACAACCCTCCTTCCATCCACTGGAAGCCTTTTCTTAAAGACGATGTAAACCACCCGTAATCCAATCCAATTAAGAGGAGACAGCCTAACTTCAATCAAATGGTGAAGCAACAGAGCATTCTCCGGTGAGCTACACATTTTATGCCTTGGCACCTTCAGACATTGTCAGGCCAAGCACATACCCAACCTGGAGCCAAATACACTAATGCTGAGAATTAGTTTCAAAGCACATGAGAGACTGGGAAAAAGAGAGTGATATTTAGGACTTAATAATTTAAAGTCCCAGTTCACTCTATAGGAATATATCATACTGGCAATAGTACCGATTACCTTCTTGTTTCGTAATTAAAATATTCCAGGAATTTGAATTTACAGGATATTAACTCCTTTTTAGCAAACCTTATACCACTCGCCCTTTTTTTGTCCCAGTTAAGAAAAAGTTTCTCCATGGAGACAGTCAATGTTTTTAATAAGAAGTCAATAATCCATTTTCTCCATATGTTAAAAGTAACTCAGGTTAAAACTTAGGATTCTATGTGTTCCATGTGGCGTTTTTTCTTTCTTGCAGTTTGAGCCAGAGAAGTAAAAACAATTTACAAAATATAGGGAAATGGCATCATACTGGCCTGTCTGAAGCAACACTTCTTCATAGTATGAGCTGAAGGATGACTCTGACCCAAGAGGTGTCCTTGGGCTGTGGGTTGGTGTTCCAGGCAAGGAGCACAGAGAGCCAGTGTCTGGGGCCCAATATGAGCTCCACTCCATTGAAAAATGTCAATCGCGGTGTAAACCGTATGCATTTCTATTTTCTTCAATGAGCAAACAGTTAAACTGTGGTACATCCAGACCAGGGAATAGTACTCTGTAATAAAAAAGGAATCAAATCATGGATACTCACAGCTGCTCGGATGTATCTTCAGAAAATGTTGAGTGAACAAAAATGTCAGTCTCAAAAGGTTATGTACACTGTATGACTTCACTGATATATTAATAACATTCTTGAAATGACAGAATTATAGGAATGAAGAACAGACTAGTGGTTGGACATGAGTGAGAGGTGGGCGGTGGGCAGGGCAGCCCTGGGAGGGAGGTTACAGGCCACATGAGGACGCCCTATGGTGACCTTGGTGGTGAACATAGGAATCTACTCATGTGAGAAAATGTATAAAATTCAACACACTCATGTGCAGCTATGAGTACAAGCCAAAGCTGGGGAAATGTGAGTGAGATTGGTGCGTTATGTTCACGGCAGTTTCCTGGTTGTCATACTGTTTTGTAAGACATGATAGTTTTGCAAGATGTCACTGGGGGAAACTGAGTAAAAGATACCTGGGATTTGATGATTTCTTACCACTGCTTATGAATCGTTGATGATCTCAAACACACACACACACACACACACACACACTTTTTCTGAGACAGAATCTCACTCTGTCACCCATGTTGAAGTGCAGTGGTGCGATCCTGGCTCACTGCAAGCTCTGCCTCCCAGGCTCAACTGAGTCTCCCACCTCAGCCTCTGGAGTAGCTGGGACTACAGTCATGTGCTACCATGCCCAGCTAATTTTTGTGTTTTTTGCAGAGATGGGGTTTCACCATGTTGGCCAGGCTGGTCTCGAACTCCTGGGCTTAGGCAATCCTGCCTCGGCCTCTCAAAGTGCCGATATTACAGGTATGAGCCACTGTGGCTGGCTAAAAAAAAATAATTAAAAGAAAACCTAAGTGCAAATGGTCTCAGAATCCCCTTGTATATGTGTCCTGAACATCGGGTCGTTGCTCTAACACGTTGCTCTTTTTCATGGTGTTCATATGCTGCTTTCCCATAACAGTCTGAGTCACTGGACGCTGAGTCAGTTCTGATCTTGACACAGGCAGTTCACAGTCTAGGGGGCAGTCAAGGGCTTCCTGTCATCCCCCAGAGGGCTGGAGGGGAGCTCTGAGCTGGGCAGATGCGACAGAATGGATCTGGAAGGCTGGCAGGATGTCTTGGAGTGGGGCCAGAGTAGGCAGGCTTTCTCCTGCCTGAACACAGGATGGCCTGGAGCCCCCTGTAATCGCTGGGGTTGATTTCAGTCAACCAAGAGGTGTGTATTGTGACAGAAGGAACTGGACTCAGGGTTCCAGAGAATGAGGCTCTCCCTGTGCGCGGCTGGGAGACCCTGAGCGTGGCCCTGAAGGTCTCTGCTCAGAGCCTTGTTTTCCTCCCTGAAATGAGAGTAACAGAAAGTTGAATTCAAGGGTGTCTCGTGAGGCTCATGTGAGATGCCATAAGTGAATGTCCTTGAAAGTCTCTACAACCCTGCCTATTTTTATTCCCCGAAGCTCCAGGGCACAGTCAGCACTGCAGAGTCAGGGCTGCTGAGGTTGAGGGCAAGGGTAAGGCTGTGACTATGCACTGTGCCCAGCATCGTCATTTGGGCTTCTATAGGGGAGGCATTGAGAGTGGACCCCCAGTCTCTGCTCGGGGCGCTGTGTGGGTGGCCATTCCTTGTCCCGAGAGAGGATGCTGCTGATATACAGGGAGAAGGTGCAGAGGCTGGAGGTTGCTGTGCCTGTGGGCAGACCTGTGGTGCCCAGCAGGCAGGAGGTGTTCCTACCTGGGGTTTGGGAGGAGACGAGAGTGAATACACATCTGGGTGTCATCGAGAGGCAGATGCTTGTGGAAGCCCCAGGCCCAGATGGGGACATCCAGATGCTGGGGATCCAGGAGTTCATGCAGAGAGGTCAGCACCAGGGCTAAGACCCTGGGAAGCCCTACGGTGTGGTCTTCATGGCTGCAGGCAGGTGACAGATGCTGGCGACTGAGAACTGTGGATCAGGGGACAACAGGGCCACAGAAGTGGACAAGCTACTGTTCCCATGTCTGGAGCCTAGATTGGGAGCTGGCATCCCAAGACCCAAACCCAGCTCTGCTGTTTGTTCTGTGGTTTTAGGAGAACTGGCACCCTACTTTCTCAGCCTCCTTTTCCGGATTATTAAGATGAAGGGTGGCTGAATCAGAGATTTGCTAGCTGGTCCACAGGGTCCTTGGGGGCCCCACAGACCCTGCCATGGGCCACAAGAGGTGGGGGTGGGGCCTATCCCATGATTTAGGTTGCTTTGGGTATGCATATGTCCTTATGTGTGTGTGTTGTACCTGTGCGAGTTTACCTATATGCATGCATGTGTGTGTACCTGTGAGTGTACCTGTATGCATGCATGTGTGTGTACCTGTGAGCGTACCTGTATGCATGCATGTGTGTGTACCTGTGAGCGTACCTGTATGCATGCATGTGTGTGTACCTGTGAGCGTACCTGTATGCATGCATGTGTACCTGTGAGCATACCTGTATGCATGCATGTGTGTGTACCTGTGAGCGTACCTGTATGCATGCATGTGTGTGTACCTGTGAGCGTACCTGTATGCATGTGTGTGTGGGTACCTGTGAGTATACCTGTATGCATGCATGTGTGTGTACCTGTGAATATACCTGTATGCATGCATGTGTGTGTACCTGTGTGAGTGTAGTTGTATGCATGCATGTGTGTGTACCTGTGTGAGTGTACCTGTATGCATGCATGTGTGTGTACCTGTGAGCGTACCTGTATGCATGCGTGTGTACCTGTGAGCGTACCTGTATGCATGCATGTGTGTGTACCTGTGAGCGTACCTGTATGCATGCATGTGTGTATACCTGTGAGCATACCTGTATGCATGTGTGTGTGTGTACCTGTGAGTATACCTGTATGCATGCATGTGTGTGTACCTGTGTGAGTGTAGTTGTATGCATGCATGTGTGTGTACCTGTGTGAGTGTACCTATATGCAGGCATGTGTGTGTACCTGTGTGTGTAGCTGTATGTATGCATGTGTGTGTACCTGTGTGAGTGTACCTGTATGCATGCTTGTGTGTGTACCTGTGAGTGAACTTGTATGCATGCGTGTGTACCTGTGAGTATACCTGTATGTATGCATGCATGTGTGTGTACCTGTGTGAGTGTAGCTGTATGCATGTGTGTGTACCTGTGTGAGTGTAGCTGTATGCATGCATGTGTGTGTACCTGTGTGAGTGTACCTGTATGCATGCATGTGTGTGTACCTGTGTGAGTGTACCTGTATGTATGCATGTGTGTGTACCTGTGTGAGTGTACCTGTATGTATGCATGTGTGTGTACCTGTATGTATACATGTGTGTGTGCCTGTGTGAGTGAACTTGTATGCATGCATGTACCTGTGTGAGTGTAGCTGTATGCATGCATGTGTGTGTACCTGTGTGAGTGTAGCTGTATGCATGCATGTGTGTACCTGTATGCATGCATGTGTGTGTAGCTGTATGCATGCGTGTGTACCTGTGTGAGTGTAGCTGTATGCATGCATGTGTGTGTACCTGTGTGAGTGTAGCTGTATGCATGCATGTATGTGTAGCTGTATGCATGCATGTGAGTGTAGCTGTATGCATGCATGTGTGTGTACCTGTGTGAGTGTAGCTGTATGCATGCATGTGTGTGTACCTGTGTGAGTGTACCTGCATGTATGCACGTGTGTGTACCTGTGTGAGTGAACTTATATGCATGCATGTGTGTGTACCTGTGTGAGTGTACCTGTATGAATGCATTTGTGTGTGCCCGTGTGAGTGTACCTGTGTGCCTGCATACGCATGTGTGTGTGCACCTATGTGAGTGTACCTGTATGTATACATGTGTGTGTGTGCCTTTGTATATATGGTTCATTTGGTGAGTCTCCCTTTACATAGGGGCTTTGAACAAAGGGATTGCATGTCTCACTACAACTGGAAAATAAACAGGATAAAAGGATAAAATCTTAGGGCATTTTTACTCAAATATCCTGCAAAGACATTGTTAAAAAGGAGATATGAGTTGTGAGGAGCAAATGCTCTCTCTAAACCACGTAAATCTTTTCTACTGCTGACAAGGAGACATGAAGCTGTCCTGAAGCCCAGCCCTCCTCTCTACCCACTTCCCTTTCTCAGCAAATGTGTTTTGTTCTTCTCACTATGAGATTCTTGCCTGGGACAGCTTAAATCAAAGAAGAAATTCCAAAAGATGTAAATTAGGGGGAATGTATAGTGAATGTTACCCATGGCTACATCTGTTCACAAGGTTTAGAATTTGCTGGGAACCTTCAGGTTTTTTTTTATAACTGCCCACCAGAAAAGAACGTTTGCGATGACAAATGGAGCACATGTCAGCTCCTGGGGCAGAGTGAAGGGAACACAGGCAGGCGCTGCACCAGGCCCTCCTGCCTCCCCGCTCGGTCTCTGCAGGCTGTGTGCAGTGCTGGAGCTCGTCAGCGACTCAGGAGACTCATTTGTAGAACAGACATATTTGGGTCAGCCACGTGCGTGTCCACATAGAAATGCTCTTTCTGCAAAACAGCTCACCTTGGACGTGGAGGGTTGAGCCCACGCTGGGAGTGGTTGGAAGGGAGCAGCGTGATGTCAGCCGTCTACCAGGGAGAGGTGAGGCTGGCTCCTTCCCGGTGAGAAGCTCGGAGGCCCCTGCTGTTATCCAGCAGATATTTCCACCAGTTCTGAGACCCACAGACTGACAGAGATTTGACTCTGAATTGACTAACGGTCATTGTTTCTTTTTGAAGCACTTCGCTTTTTTTGTTTGTTTGTTTTTGAGATAGGGTCTCATTCTGTTGCCCAGGCTGGAGTGCAATGGCGTGATCGTGGCTCATGACCACCTCAACCTCCTGGCTTCAGGAGATCTTCCTGCCTCAGTCTCCTGAGTAGGTGGGACTACAGGCGCATGCTCCATGCCTGGCTCCTTTTTGTGGTTGTTTCTTTGTGGAGACAGGCACTCCGAATGTTGCCCACGCTGGTCTCAAACTCCTGGTCTCAAACGATCCTCCTGCCTCAGCCTCCCAAAGCGTTGCTAGGATTTCAGATGTGAGCCACTGTGCCTAGCCTCTCCTCCTTTTTGTGGGGTTTTCATGTTTAATTCAAAGTAGCCCTACCTTGCCTGCCCAGTGTGGGTGTCCTATGAATGTTTGTACATTCAATGGAAGGACGAATTAATGGAAGTGTGAAAACGTCTGCCTGCTCAAAGCAGGGAATATCCTACAGCTGCCATCCTGGAGACAGATACCACACTAGAGAGCCCTTTCTCCACTGCAGTGACAGCGTTTAGGTTCTAAGAGCTTGGTGTTGGGCATAGGGCTGCCTTCCACACCCTTGCATCCTGCTTCCTGTAGGGGCCTAGGGCAGGCCTTAAGCTCTCCCCCTGTCTTGGTTTCACCAATTTAAAATTCCCTTCTCTATAGGCTCACTCTGAGAAGTCAATGTGCTGCTTCTTATGAAACACCATGCTTAGCTCCCAGGGGATGCTGGACACCTATTCACAGGCAGTAGGATTCTTACTGTCACGGGCATTCTTTAGAAGGTCCCTTTGCTTCTCTGATGAATATCTTTCCTAGTGCTAGCTAGGGTCAAGGTTTTTTGTTCTGTTTTGCTTTGTTTGTTGTTGTTGTTTGAGGCAGAGTCTCACTCTGTCGCCCAGGCTGGAGTGCAGTGGCATGATCTCGGCTCACTGCAACCTCCACCTCCCAGGCTCAAACAGTCCTCCCACCTCAGCCTCCCGACTGGCTGGACCCACAAGCGCACACCACCATGCCTGTCTAATTTTTGTATTTTTAGTAAGATGGGGTTTCTCCATGTTGGCCAGGCTGGTCTCAAACTTCCCGCATCAGGTGATCTGCCAGTCTTGGCCTCCCAAAGTGCTGGAATTGTAGGTGTGAGTCATGGCGCCTGGTTTTCTGCTTGTTTTGAAAACCTTTGAGCAACCAGTGCCTGAAAAGGAGTCCCCTGCAGCCTGGGCTGAGCAGTTATCTAGTGGTTTATAATAATTAGTCATAGCCATCCTAGGGGTTGATTAGCTGGAGTCAGCTGAGCATTTTGTATTTCTTTGCTGTAAGGCTTTTCAGAGGTAATTCCACTCATCATTAGAAAGACAAATTTGACCTTTCACCAAGAACCTCTGCCAGAGCCATCTTTCCCATCAGCAGACGTTGAGTGAGGCTGCACTGCTGTCTCCTGGGGGGCGACAAGAAATCCCTTTGTGGGTCTCAACTTAGGGTGAAGACTTGCTGGAGAGAGAGAGAGAGAGAGAGAGAGAGAGAGAGAGAGAGAGAGTGTGTGTGTGTGTGTGTGTGTGTGTGTGTGTGTGTTAGAGAGAGAGAAACAGAGACAGAGAGAGATATGAAGAGACAGAAACAGAGATGCAGAGACAGAAAGAGACAGAAAGGTATATAAAGAGACAGGCCGGGGCACAGTGGCTCATGTCTGTAATCTCAGCACTTAGGGAGGTTGAGGTGGGCAGATTGCCTGAGGTCAGGAGTTCAAGACCAACCTGGCCAACATGGTGAAACCCTGTCTCTACTAAAAATACAAAAAATAGCTGGGTGTGGTGGCAGATGCCTCTAGTCCCAGCTGCTTGGGAGGGTGAAGCAGGAAAATCGCTTGAGCCTGGGAGGTGAAGGTTGCAGTGAGCCTAGACCATGCCAATGCACTCCTGCCTGTGCAACAGAGCGAGACTCTGTCTCAAAGAGACAGAGACAGACAGAGACAGAGATATATGAAGAAACAGAGACAGAGAAAGAGAAACAGAAATAGAGAGATGGAGAGACAGAAAGATATAAAGAGACAGATGGACATTGACAGATTTCGGATCCTTGAGCCCTCACAGTAACCAAGGAAAGTGTGGTTTTGTTCTGTTTGGAAGTTCAATTACATTGTATTCTGGAAACTTCCCCACGGTGGGGGGGGGGGCCTTGTGGAGAAGAAGGAAGAGTCCTCAGGGCTAGCCCCCAGCTCACTGTGGACCAGCATTCTCCCCAGGAAACCGGGCTCTTTCATTTTAACACCCAGCAGACTTTTCTTCTGATGCCCAGGTCTGTGTCTTTAAGACAATAATTGCTGAATTGAAATTTGAAACTGTTATCTTAATAACCAATTACTCAAATAACTTTGAAATTGGCTTAAATTGGCTCGTCATGCTACATTTACCTGAATCTTTTTATGGGAAAGTTAGGAACAAGAAAAAAAAAATTCTTGGCGGTCTGATTTGTTTGGTATTGCTAAAAGGCCTCACTTGCAACAACTAGGCGGCTCTGGGTTCCCTCGGTCCAGACCCTGCGTCCTACGTTGGAAAAAGTTCTGGGGTCAGTTCTGCTCAGCTCTGCCCACTGAACGCCACCACCCTGCATGCTGCCGGCAGTCCTCTGTAAAACAAAGCGTGAAGTGAACCGTGTTAGCCAGGAAGTATTTCTGTGTGGCATGCTCATCAAATAACATTTCCTCTTCTTTGCAAAAGATTCCAGTTTCGCTCATGTCTTTTCCTTTTGGAAAGTAACAGATGAGATTATGTAGCTTTAATTTTTCTCTCTTCTAACAGTTATGAAAACTTAAAGGTGAGAGTCACAAGCTTTAAACTAAAAGAACCCACCATTTATTAGTGGTTTGAACAGAGGAGAGTGAGTAGCTAGGAGAGGTGTACTTGGATTTTATACCTGGCTATAAACCCAGTAATAGAATATTACATCTTTTTCTCAAATAGAGTCTTATAGCCCCTCATTTTTCTCATAGTCTAAACTAAAGTCATGGGGGTTCTTAGCATTTTGTCATGGTCACGTTACCTTTTATCTTGCACTGTTCGAAAATATTGTTTTTTGTAAACATTTTACTGATTTTGTGAATATTTGCTTCGCTTTATTTGAGAAACAAGAGTAGGAGGCCGAAGTCCTCACTGAGTAGCTGTCGTTCTGTGATGAGAAAAGGTGAGAAGGAGAACAGAACAGGCACAAGCTGTCAGAGCAGCCCCGAGAACCCAGCCCATCGCACGGCCTCCATTCTCCTCTCCTCGGCTTTCCCTCTCAGGCCTGGAGCCTTGCAGGCTGCGTGGAAATTTAGAGTCCTCTGTCACGGGTGAGTGTGGCCTGACCTGGCTCCGAGGAAGGCCACTTTTGTTTCCAAGTTGCCATTCCATTCAGAAGGATTTTTAAACTTAGCCTCTGCTCCTGCTAACCAAAGAGGCTGGAAATTTCATTGCTAAAGTCGTATGTATTTTAAGGCATGGGGAGAAACACAGGAAAAGAAGGAAGATGATTTCCAGGTTGGATATTGATCCCCAACCACAGGAGAACAAGTGACTCTTTCCAGACACCAGGCAGTGCTCCGGGAGAGGACTCCTGGAGCTGTGGGGAGTGGCAGGTAGCTGAGAGTTGGGTCAGGACTGCTCTGTGGCCCCACGAGCCACTGGATGTGCCGGGGGGCTCCTGGGCCCAGCATTCTTATGTGCAGCATGAGACGTGCTAGCTGAGGACCATTAAACTTGCTTCCCCAGCGAGAATTGTGGAGACACAAACGTGGGGGTGGGGGGCGCTAGTGGAAAGAGCAGTGACCCCGGAAACAGAAGTCCTCTCCCTGTGGGACCCTGGCCAGGCACCTGGCCATCTTGGGTTTCAGTTTCTTATCTACCAAGCAAAGAAAGATTACGTTTCCGGCCTCGTGTCATGTGTTGGGAGGAGTTTGGAAATGGCAAGGTACTATATATGAATATGAAATATTAGAGCTTTCATGATGCAACAGGATTTTCAACCTCATAATTTACCTCAAACTCCAGGAGGAAATCACCTTGTCATAAAAACATCTCGGAATGGCAATTCTTTATGTTTCTACACAGGGAGAAAATGCAGAGAGGTTTCCAAGAGAAAAGGATTATAAACTGTAAAAGAATCTAAGTTCAAAAGCCCTTGAAAACTGCTGGACTGAGCCTTAATAATTCAAACAATTCAGCCAAAGTTTTTCTTTCTTGTGTAATAAAACATGTGTTTTGGACAAACCAGATAATGTGTCATAAAAAGCCCAGGCAGGATCCAGACACCGTGGATTCCGGGTCTTCTCCCACTGCCAAGTGTTCTGCTGGATGCCCCAGTGCCTGGGTTTCCGGGATGGTGAGCAGAGTTGGTGAGCATGGGGCCTTCCCTGGCCTTTCCTCTTTCCCACATCTCTCCTTCCTTTCAGCCACTTTCCGGTCACTCCCATCTTTCCCCTTCTTCCTCGCCTCTAGCCAAGTCGGGGTTGTCCCATGACCTCCTCCTGATGGGGCCTTTCCGCTTTCTGCAGTCCGTTTCTCCCTGCTCAGAGCCTGGGCTGCAGGCATCAGTCACGTGGAGACTCATCTCTGGGTGGCCTTGGCCATAGTAGGGTAAGGGACTGGGGGGGAACAGAACTCAGGGCTCTGGAGGATGGGGGAGGCAGGGAAGAAGCGTGCTGGGAAAGTATTTCTGGCCTTCTCTAGGCGACTGTAATGATGTTGGCAATGCCACAGGGGCTTCAGATTTGCAAGAACACATTTTTTTTTCCTGAAAACTTTTTAATATAAAAAAACACATTTCCAATTCTATCTGTAATTCAAAAGTAAAAACCTGAGTCTAGGCCATTGAGGATAGGTCCAAAGGATTTAGGCAAACAGAGTTTTTAGTATAACAATATTGTCATTTTTGTTTCTATGCACAGAACAACAATGATATTGAAACACATTCATATTTATTAAAGTGTCGGATCGTTTGTAGATGATGGACCAAACCAGAGAGGCAAGACCTGAGTCTGAACGGTGCAGGGCTGCGGGGGGCACACAGACTCTCAGCGCCTCTCACTGTGTGTCCGTGGATTCTGTCATGCTTAGTTTTATGGGTCCACTTGACTGCATTAAGGAATATCTAAAGAACTGGCACGGCATGATTTTGGGATATGTCTGTGAGGGCGTTTCCAGAGGAGATTGGCATTTAAGACAGGGCGGGCTGAGGGCCCAGGCGGAATGAAAAGGGAGAGGCAAAATGTCATGCTCCCCACCCCTTCTCTCAGAGCCGAGGCACCCTCTCCTGCCTTTGGACTCCAGGACTTAGACCTGTGGCCCCAGGTTCTCAGGCCCGTGATCTCAGCCTGAGAGTTACACCATGGACCTCCCTAGTCCCAGAGTTTTAGGATTTGGACTGAGCCGTGATACTACGTCCCAGTCTGCAGAGTGCCTGTTCTACTACTTCTCAGCCTCTGTAATTGCACAAACCAGTTCTCCCATTGAAACGTATCTCATATACATATGAGGTACACACATACATATGTTTGTGTCTGCATATATATATATATATATATATATTTGCAAACATCTGTCTATCGATAGATAGCTAGATAGATATGAATGTGTGTACCCTGTCTCTCTGGAGAACATGAATACGGTGCTCCTGATGGTTACAAAATTGTGGTTTCTGAAGAAAAAAGCAATCAGTCACACCATTTTATTTCTGTGCATTTCATAAATGTGAACTGTTAGAATAGTTAGGAATTTATGGTAATCCCTTTGTGTTCTTGAAGTTTGCACAGTGCTGCAAGGATAGAGTCTGTCTTGATAACCTCACTTCAAGTACTTCGTGTTCTCCTACACAGCTTTATGTTAGAGGTTAGCATTTATGTTGGTCAGGTGGGCATGTGTGTTGTACTACTATGCGGAAGTAGAATCATTTTTAGAAAGTGCCTCAGTGGCTCACGTGTTCCACTGAGGTCTAAAACTAAAACCTGGGGAAGCAGCATAAAGCCAACAGGTAAGAGTGAAATTACAGAAAGCAGATCCAGTGGAACTCTTGGGCAGTGACCACCACCGAAGAATCCAGTTGTCAGTGGCAGACATGCTGGAACCGTCCTCAAAACTAGACGACCTGGCCTGGAGGAAGTGGCCCTCATGGGATCTCTTCTCCGTGACCAGTTAGGAAACAGTAAAGTGAGCACGGAGATGACTCTCATCAACACACGGTGAAAACCTCGAGCTTTTCGAGGTCAAGTTCAAATTAGACAAAATATGAGGGCAAACGGTACAAAACTGATGAGTTTGTTGTTAAAGGAAGAGAGGAGAACAACCCCCCCCCTTCAAAATCACACCTTTGAAGTTGGGAAAGAAAAGAAAACAAAGGATCCCAGGCACCACATTCTGCAGGAGCAGTTGGATAAGCAGCCAGGAAGATCACAACCGGGGAAGTAGAAGGCGCTGCGGGCACCGTTTGTCACCAATGGCGTGACTGTGCATGGCGTAGCACTGAAGGCAGCCTGAGTCAGGGAAGCTTCCGGGGCGTGTGCAGGTGTGTGCAGGTGCCTGTGCAGTTGTGTGCACACGTGTGTGTGCAGTTGAGCTGCGTCTCTGCTTTGCAGGTGAACGGAGCCATGGAGAGCAGGAATGGGTGGTTCAATGTACATGAGAAGTGTTGATGGCCTTCAGATAGTTGAACACTATCACAGCAAATCTAAGCTATGAGACAGAATACTTTCGATTTGGTTAATAATTATGTTGTGAACTGTGATGAGATTGACCAGTGCATTTTGCAAGATTTGTGGTCTCGTTGCACCTGAGCATAGCTACGCTGTGCCTGACACCAGTTCGGACTTGGGTCATTCACAGAGGCCCCTCAATCGGCCACGTGCTACTGACCCCAGGACTGTGTGCTGTGAATGTGGCCAGGGTGGTGGGTGCACAGGACCCTCTGAGCAACGAGTGCATAAGGTGAAGCTTTAGCACAGGAAAATTCTCTGAAGAACAGAGGGAGAGACTAAGGAACTATGGGACATGGGAGGCATTAAAATAAGTCTGCGTTCCTTGATGGTGCTTGAAGTTACTTTGAGCAGCTGACTCCAGGGGTATAGCTCAGCAACATACTTGGTTACTTGAATCGCCTGAACCTGGCATTTAGGGTTGAAATATGAGTTTGAATTTGCAAGCTCAAGTAGCTTGAGCTACTTAAGATCAAACTGTGACCCAAACACATGAATTACTGAGTTTACCTTTTCTAATACTTCATAATTTTATCACACACTGAAAAAATAAATTGATTACATGGTATTGGGAATCCTTCAGAACTTCAGGCAAATGCTGAAAAAGAGTATAAGAATGTTTTCATCAGAATCAAATGCAACCACACAATGGATTAAAATTCTATTCACTATTATCTCTCAAACTGAAAGATAATTCCACCTTCCAGGTGTTGAGTCAAATATATGCACCAAAAGTAACTGGCAGAGCAACTGTGGCCTTCGGTGAGAGGTGAGAAATCTTCCCATAATTGTGGGGTCCACATTCAAACCACATGTTCAGAGTCATAACAAGTTTGATAGTCCCAACAATATATGGTATACAGTTAGAATTTTCTAACTTGGTAGTTCTGAAAAAATAAGAAATGGACTGATTCAAGGCTGGAGCTCTACTGTGAGCTGCCTAGAAGTATCTTCGTGGGAGATTATGAACAAGAACATGACACTCACTGATCCAAAGTCATACTTTTAATGGTTAATTTAAAAGAAGTTTGTGTTCAAATGAATGTATCAAAACTGGGATCTCAAAACAGAAAATGGTGAAGCAGAAAGAAACCACTTCTTGATGCCTCCTGCAATATGTCATTAAATGTACAGGAATATGTGGGAGTTATATGGAGGGTTCACGAGCTACTGAAAACAGAAGGGACACTGTGTAACACACTTCCTTATAATAAACTCAAAATAAAGTAATAAGTCACCGCAGCAAAACTAGGAGTGAATGTGGGTTGTGAAGGGGGAAGCAAGTCATTCCCAGGGACTCATCCACAGACAAGAGGGCAGGGAAAACAACTGAGGGTTAGCAGGCAGAAACAGAGGAATAGAATATCTTTTAGGAGAAGGATTTAGACTCTAGTTTGACATCCTCTAAGAGAACTATTTGTCCGACCATGGTTTCCAAAGCAGGGAAGTTTTCTCAGCCAGTATCAGCAGGAGCCAAAGGGCATAATCCAAGAAGGAACTTTGAGAAATGTTCACCAAGAGACAAGCAGGGATCTTGCAGCCCCCAGGGGATTAGCAACTCCCAGGCTGCTCCCAGGCCCAGGCCTGAAGGAGGAGGTGAAAGGGTTAGCCAGAAAAAGAGTCAGAAAGAGTAAGGAGAGCAGGGTCATCAGCCTGCTCAGGGGCCTTCCCAGCGGGAGCTGAGGTCTTTCTGCAAAGGATTCAAATGGCACTGGGGAGCTACAGGTGGGATGTGGGGGCCTCATGTCCACTCTCCAGCTGGCACTCCCCACTGCCTGAAGCCAACCAGTGTTAAAGAAACAATTACTCAACAACACTTGTTGAAGAATAGGAAGACTTTATCCAGGACCATCTCCATAGGTACAGAAACAGAGGCAATGGAATTTTGCAGTGACTGGGCTCAGCTCTGAATAGAACACGGGCAAGTGGGCGTCTACAGCCAAGGGCCGGATGAGGGTCAGTGGGTGGAAAATGACTTAAGAGGAGATATCAGGACTAGGGAGCTTCTGGTTAAACTGATCTAGCACGATGCTTGCTGAAGACTGGCCAGGGAGGTCAGACACCACCTGGGGACCAGCGGAGGAAGCAGATCCTGATCAGATATCATTGAGGGTGATCAGGTGCCTGAGGATTGGGGTTTCTTGAGAAACTCACTTAGCAGTGTTCTTTGCGAAAACTAAATTTTACAAGGAAATACACGGATGGGCCTAGGAGAAGCTTCAGGAGCATGACTAAAGTTTGGCCAAGCAAAGAAATTTTGTCACCAGAAGTCCTGGAACAAAGAAGCCTGATGGCGCAATCGCCTTGGCTCAGGCCCTGACCCAGGGCAGCTGTGGGGGTAGAGGCTGGGACTGGAGATGCTCAAGAATGGAGCTAAAATGTGCAGTAAAATGCCCAGCTAACAGGAGGGACAGGAGTGACTGGTAATTGATCCAACCATCAAAAACAATGGGAAAAGAAGAAAGAACAATGTGAAAAAGTGCAATCTGTACAGCCCGGTAAATCGTGTTGCATTATATGCTAATGAAATGAGTGCTTCCAGTTAAATATAAGAAAATCCCTGTTCTTTGGAGCCGGCCAGAGGGAAGCTTTCCTTGAATGCCTTTCTCCCAGCCTGGGCCACGATCTTCTCAGGCCTTGGGAGCTTTGCTTTCCTCTGTGCCCCTCTTGGTGCCCAGCCACAGAGGTTTCCATGCACATTTAAATTAAATGCCCCATCCTCATCGGTTTGCTCACGCAGGGGAACCCCTGCCCTTGGCTGTCACCGCCGAAACACTCGTACCCACGCCTTCCATGGTGTCTGGCCCTGTTCCTAAGGCAGCCCCCTTCCATTCTGGCCAATTCTACACCATCAGTGTGACAACACAGTGAACAACCCCAGAGTTTGCTTGACTGTGAAGCTTTCCGAGAATTTGATGAATTACAACTCATGTGAAGAGAAACATAAAATCTTTTTATTTTTCACTAATCCAGCGTTGCTCATCGCCACCTGCCTGTTGATTGGTAGGGGAAAAAAGAACACAGCTAAATGACAGTCTGGCCGTAAGCTTATTCAGACCTGGTGATTGAAACGATCTCTGTAGGTGGTTCAGTTCTCCTGGAGAATGTCCAGGTGCCCTGATCTGCCTCTGCTTCCTTCCCAGGGGCCTGTGGAGGGGCTGGTGGGATGACTGGGGCATTGGGCAGGCCCCTGGTGATGGCTGTGGCCTCCAGGGCATTGTGCCTTCTCTGCTTGTGAGCCAACTCCATCGGCTGCCCAGATTCTGGTGCTGGAAGCCACTGGATATGCCAGGCTGTCCCTGGCAGCTGCCTCCTGGGGTCTCCAACAGAACAGAGAGTAGAACCCCACTTTTGGGTCTCCGAACTTGTATCGGTGATTAAGACAAAGATCTGCTCAACGTGCTCTCTGGCCTCCTCACTCCATCTGAGCCTCAGAGCTGGCAAAAGCGCGGCATTTCCTTCCTCTCGCCCTGTGTTATCTTCTTTCCCGCCACCGAGATGGTCTGGCCTTGTTGCAAGCAGGCGGGCCACCACCCTCACAGCCAGGATGAGACCCTGGAGCTCTGTTTGAACGGCTAAGGGGAGGGACAACACATCCTTTCCCATGGCCGTCGTCTGGCAAAGCTCTTGCCTGACCACCTTGCCTCCTGTGCGCACGACCAGAACTGGACATTACCCAGCCTTTCTACCCCTGGACAACACGACCCACTGGCTCCCTAGGCAGTTGGGAGCATTAAGCAGCTATGACAAAGGACAAGAAGAAGGTGCAAGAATCGTTTTCAAGAGGCACCCTCCTTGCCGCTGAGCTGGAAGCATGCCTGCCTCCTCTGTCTCATCACTCCACTGCCCACCTTGCAGAACTGTGGCTTGCAGACAGGTGCTGGGTTCATCCCTGAAGCTCTGGCTCCTAGCACAGGCCCAGTAGAGAGCAGGACTCAGGAATCAAGTGAGGATCAAGTGCGCAAATTTGTGATGTCCCCCCCCCCGCAGCCCCCCACATCCTTATCTCCCCAGCTCCAAGTTCCTTGGAGTAGTTCCTTTAAGGTGAAGAACTGAAATCTCAGAAAGATTTCTGGACTCCCATGTTCATTTCAGCATCCCTCACAATAGCCAAGTTACAGGAACAACTAGTGTCTGTGAAATGTGGCTCATCCATGCAATGGACTATGATTTAGCCTGAGAAGAGAAGGGGACGCTGCATTTGCAGTAACATGGGCAGACTTGGAGGACGTTATGCTGGGTGAAATAGGCCAGGCACAGAAGAACAAATACTGCAGGATCCCACTTCTATGTGAAACCTAAAATAGTCAAGCTCTTTGAATCGGAGAGCATAGCGTTTACCAGATGCTGGGGGAGGGGAGATGGGGAGATGTTGGTCAGAGGGTTCCAAGTTCAGTTATGCAGGGTGAAAAAGTCCTAAGACCTCCCGTACAACACATGACCTACAGTTAATGATACTGCACTGTACACTTAAAATTTTGCTAAGGCAGTAGATCTTGTATTAAGTCTCCTTGCCACAGAATTGTTTAAAAATCAAAGAATTAAAACATAAAAATAAAGGAAGCAGGAGGAAACCTCCTTGAGTGGTGAAATGTAAGTTCTGGCCTTGACTGTGGTGAGGTTTTCACGGCTGTGCACTTATTCTGAACACATCACATTTTATACTTTAAATATGTACAGCTTTTTACATGACAGTCACGTTTTAATAAAGTGGTTTTAAAAATAAATAAACTCAAGGGGAAGTAGCTAAACTATCATGGCAGAGAGTTCAAGCACAGCCTCCCAGTCTGCAGACACAGCAAAGCGGCTTCAACACAGAGGCTGGACATGGAGCCCCGCAGGGATGCCGGAGGCCGAGGGTCCAGAAATTCAAACAGGTGATAGTCTAGACAAAGGGAGGCTTTTTGTGTGTTCATTGGTAAGCCGTGAACAGAAGATTTTGTTATTGATTTAATGAAAAAGAAAAGCAAAAACAAGATGCAAGCTTGCAATGGAGAGAGGGAAGTTGTCTCCACGAATCCCCGTGGTGGCTAATAATTAGGGGAGTGGCGTGTGGTGACTACTTGCGAGAGACTCTGATCCGAGTCTCGGTTTTGGTTTTGTTTGTTTGTAAGCAATGTGGCTTCCCCTCGCTGGCCCTCAGCAGCATCCCTCATTGCCGTAAGAGGCAGAACTGTCTCTTCACAGAACTGTTAGCATTACAGAAATTAGCATTAAGTGACACAACACGACATAAATAATACCGATGCTCATGTCCACGAGATTAGCTCCATTAACCTTTGAGTGAGCTGGAAGCACTGCCACTTTTTGACCCCCTCCACCCCCCAAAAAAAGCTAAGGATGTTTGCTTTCAAATACACAAACTCAAAGCACCTGCGTTTAATTTTCATCGGGAGCACCGTTTTCATTTCTGAGCTGCAAAACTTCCGTGCTCCTGGCCCCTACTATGTCAAAAATGCACAGTGGCAGATTGGCATATTGAGCTATTAATAATTTGCTATATGTGTTACAGATGTTGCATAAATGAACAGTGTTCTATCACTATTTCTTGACATTGGGGCCCTTGGGGTGGCAGGCTAAGACCCAGATCTGTCTACAACCTGCCTGTTCTGGAAAGAAAGGGAAAAAAAAGTGGCCCCTTAGAGCAGAATCACATTCCAGCTTGCAGAGCCAATTTTTCAGATGTTCGCTCTTTCCTGTGACTTGTTCCTCCACTCAGACCTCATCTGGCCACGATGAAAAATGATGTGATGCAATTTTTTATTCTACACTTGACACTCTTATGGAAGGCAATGTGGTTCATTGATTCCAAACTCCAAAAAGGTCAAGAAATGAGGAACAAAATTTTTTGGAAGCAGCCCAGGAAAAACTTACAACTTGGACCACGTATACCCAGGAAAACAAAACTGCTAATTGTTACCCCTTCTGTTGCTATTAAGCTTCAGAGGAGCCCTGAGCATATGTTTCGTGAGCATGTACTTTTATATTAAAACATTATTGAGCCACCAGGTGAAATGTATATTAAGTGTCTAGCTGAAAATGGACAGTAGGTTTAGATTTTGACAGCAAACAGCTGTAGGATTTCTTAAACTTAATTCGAATAATGAAATCAATAGGTTATGCTACAGTTTCAAGTTTCCCCAAACAAATTTATATGAAAAATGATATTAATTTATTTGAGATTACTCCAGCCGAGAAATAGATTTTTCTCTGTCACTTCTGAAGTGTAGGGGGGAGAAAAATCTGAACTATTACAAAAAATGTAGCTTGGATGGTTTAGAGATCTAATAAACAAAATGTGGCTTTTCAGTTTAGATTAATCACAATTGCCTTGTTTACCCGTTCTGTGGCTGCGATGATTTTTGAAATGCTAATAAATTAGGTCTCCTTTTTATCCCCCAAGTTGGGAGAATAGCCCTTTCCAAACATAATGCATGTGTCGGCAGCATGCCCAAGGTTTTCTCTTTTCATATACATTTTTTAAAAAAATGCCACACAGCAGTGAGCCCCCTGTTGAATAATTCCAGTATGAGTAAATCCTGAAGGTTAGCAATCCAAGTTTAAGCCAAATGGTGCCAGATAAAAATTCCAATTTAGACACGGTTCCAATTCACACTGCTTTCAGCCTGTAACCTTCCCTGAACAGTGCAGCCAAAAGATTTAATAGTGTCAATGGTAGGGCACGCATAAATAGCAACTTTTATTGGTCACTATTTTGGAAATGTCAAAAGGGCTACAACATGGTTCTGGTTTGCATTCAGCCTTCACTTTGCTCACCTAGCTGAATCTCGGAAAACGTTTTTTCACTGTGACATATTGTAACTCCATGTGAAAAAGCGTTTTCACCCATTAGACTTCTGATGTGGGACTTGGCAGTACATTTTCTGGTAGTGGCAAGGAATCCACACCCTCTTATTGAATCTCCCATGGGGATACCGTCTGTCCTGGCGGCCATGGGACCCACATGGCCTTGCTCTCTCTAGAGGCTCACAGTCTAACAGAGAGGAGAGACTGGTACCTGGGAGAGTTAATGCAGTGCCCACTGTAGGAACAGGGTGATGGGGTTGAAGGGGACAAGAGAAGCCCCATCTGGGACATGAGACAGACTGAAGGCGGAGGGCCTGGCAGATGGTGGAAGAGGGAAGGGCATCTGTGTGAGATAGAGCCAGCATGGGCCAGAGCCTGAGGAGGAGTGGGGGGAGTGGGCATTCTATTCAACACATTGGTTCAGACCTCAAAAGCCATGTTTCAAAAGAAGTCCTCAGTCCCTGTGGTGTGTGCGCTGCACGCAGGAGCGAGTCACTGCTATCCACGATGATGTTTCCCTCTATTAGTGCATGTGCTCGGAGATGCTGTGTGTCTGTTCCACCTTCTTTGGGGAAAGAAGATCTGCTCACCTCCAGGGACCATCGGGAGTCCAAGATTTGGTGTGCGGTGCGTGCTCATTTGTTATGGCTGATACTTTCTGCAAAGAGCATTTCAGGGAGGCAGGCCTCTCAGAGATGGAGCCCTAGCCCCGCACTTTCTGAGAAACAAGGGCAGTCTCAGAGGGGCCAGGTCCTGTCGCTCTAGGCCCTGCTATGTCCAGAAAGAGGCCAGCAGTTTACTCCAGACAAATGATTTCAATACCGTGTTGGACGTACTCCTCGCTCAGATTCCTGTTCCCACTGCTTGGTGGCCCACTCAATCACCTTCACCGTGAAAAAGCTCTGGAGCCTGGATACCTGTGGGCACAGGTGAGGAGCGGGTGACAGGGCCATATGTGCCGCCCAGCTGGCCTGGGGCGCTGCACTCCCCTGGCTGAGTTTGCCTCCGAGGGCCGGGCTGACCTCGTCCTCTTGGCTGGTGTAAGTGGTCCTCAGCTCTCTAACCTCAGGGCAGCTGGGCTGTGCTTGAGCGTGGAGGATGGGAGTGGAAAAACCCTTCCCCTTCAATCCTGGACAGAAACAATCCCCTGAAGACAAGCCCAACTACAAAACCAATCTAGAAGGAAAACCCGTCTTGTTTAAAGAAACTTGAGAGCTTTTTCCTATTGCAAAGCCAGCTCGATTCCTTCTCCTTTTCATTTATTGGTGACTTTAACAAATGTTTTAAACCAAATTTAGAACAGCTGGTTTTCCAGAAACTGCTGGAACATAAAGAAAATGCTTCGTTTGGTGCCATACCCAAATAAACAGGAGTTTAAGCCTCAAGCTCTGACGACGTCTGGCCTCTGGTGGCTCTGGTTACCGAAAAATTGGCCTTTGTTCGAGGCGGATGGTGTATACCTTGCCAGATTGAAATACCTCGTGTGCATTTCGCAATGAGTGCAATTGAATTAATAGATACTGCCTCTCTTATACCCGGGTGATTTTCCTATAACAGACAATCACCATTGGACAGAGGGATTTGAAACACCGTGGGTGTCACTTGTCCAGGCTTTCAGACAAGGTCAGAGCACTTACATGTTCTTTTCTGAAAAAAGGAAAAAACAAATCTCCCCTTCCTACACGGTGGAATGATGGGCTTTGTTTTTTAAAATCTGTGTCTGGGATGTACGTTCTTTTTCGTCTTTCTGCTGTATGACGTTTGCTTTTTTCCTCATCATCTGAAACTGGCTTCCAGAATTAAAACAAAAAAACAGAAGCTTCCCAGATTGTCACCATTTTAACTCTGGAAGCAAACCCCACACCTCTGAAGCACCCCCTTCTTAGTGCGGGAGAGGGTGAGCTATTCTTCACTTCTGTTTTTCATTTAAAAAAAAAAAACAAAAACTAGCCTGCAATCAGAAGAGGGAAAGGATTTCCCCCAAATATGACTCTGATGGTATAATTCAGGTTTCTATTCCCCTAGCAGCACTTACTTGTTAATATGCCAGATATCAGGGAGCAGGGATCACTGAAAACATGTTTATGAACGTATTAAATTCCGCGTCGGGACCCAGGGCCAACGATCCCCCGGCCGTCAGGACCCAGGCTGCTAAATGAAGTCCACAGGCCACAGGCCAGGCCCACACTGCAGCAGCACAGAGCAGGGGCTGGAGGTAAAGCAGCAGTCAGAAGCCCAGCAGAGGCATTTAAAATGCCCACTTAAAATCAACACCGAAGTGTGAACTCACAGAGTCCAGAGTCCCCGGCTTAGAAAATATAGACCGCGTGATGTAGCCTGGTGTAGGGACTCAGGGTTGCTTGTGTTGGGCCACATCTGTGGCTAGAGAGGTACCTGAGCAAAACTCAGAAACTGCCACCAGAACGCTGCCTTTGACGGCAGGGGACTGAAATTACTGCAGTAGGATGGGATTGCCCTGAGAAGTCTCGTTGTTTTACTAAAGCATAAAAGCAAATCTCTCTGAACCCAAATACCTTGTGTATTAATCCCTTCCCGTGCTGCTAATAGAGACCTATCCCAGACTGGGTAATTTATAAAGGAAAAGAGGTTTCGTGGACTCACAGCTCCGCGTAGCTGGGGAGGACTCACAATCATGGTGAAAGGCAAAAGGGACATCTTACATGGAGGCAGGCAAGAGGGAATGAGAGCCGTGTGAAAGGGGAAGCCCCTGTAAAACCATCAGATCGGGTGAGACTTACTATCATGAGAACAGTATGGGGGAACCACACCCATTATTCTGTTATCTCCCACTGGGTCCCTTTCACAACACGAGGGAGTTCTGGGAGCTACAATTCAAGATGAGATCTGGGTGGGGAGACAGCCAAACCATATCAGCTCGACTTTGTAAAGAGTCCGCTACTTTGACATTTTAGCTTCTCTTAAGGAGCAACAAGTTAGCTTGGCTAACAGATCTCTTTCACAGGGTGGTAAGGACTCCAATTTTGAGCAGAGCCAGACCGTTCTGTTTGCAAAGGGGCACAAGTTACTCCCAGCACAGGTGAGTGGTTTACCTTGGTGGCCTGTACAGCCTCCTCCAAGTAGGGGACTCTGGCACATCTAGAGTTTATGCTTTTTGACCTGGCTTAATCAGCTTAGTGCTCCCAAATGCCCCAGTTCAGAAGATCAGTCATAAGGTCACCCTGACCATGAACCATCTCCACGTGTGCAAGAACACTTGGGCACTGGCTCACATGCTGGGCTGGTGTTGGGCTGGGGACACGAACGTGAGGACTGAATGAAAGGAAGAAACACTGGCTATGTTCACTGGCAGTGGGATTGCAAAGCACTGAGCACCTCAGGGTCCTTAGCCTTCTCAGCTTCTGCTGCTGCTGGAGTCTGAGGCGGTCACAGTTTTCAACTGGAAAATTGCATAAGCCACTTTAAAGGACTTTGAGTGGAATGTGGAAACCCAGACTCAAGATGCACTTTGAGTCTAACTGCTGTGTCCTCAGGACCCTTACTGGAGCCAAGGAATGTGTGAGAAGTGCCTCAAGGAAGGTATGGAATCTGAGCTGTGCCTTCCTGAGGATAACCTGTTCCTGGCCTCTGAGTTCTGCGTGCTGCAGGGATATGACATACAGTGTCCAGGAACCGGTGGAAGGCAGCTGGGCTGAAGAGCCGGCACTGATGGGTGAGCAGCCTCCCCAGGCAATTCCTGCAGCAACATTCAGGCTGGGCAAGGGCAATGATCTGGACTTCAGTGACTGGCAAGCAACCAGCTGGGGCACCTCTTCTCCTTGGCTGGGGAATGATCGTGACCACATGAAACAGAAACATATTGGGACACTTTTGGTGAGATGGGATTCAGAAGCAGTCATGGCACACCTCCTCTGTGCAAACCAGTTGGCTCTGTGCCGAGTCCAGCTGCCTTCCATCCTTCTAGAAGTGGTCAGCAGCAGTAACTGCCTTGTCCCCAGTTCTGGGCACTCAACTCTGGAGAAACAGGCTTTAATACTAAACAACAGGGGACAGGTTTGCTAGTAATTTCAAACCCACCCACCCACAATGAACAGTCACCAAACACTTTGATCAGACTTCTGTCAGCAAAATGTTGCCCCCATCGTGAGTATATGGATATGCTTTTAAGTGGTTAGATGATAGATAGATAGATAGACAGATAGATATTAGTAGATACATCTTGTGTGGTATGCTTTATAAAACAGGCACAAAATACAAATTCTAAAGCCATGAGCTGCAAAAATTATAAATAGAAATTCTGATGTTTTCTTCCCACAGCCCATTGAATCTTCTTCACATCCCATTTGGAGACAGCTGTTCCAGGGCACAGAGGGCTGAGTTCTGAGCTGCCCATTCCACTCTGTGTGGCATTGGGAAGCTGCTGGTGCCCCCCGCCCCCTCTTTAGGCCTCTGTTTCCCTGTCTGTAAATTGAAGTGATTGAGGGAATGGTAGATCTGATGTGGCGTGGGATCTGGGGACTGAGATAGATATGGAGATAGAAGAATAGAGGGAGGGAGGGAAAGCAGGAGAGGGAGAGAGGAGAGGGAGATAGAAGCAAAGAGAGAGAAAGAGAGGGAAGGGAGAGCTGCATAGATAAGAGATAGATAGATAGATACGTAGATAGACCAATAGATAGATAGATTATAGATAAGCTCTAATTTTCAGGAACTAAGCTATCCAGCCAGTCCCATGTAGTACTGCCCAGCCATCATCAAAGATGCTGCTACCTCTACGTCCTTTGCTGTGTGTGACCACTGGGCCCCAGGCTACTATTTGCTCCTGGTTGGGGGTATGGAGGACTTTCTTTCTTCCTTAGGCTCAGGGTTCTTGACTGAAACTGACTAAGGGGATCAGCTTTTTTCATCCCATGAAATTGTTCCTCAGACTCCTGGAGGTTCAATAAGTGGCTTCTGCATGCCCCAGCTTGACCCTGGGACATTTATATATGAGGACACTCAATCCTTGCCCAAGAAGTGGGTGTGATACCGTCACCATTTCTGCTTCACAGACAAAGACCTGAGCTTCTGTGGGGTTAGAGAACTTGCTTAAGGCTGTGTAGCCAGCAGGAGAAGGTGCCGCCCGCCCATCCTCTCCACACCTTGCCCCACTATCCCTCAGATCTCTCTCTTTCCAGCTGCAGGTCAGAAGCAGAGGCATGGCCACTTGATTTATACCTGCACTGCATATTGAAATGGCTGCAGGAAATGCTCAGATTCTGTTGGTGTTTGTACCTTCCTCTAGGCTGTCAGCATTGCAGAGCAAAGCCCCCGTCCAGTTCCATTTGGGTCCCCGTCCCACTGGATACTGAAGAAACGGGATCCCAGATTTTGCAAGGAGCTGGTGAAGGTCACCACTCTCTGTTGGATCCTGCAAATAGTCTCCAGTTCAAGTTTCTTAAATTTCTCACTAGTTTGGAACAGGTCAGTTATTGAAGGTCTGAAATGGCTGAAGCGTCCAGCCTCCTTGCCAGCGGAGTCTGAAGCAGTTCTTAATGCAGTTCATGCAGGAGAAAGTGTGTTCCTACACTGCTGCCACCCAGAGGCACTGCCCCGAGGAATCTGGGAGGCCCCGTGCTCGCCCGGGGCAGGGGCTGGCTCTTACCTCGCCTTGAAAACCTGGAGCCTAGCATAGTGCCTTTCGCGAAACAAGCAAATCAACACGGAGCATTACAAAAGACTGAAAATAATACTAATGTTTTCCTTCAGTTTTACAGCTGAAATAAACACGAAATTCTTTCAATTACACTTGGCATTTTAGACATTGCAATTTTATGAAATGTTGCTGCCATGTCTTAAAAAGTTCCAGCTCTATAACAAAACATGCTTAAGCTTTTAGAACAACTGGAAAGTAACAGTGAGGTCAAAGGCACATAAAATACAAACGCTGACATATGTAAGCTATACTCGGAGAACACAGTGATTCTGGGAACACATTGCCCAACTGTGATTTCTTAACACATAATATTCAGAGAGCAGATGACCTGCTGGGCAGTCGCAGTCCCAGTACTGACTTTGAGTTGCATCACGAGAGCAAGCTGCCAACCCCATCTGCCTGCCTGAGTGCCTACATTTTCAAAAGATGGAGAAGGAGCCCCAAAGACTGTTTTCTCTCAAAGTCTCTGAAACAGATCGTATGCCACTGGTTGATTAAGTTTCATGTGGTTGAGGCACTCACAGGGTGTTTGAGCTAACTCTGGACCAGCAAGGACTGCTCTTCTCTCTGGCTCTGTCACCACGTGGTCAGTGCTTAGTGTGGAATGTTCTAGATGCTCCATGTGGAAGAGACTCTGAGGCCTCAGAAATCTGGGTGTTTACCTGCAAAGGCCTCTGGGAAAAGATTGGTTTTTTTCCTCTCTTTAACTGTTTCATTACCAAATAATTCAAGATGTTCTGAATTTTGGTAAAGGATATTGAACAAGATAATAAAGTCTTCTCCACTCAGTTTAAACTTGATAAAAGTAAAATGCCAAAGTGAGTGTGGGTCAGATTGGGGTGTGCAGAATTCACAAAGGAAGTGGCTAAGAACAGATCCTACCAGTCTCGGACCTCCAGTCAGATTAAGAACAAAGAGGTCGTAAATGGAGATAGAGCCAGGTACCTATGCTGTGCAGGCATCCTGTGCGTGCTCTGCCCTCTGTTCCCCAACGATGGGAAGGGGTGCCCAGTGAAAGGAGGCACCTCCATGGACTGCATGGACTCTGCAGCTGCCCAGTCCTGCCTGGGAGAGCTCAGGGACCACTCAACCACGGGGTAGGCTGTGACCGAGAGAGCACACGTTGCTGCTGCCCAGCTGGGGAATAATGGCTCTCCCTCCCTTCCACTGCAGTCAAAGTCTGGGAGTCAGCACCAGATGCAGAATCCTGGAAAGGATGGGAAGAGTTTCGACCTGGGATCCAAGAGCATCACTTAGCAGGAGCTCTGTCCTTACAGGCAGCAAAAGGCTGTGCTGGGTGGACAACCAGAAAGTTGCAGGTTGAGCAGGGACCAGGAGCATGGAACTCTGGTGAAACATGTGCTGTGCAGTGAGAACACTCTCCATCCGCATTTCAGAAACCATGAAGCCATGGTGGGCTCTGTGTGTGTGTGTACAGGTGCAGGCGTATAACATGTGCCATCTATACATCTATGTCACATGGTGATATATTATACATACACATCTGGATAGAAAACCAAGAGAGCAAGAGTATGTGTGAATGTGTGAACATACATGCGTATACATGTACACCTGTATATAATCAATAAATATGCATTGTATACATCCATGTCACATCATGATACTATATGATATGGCTTGACGCTGTGTCCCCACTCAAATGTCGTGTCAAATTGTAATCCCCACAGGTTGAAGGAGGGGCCTGTTGGAAGGAGATTGGATCATGAACACAGACTCCCCACCTTGCTGTTCTCCTGATGGTGAGTGAGTTCTCATGAAATCTGGTTGTTTAAAAGTGTGTGGTACTTCCAGCTTCCCTCTCTTCCTTCTGCTCCAGCAATGTAAGATGTGCCAGCTTCCCCTTTGCCTTCTGCCATGATTGTAAGTTTCCTGAGGCCTCCCAAGCCATGCTTCCTGTACAGCCTATGGAACTGTGAGCCAATAAAACCTCTTTTCTTTATAAATTACCCAGTATCAGGTGGTTCTTTACAGCAGTGTCAGAATGGACTCATACACTTTACATATGTTAATATATAGGCAACATAGCAGGCATGTATGTGTATATACACATTTATTTGTGTGTGCATGTTCACACACACATGTGCAGACACATACACAAACTTTCAGATTGGCAATGCAGATTGAGAGTATTTAGACCTTCCAGCACCCATCCCTCTTATGGCAACTGAATCCCAATTACCTACATATTTCCATCAAAGATATGGCTCCCTGAGGGAAGCTGTGATTCAATTAAAATGTGACATATGCTATATGACATGATCAATATGTGATGTGTAATATATATGCACACAAATATATTTATATAATTCTCTTTAATAGATAATTAATATATGATTATATATATATAATTCTCATTAAAATGCATGCACCAGAGGAATGAATTTGGAGCTGAATTTCTAAGGAGAGGACTTGATATTATGCCTGAGAAGGGGAATTAATATTCTTTAAATGAGGAAAACGGCATATGTAAAACCATAGGGATTCAAAGGAATTTGCTAGATTTGGAAAATGGCAAATATTATCAATGTAAAAACAATCCTTATTAATTATCAAGGTTGAGTTTGGGAGTGAGCCAAGATGAGTCAGGCCAGAGGATTTTTGAGCTAAGAGTAAGTCACATCTACTGTAAACCCTGGGCTTGTGGGCACATTACGTTGCATTTAACTATTTATTTTGAAAAAGTAATAGATTTATAGGAAGCTGAAAAGATAATTTAGAGAGATGCCTATATCCTTCACACAGTTTTCGCCAATGGTAAAAGCGTACATAATTATAGTACAGAATGAAAACTGGAAAATTAACATTGGTACAATTAAGATTTTGCCAGTTTTACATGCATCTCTCTCTCTCTCTCTCTCTCTCTATCTATCTCTGTGAGTGTGTGTGTGTATTTAGTTCCATGCAATTTTAGCTCCTGCGTCAATTGGTGCAATCACTGAGTCAAGGAATGGGATGGCCTTATCAACACAGGAGTCCCCTTTGTGCTACCACTTTGCAGTCACATCCATTTCCCTTCTCCTCCACCATCCCGAAGCTTGCATCATTAATCATCTTCCATCTCTATCATTGTTAGTTTAAGAATGTTCCAGGAAGGGAATCATACAGAATATAACTTTCTGATATTGGTTTTTTCATTCAACATAATGTCCTGGAGAGCCACCTAGTTGTGTACAGTGAGAATTTGCACTTGCTTATTGCTGAGTTGTATTCCACTATATGGATGCGGAGCATCCAAATCTGAACCAAGAACAACCCAAATCAACAACGTCAATGAATAAACGTCTGAAGGAATTTAGACATTTATTCATTGAAGTTGTTGATCTGGGTTGTTCTTGGTTCAGATTTTTGTTTGATGTAAGTTTTCATTTCTCTGGGCTATATGACCAGGAATGAAACTGATGGGTGGTATTCTATGCACATGCTTGGCTTTTTAAGAGTGTCAGATGATTTTCTGGAGTGTTTGTACCATTGGCATTGCCTAGGCAACATTTAAGGGATCCAGTTTCTCTGTATCTTTGATAGTACTTGGTATTGTTACTTTATTATTATTTTTTTTTAGCACTTCTGGTAGGTATGTAATTAGATCTCGTTGTGATTCTAATTTGCATTTCCTTAATGGGAAATCATTTTGAATATATTTTAATATGCTTATTTGCCACCTATATATCCTCTGGTAAATGGTCTCTCTTTTGTCCATTTTCTAACTGAATTATTTATATTTACTGTTGAGTTGTTTGTATTTACTGTTGACTTTTGATCATTCTTTCTATGCATCTTTCATTCAGATATGTGGCTTGCAGGCTTGCAAGTATTCTCTGCCAGTATGTATCTCGCTTTTTTTTTTCCCCCCATTCTCTTAATGTGGTCATTTGCAGAGCAAAAGTTTTAAATTTTGATGAAGTTTAATTTCTCAAAATTTTCATTTATGGATCATGTTTTTACTGTAACATATAAAAATGTTTTTTCCCTAGTCCTTTCCTTGAGAAATCCAGCTTTTCTTGGGTCTTTTTTTTTTGGTCTGTGTTTTTTGACATTTATGTTTTGCACACTTCTCCAGTGTCTTATTCGAGATATAAAGGAGAAAAAAGAGAAACCCAGGGGACTTGCCACTATGCTGTTTCTAAGGCCCAGGTCCCCTAGCTCATTGCGTTCTTCCTTCCACCATTCATCAACATATATTTATTTTATATAGGAAGTCTGGGATAGTTAGCCACTCTTAGTGGGGGTATTAGGGAGAAATTTGTCTGTTTCATCTTGTCTGGAAACAGAAGTTGGTCCATAGCATTTTGATTCTGCTGTTTTGTCCACATATTTTTCATTCTGGGAATCCTTTGATAACAGTTTATGAATATAAATATTTAAAACAAATTTTATCAGTATTGGTTTTTTGTGAATAAAGTATTTTCTGTAGCAAATCCAATTAAATCCATTTCAAATGAAAATAGAAACACTTGAAATATTTAATTGCCATATAGAAAGTTGGTCAAGGAACTATTTTACCAAAACAATTTTCATCAATATCCATTTCTCCAAGTAAGTTTTGTAGTCAAGTTTTGATTTATAGATCAGTATTTTGTCTACATACCATTTATCAAATTTAGCCTTGCCAATTTTATACTTTCTATTGTGGTCATAGCAGTTTTTAGCTCTAATATTTTCTAGATCAGTTTTTACAGATCTGAAAGTGCCAAGAAATTCTGATTCTTCTGACAGCTTTATAGCAAGCATTTTAACGATTGTTGCTTTTATTTTGTACTGATTTGATTCTGCCACAATAAATTATTATGAAGGGAGAATACGTATTGGTTTCTGGTGTTCGTTTCTTAGCAAATCCTTAAGAAAAAACTTTTCCCCTCTATTATCCAAGATGGCTGCATTTTTTAGGACTGGACAGCCTTTCTCTCAGGATGTACATAAAAAGAAACTGAACCTGTATTCTTAACAACCTCCAAAAGTTCCATCTTCTCCCCAGAACTCCTGGGCACCCTCCAGAAGGTCTACCCAGGTCTGAGTGTGGGAGGAGCTGAGGGCTCGAGGAGAAGCCAGCTGCAAAGATGCTGCTGCCGGTGCCTGAGCACAAGGAGGTAGTGAAGGCAGGAGAGGGCTGGTCTGGAAGTCAGCTGGGAAGGAGCTACCCGTGGTGGCCACAGCGCAGGAGTCAGGGGAAAGAAGTGAGTAGATGCACCGAGAGGCCAGCATAAGGGACACTCCTTTGATAACATGAGGACATCCAAGTTTGTACAGTCACTTTTCCTTAACCCCCCATCTTCTCCCCTGAGCATCTCAGTGAATTTCACAGGAGCCTTCCACTTTGCCATACCTGTCCTTGTCCTGTGGCACTGTCAGGGGTGTGCCGCTTATTTCCTTCTCATCCCGACAACGCCTTCAATCAGCAGTGACACGGCAGCTTCAAGAGGAACAGACTGCGAAGGCAGAGCCAGGTGCTTTCCTGGGCTCCCCTCACCCCTGGCTCCCTGAGGGATGGTTTCTATCCACCTGCAACGTTGCCTCCTAGCAATGGTCAGTAGAGCTGCCGGGACTCTTCTGGAGTCAGGCTGGGTTGAGGTGTCTCTTTCAGGATGACTGGGGCTGAGGAAGACAAGAGCCTCCTGCGGAACAAAGAGGACAGACACAGCCAGCAGCACTCGGGTTCCTGGGGGCACCTCTGGAAACCTCTCTCACCAAAGCAGCACCACCTGTGACCCTACTTTCTGGGAGGCCGGGTCAGGAGCATACCCAACCAAGTCCCCAGACCAGAGACTTCTGTCGCCTTCTGCCTAAAGCCCTTCCCTGGTCAATGTCCAAGTCTACGGATCCGTCTGAGACTTCTCAGGGCAGCGTCCTTCTGCTCCAGCCTGCAGCCTCCCGCTTTAGTAACTTGTCACTTTCTCACTGGGTTTTCTCTTCCTTCCAGACCTTTTTCCTGTGACCTCACCTGTTTCACCCTTTTCCCTCTGCCAGTGGAGAGTCTCCAGACAGAAATCTGGATCTGTTGCGGCCATAGCTCAGCTGCCCCGGTGATTCCCCATTGCCCAGGAAGGAACTCAGAGGATGAGGTTCAAACTGCTAAGACTGACTAAGGTCACCCAAAGGTCCCCAGATGCCCAGTTTCTTGGAGTCTCCCTTTTGCTTTAAGTTTTAAAAAAAAATCAGGACTGAAATGTTGCATAAAGTCCAGTTTCCTTCCTGAGGGCTTCCAGGGGTCCCGAGGGAGGCTGACATTTCCTGTCCATCTTTCACTCTTCACTGCTGTTCCAGACCTTGAACATGGTCCTTCTCGCTGCTGCAGGTTATGGGCCTGTGCGCAGCCCCTAAATGCACACAAGCATTGGGATGCAGCATCTAACGCATTTGACTGAAGATTTAGGGATGAGATAAAGCAATGGTAATTGTGAAAAAGAAAAAACCAGACTTAACATTATACATCTGGTTCCAGCATTGTAGGATTCTCTATCCATCTGTGTCCTTTTCTGGCAAGTCCCATGCCTGGAAGGGACAGATGATGAGGTGGAGGCAGCAATTTGGGACCTTGTGTTGGCAGAGTGCGTGTAACTGTTTATTGGGGTGACGTGAGACTGACTTCAGGATGGAGAGACTGGAGAGTGGAGATAGGCTGTGCTAGAAATCCGAACCCTGAGGGCAGGTTCCGGTTGCTAAGTTGCATGGCAGTCTGCCTCATTTATGTTTCTCTAACCTCCATTTCCTTATCTGAGAAATGGGAAGAATAACCCTGGCCTTACTGACTTCCCAGAGTTATGAGAATCAAATGAGAAAATACAGGCAGCTGTAAAAATATAGAAGCGGAGGATCTGTATCCACCAATTCCTTAAGGAAATGGGGCCAGAGTTGAAGGGCAGGCCAGACCCCCGTCCATGCAGACTTTACAGTTCAATCCCAAGACCACAATGTGTCTAAAACATTATGAATTTAGGAAATGCCTTTTCAATGTGGTGAAGAAAATAGGAGGACCCTGGCGGCGGTAAAGCCCAGAAAAGCTGCAGCCGCTTCCGATGAAAAGCAAACCACCTGAGCTTCCCATGGCCCTGACATTGGAAACAGCCACAGCACGGAAGACGACAACTGCCTCTGGGTGTTCACAGCCTGGGGCGATTGGAAGACTTTACTAGGACCCAGAAAACCTACTTAACCTGGAGCATGAAGCACAGTTGGGTGGGTAACCAGGAAGGAATCTCTCCTCACTCCCTTCTGGCCTGCTGAGGGGTCCCACTGTGGATAAATGCACCCAGAAACCTCAGGAGAGGAGCTGTAGGGGGGTCAGCAAATCACATGTTTTCAGGATGACCCCTAGACCTGTGGTTGGTGACATCAGAGACCCGCTGGCTGGCTGCAGCAGCCCTGGGCAAAAACAAATACCACCCACCACAGCCACACCCAGCAAACGGAGCAGTGGGAGGCTGTAGAGCTGGAGCCACAGGCTGTTCCCGAGGGACAGGGACAGGGACAGGCCCCACAGCCACTGTGTGATCCACAGCCACAGGACCCAGGAGCCTGCCATGGTCCCAAAACAGCTGAGCTATGGAGCGTGTCTCTGAAGGGAGCCCTTCCTGGAGAGAGGAGAGGCGTGCCTCCTTCCTCGCTCGCCCGGTGTGTTCAAGGTACCCAGTACCTCTTTTTCCCACGACTCCATGTCAACGAAGAAGGTTGACGTGCTGCCAAGGCCCACAGGAACATTCTCCACCAGGTTGAACAGCAGGAAGGCCAACTTGAACCCTGACAACTTCATAAGAGTTTCTTACAGACATGCATCCAGGTTCCAGATAGGGTCTCCTTCCTACTGGGAATGTGTGTTAGCGACCTGCCGAGGACCTGGAGATTGTTTCTTAGAGAGCAGCTCGGGATGTCCTGGGGTGTGTCCTTGTTCCAGCCCAGAAACACCTTGGGTGGGGACGATGATGCCCCCAAGCTACTCAACTGTAGCAGCCTCCCCGCATCCCGAGGCTCTGAGCAGAGCCTGTACTGGGCTGTGTCTCTGTGCCGCCATCCCAGCCACTGCCTGCTGCTCCGGGAGATGACAGTGGCAAAGATGAATGCCGGATAAAAATAGCAGGCTCGGGAACAGACTTCATTAAGCATTCGATTGTCTTTGCCCCAAATGATATTCCTGGGAATTTTGCTTCAAATCATTTTGCACTATATTTTAAAGCAAAAACAAAAACAAACCTGAAACTCATCCCAACCGATGGCTACTGGCAGACGTCTGTGTTTTAATTCTGTATCAAAGGAAAGGGCTTGAATTCTAAATGGGTTTGCAGTTGGCTTTATTTACAAATCAGTTTTAAAATGGGGATGTTTTGTTCCCAAATATGAATGAACTAGTTAGAGCCTGAAAAATCGAAAACAAAAACCAAATCGCCTGTGATATTCATTGTGTAGTCTGGCATGGTCGCAGTACAGGCTGACTTTAAATTCAAGGAAAATGTGCTCCAATTGGGATCAGCCATCTGCATGTTTTAGGGCCTTTTTGCTTTTCTTTAAACTCTGCACCCTTCCCTGCCCTCGTGTTCTCACACCCACTCACGTTCCCATCTCCATATTAAAGTGAGACTTTCAGAAACTGTTCAAAGAGAAGTAGCTTTTCTTGCAGAAACCATCATCCTCTTTGTTCTCGTGAAGTTTTGGGTGAGCCTGATTGAAAGGAAGGGTGCAAAAACGGCCACCCACATTGTTCTGGAACAGAGAACCCAGAAGTCCCCATGGCTTGTCTCTAAGTCAGCGTCCACCCTCGTTTTCCCTCTACTCTTGGAGGGTCTGCCTAGAGGAACGGCTGCATTCTGCCTCCAGCACCTCCTCTTCCAAGAGGGCTTCCCTTTCCTCATCCTTTTCTGTCTTTGTGCTTCTGCCACAGGCTGGCCTTGTACTCTCTCCAGCCTGGAGGGCAGGTTCAAAGACTTTCTCTTTCCATTTCACTTAGCAAGAATATGTCTTAAAAGTTTAACACACATTCACGCCTCTCCAGAGCAATTAAATTTACTGTTGGCAAAGTGTCCCCCACAAGCTAGAAGGGACCAAGATTCAAGTTAAAACCTATACACTTCTCGTAGCAATTAAATGGGGTAACTGAGAACTAGGTGGGTGTTTTTTCTTTCAGATTGAGAGGGTGTTGACCCCACAGCTGACCTGGGAAGAACCGAGGCCTGGGACCAGGAGTCTCTTGTGAAGCACTGCCATTGAGCTTCTTTGAACCTCCGTCTCCTCATCTTTAAGAGAGGCGTAGACACACCCATCAGCCCCTCTCTCAAGCCAGTTACAAGGACTGAAAAGGCCTCACCTTTCTCACTGTCCCTATTGTTTACAATATTATTAGAAATGATCTGAAGACAAATGGGAAATCTACTGACGGTCAAAACAACCACCTCTCTCCAACATCTGAACAAAGACCTCGTGCTATCATCACTTCTGCAAGCTTCTTTCTACAGACGGGGAAGCCCCAACTTAACCTCATAGGATACTTTAGCTTTATCCACTGCAAGAGAAAGCCTCAAACCCGGCAGTCACTCATTGGAACTCCCGTAATTACTCTGCACAGATGAAGCAATGCCTTCATTTCTAAAGAGATGCAGAGTCTGAAGTCCAGAGAGTGTGAGTAGCTCACCCAAGGTCATGCAGCCAGTCAGTTGCAGGGGAGGAAGTTATAAGAGGTCAGTCCAGCTCATGTGAGCCTCTCACAGGCAGAAGATTATATACCAGCATTGAGGCTGGGTGTGGAGCTCCCTGATTGACATGGTACAAGGACAGGTGTGAGGGTCTGAGTCCCATCACCTGTCAGGGAGCAGAACGAGGGTTCTGTCCTCCTCCTTCCTAATTTGTTTTATCCTCACTGTCACCTTCTGGGGACAGCCCAAACTTCCCCAGCACCCTCCTGCCTTCCACCTGGCTTTTAAGACTCTTTCAGTATTTAGGTTGGAGCATCTTCTGCTGTTGAACAACTGGGAATAAGTATGAGCATTCCAAGGGAGTGGTTTCCATGGCAACAACAACCTCATGGAAGGTTTCAGAACTTTTGCCTCCTACTCATAGTACTGCAGAAATTCAGAAAGCACAGGCATAAAGATGAGTGCTAATTATCTGACCTGAATTTGCTGTGGTGAGCAGAAGAAAGAAGAGCGCAGTGCAGTCTGGCAGGCGTTCCTCATTGGCACAGGTTCAAATCACTTTCTGGAAGTGAATCGTTGTCAGATTATTATAATTTTCTGTTAGAGGTGGCACCAGGCATCAGAGGTGTCCTGTGGAAGGCTCTGCCTCGTGACTTTGAGGGCGCAGAGTTGTTTTCTGGCACTGCCTTTTGGTCAACTTGGCAGAAATAATGATCATGTTGGTTAGGCTGTCTCTATCCCTCTGTTGTCTTTGGAGTAGCAGAATAGCCCGTGATAATCAGTTAGAATTGAAACATAGATCACTGAAATCCTAAACACTTGGTCTTAGATTTCTGAGTGCTGAGGCTGACAAGGCGGATGGACTTTATCTCATGAGATGAAGAGTCCATTAGTCCACTTCTAGGATAATGGAATATACATTCCAAATGAGCCTCAGGGTGGCTATGAAAAGCCGTATCAAGAGATTCTCTCTTGTTCAAGATGCTTCTGGAAAACACTACCTATGAAAACAAATTATCCTCTTTCATTACTTTGGGGCCCGTAAGGTGGTCATCTCATGTACCCAGGACCAAAGCCAAGTGCTGTTTGAACATGGCATAGACTGGAAGCTGCAGGCACAGACCCCAGAGCCAGAGGACTCCCACAGAGCAGCCTTGGACAAGGGGCCCGACCTAGATTTCCTTACCTGCAAAATGAAGATAATAATATGACCCTCCTAGTAACATTTCAAAGAAAATCACATATAAATTTTCATCCTATAATAATGGTAGAAAATCTTGCCTTTTATAAGCATTAATTAAAAATTTGACACAGGCCAAATGCAGTGGCTCAGGTCTGTAATCCCAACACTTTGGGACGCCAAGGCAGGAGGATTGCTTAAAGACCAGCCTGGGCAATGTAGTGAGATCCCATCTCTACAGATAATTAAAAAATTAGCTGGGCATGGTAGCACGTGCCTGTGACCCCAGCTACTCAAGAGGCCAAGGCGAGAGGATTGCCTGAGCCCACGAGGTCAAGGCTACAGGGAGCTATGATGGTGCCACTGCACTCCAGCCTGGGCAACAGAGTGAGACACTATTTCAAAAAAGTAAAAGGAAAATTGACAAAGATTGACATAGAGGTCCAAGGAGTAGCACTGCTTTGGTAACGAAAGAATTGCAGTTTGGCTCCTCTGAATCAGGACAGCCCAAAATGTGTCCTGTAAGACAAGCACAGGGGAAGTTTCTTACACGAGATTTCTACACAAAGTTGGTTCTGAGGGTAGTTCATTGGCTGGGAAGAAATCCTAAATGGCAAACCCATTCTTATTGGTTAGTTAAGTAGGGTTCTCCCAGCTGAGAGATGCTGAAGGCCAAGGAATACTGACTTCAGGTTTTTTTTCAAGTCTACTTGAACAGTCTGTGGTCTGACCCTTAGCAGGTGTGAGTGCACTCCTCCCGAAATCTCTGACTCTACCTTAGGAAACCTTAGCCTTAGTTACTCCATTTTCTTTCACATAAGCCATCTCTTTTAATCTATACTTTTTAGCTTGAAATTTCACATTGGAAATAATTCATCATCAAGAAGTGAACATGAAGACAGACCATGATTTCATTTACGTGTTTAGACTCCACTCTGAAAAGCTGCAGCATCAGTGACATGCATTCTTACAGGCTACGTTGCCATCGCGGTGTATTTACTATAACACGAATTATGACGTTATTCACCATAAAAGGGCACTTGTACAAAATAATGTGGGTTAAAATCAGGTGCTTAGAAAGGCGGCAACATGTCTGCCTTCCCTGGACCTTTCCTCACCGAACTTTTATTATTGCTTGAGGATGTCCATTCACTTTGGCATTTAAATGGTCTCCCATTGCTTCCTGGTTCTGTCTTTTCCAGTGAGACATGAGAATCATTGAAGGAATGGATTCTCACTGATTTGTCTTTTATGCCACTTTCATTTATTCAACAGATATCATTGTCAGACCCAGCATTTGTGCCTTCTCAAATTCTCTTGTCCATACCTCGTGACCCAGGTCCTTGGGCTACTTCCTGACCCTCATCATTCCCGTGGTCATGTGGGTTTTGCAGACAATGTTGTCTAGCCATCTGGGACAGACACACCCAGTGGATAAGCCTTGAACTTTAGGGTTTGCAATCTGGCTTCTTCAAGTGAAGAAACCCAGAAGTGAAGAGGTGTTAATTTTACACTGGGGTCTTTTGACCTATAGGAGAATTAGACAGGGGATGAGGAATGTACAAGTTCATTCTCACACTGCCATAAAGATACTACCTAAGACTGCGTAATCTATAAAGAAAGGAGGTTTAATTGACTCACAGTTCTTTATGGCTGGGAGGCCTCAGGAAACTTACAATCATGGCAGAAGGTGTGAAGGGGAAGCAAGACATGTCTTACACGGTGGCAAGAAAGAGAGAGAGAGAAGGGGAAAGCACCAGACACTTATCAAACAACCAGATCTTGTGAGAACTCCCTCACTATCACAAAAATGACATGAGAGAAACCACCCCTATGATCCAATCACCTCCCACTAGGTCCCTCCCTTGACATGTAAGAATTGCAATTTGAGATGGGATTTGGGAGGAAACACAGAGCCAACCATATAAGAGAAACAAGTACCTATCCATTGCTGCATTCAGCACATTACTCTATGCATAGCTTTTCCTTTAAGCTGTCAGGTGACATCCTCCTGTCTGGGAGAGTCACCTGTCAAGCTTAGAGTTCACTGAAAGCAGGCCCGGGTGTAACACATCACCTTGTTTTTGCTTACCACCTGCCTCTAATTTAATTCTCTCTTCCCTCACTCTTGCTGCCCTGGGATTTCACCTTTCTGTGAAACATTGGCACTCAAGCCTTGCTTCAAAAGTTCTAAGCTAAAACAGGAATGTACATATGCTGCAGGAGCTGCAAGCCTTGGGGTAAATGGGTCAGCAAGAAAGGCAGGACCTGCGCTCCAGTGAAGCCTACCTCTTCAAGGGTAGATAACAGACTTTCTTGAGTTAATACGTGCAAGTTGGCATGTATTACAGCTAATGCAAAAAGATAGCTGATTTTAAGTGGCTGAAGAGACATTAAGAGACAAAAGAGAATGTCAGGTTTCTAGTATTTTGACAACTGATTTTCAGCATCAAGTAATCAAGTTATATAGGAGGTGATGGATGGGGCCATGGAAAACACAGCAGGCTCCTGACTGGTATCCTACAAGGGAGGAGGTCGCATGCCTCACTGTGGCTGCGGGAAGATGCCCTGGGGCCATCCCCCTCCAAATGGGACTTACAGGCAAGTTTTTGAGCTAACTCAGAGGTTATTTGGAAAGCTGAGATGGAGCTATCTGTGCCCCTTGCCCAACTCCTATAACATGCACTGACACGCCCATTCACACACACAACACAGGCGCTTGATGTCACGTATTCATCCAGTGCTATGGGAGGCCTGTCGGTCAATGCACCATGAGTCATCTTCGTGGCTGCAATCCTTTCCTGACAGAGTAGCCAGGGAAAGGGGGCTGCATACTGGACGAGCTTCAAGTTCCAGGCCACCCTCAGCCTACTGGGAACAGAGGGCTTGGATCACCAAGGCATTTATCTGCAGGCACACGAAAGACATGCCCTCATGGCCTCAGCTAGCTCAACCAGCTTCTCATCCATCGACGGCATGCAGGAGCACCCCAGGGCCTTCTCACTCAGTACACAACTCAGTGTCAGCACCCACAACGACCGAAGCTTGTTTCCAGGGATGCTTGGGTGGGGGTGGAGAGGCAGAAAGAGTCATTTCTCCATTGATGACAAACACACAGCTAGAAGTCATTTCAGACCCTGCCCAGCAGTACCCCTCTGTGATTCTGCAGTCAAAGAGGCCTGCCCTACCCAGAGAAGCCATGAGGCCGCTGAGCTCGCAGGAGCAACTACTCCTTTACCAATTAGTGAGACTCTGCAGACCCAACAAATCATGAGGTAGAAATGCCTGCATGGGAAGGTCTTAACCTTTTAGGTTGACATTAAATTGGAAGAAACTGCTCGCATTAGAAATAATTACTGCTGATAATGAATACAATTAAGCATAAAAGAATCTTTATAACTCTGGTACCATTTGTGCACTTAGAAATCGGCTCATATTTTTCCCTTCACAGATGTTACAATAATGGTGTCAACACTTTTATTTCTTTGTCCATAAGCAGAAAATTATGGCTGTTTCATAAATTGCTAACGTGCTCGGAAGATGGAGGCCCAGCTGCAGGGCACATGAGTTCAGACTTCTGCTCCAGCTTCGTGTTTCACAATGACCTCAGTTTCCTGTGCTGAATGGGAACCGATGCGAGTAAGTACTTGTAAAACTGTTTTTGAAGAGTGAAGTTATGAAGAGGTGCTGCGTGTCAAACATCTGCTTCGTCCATTACACTCAACTAGGAGCTGGGAATGTACAGTAGGGCAAGATACGTCAATAAATTAAAATTCTCCTGTGAGCACATTTTCTAAGTGTGTGCCAATTCGAACCACAAAAAAAAAAAAAAAAAAAAAAAGACACTAAACTAGAAAAGAAAAGAAAAGAAAAGTTGTTTTGCTCGCTCTACCAGAGCTGGCTTCGGCAACAATCACGATAATCCGATTTTCTTTATATAAGTGATGGCTTTCTTTGTCAAATCATTTGCAGCATTCCATGGTTGATTTGTGTGATTTAGAGGCTACATAAAACAATGAGGGTCCCATTCCTTTGAAATGCCATGTTCATTTTCTGCAATGATATAATCTTTAAAATACTTTGATGATATAATCCTCAAAAGACTAGAAAGATGGAAGAAAATAAATAAAGTGTCATTAAAGCTAAGTGTGTAGGCTACAGATGGCATAAATACTCCAATAGTTATTTATTATCTGGAATTCAATACTGTTAATTATGTTAGGTTACGTCACCGTACGTGGAACATGAAGTTTCTCAAAACTGACGTAATGCATTAATGAGAGAACAATATGTAGAAATAGAATGGAGTTTTGAAGTTTTTTAAGTGGGTTGCTGCAGGTTCCTCATCTAAATAAGTGGTTTAGGTAGAAGGTATTCCCCGCCCCTTCTCACACACATGTGCAACCACCGCGGCCCATCTGAAGCCAGGCGTGTCCACGTGGCAGGACGACCGAGTCAGGAAATTGGAAATGGAATGCTCAGTAATCCTCACAGCCTTTCCCCTTGTCCTGGCGTCTTCCCCTTCACATCATATATCAGAGACGGTGCAGATTGTTTATAACCCCACATCATTCCTGGTACCAGAGGCCAGGTCTCTGTGCTGGGTGGGGTTTGGCCCGGCAATGCGAACCACGTGCAAGGCTGTGTGTGCAGCTAGGGGCAGACAGGGAGTGTGCAGCTTGCAGCTGGGGAATTCAGAATGTGCCCTGCAGAATCACACCTAAACTCCCTCTGGGACAGACCAGGTGCCTGGCCCGTCTTTGTTAGAGGGTGCAGAGAGGATGAAAGACACAATGGCATCTCCTCCTGGGTGGCACTTGGGGTGCTCCTATCCTAGAGCACCCATCACCCTCAACCCACAATCCTGGGAAAAGTAACTATAAATACTTCATGGGCCAAAGACTCTGTATGTTTGCTCAATTTCCCCTAAATAAATAAGCGACCATGGATAAGTTATGTCTCTTCACCTCAGTTTCTCTTATGCATAAAATGAATCGTGTAATGCCGATAGACAAGAACGGAATTCAATCTTCGCATCCCCTTTTAAAAATTCTGATACTAATCTGAGATGATAAATTAGAAAGCTTATTCATATTATGCAAAATTATTCAAAACAGATGGTGAAGTCAATTTAAAGGCTACTTTTTTTTTTTCTATTTCTAAGAACAAATGCTGTTACAGAGAAGGAAAAGAGTAGATTTTTAATCTGTTTGCCCTTTGAAATGACCATCCACAACCTCCCTCCAATTACCTGTGCCCTCTGATTGGGGTCCTGGGAGCTGGCTTTATGAGTTAGAGGCTGTTTGCACTGTCACCAGACTATGCAGAAAGCCACGTGCCTTTCTAGTTTCTAATCGGCTTGTTAAGCAAAGTGAGCATTCAATAAATATTTGGCTTCAAAGTCATTGTTCTTAACCACTACACTCAAGTGAGATTTGCTCATTCAGGCAAACCTGGGTTTGAACCTCAACTCTACCATTTACTAGCTGGGTGACCTGGTCAAGCAAAGTAGAACATCCCCACACCTCATATTCTTCATCCCTAAAACAAGGGTAATTGTGCCTAGAGGGCTGCTGGGAGGATGAATGAGTCAATGCAGAGTTGTGAGCACCGTGCCCGGAATGTGGGAGGCACTCTCCAGCAGTGCCTATTACTATTACTGTTATTTTTAATATTTGAATGATGAAATAATAAAAGATTTCCTGCCCGTTTCCCACTCTATCCTTTATCCACCTACCTTGGTGTAATTATAGTTAAACCAGTTTGCCACAAATAGAGATATGAAGCTTACCCTGTGAGAGCTGTGCAGTGCTGTGATTTTATCTGAGTCACTGCTATGTGTTATTATTAATTACTCTGAAGTTATTAATATCACGTTCATCCACTGCATCCCATTTAAGCAGTTCTTATTGAACTTGTGGAGCACGGAGAAAAATCTACAAACACAATACTTCATAAGGAAAGTTGGATGAATGCTTGTGAATTCATAAGGAAGAAAGCGTACAAGGAAGCTGAATTGAGTCGATTTCTTCCAAAGTTAGGGAGGTGCAGAAAAAAACTAGAATAGTCCCAGATACTCAAAAAGTGACTGGCTAATTCCTGGTGTTTGCACACATGAAACCAGATGCCTCTGCTGTGACATTTATTAGAATCCCCCACACACATCCGAAGATTCACACACACAAAATCCGAGTGCCTCCACCACTACAACCAACTATAAGTTGCTGGGAAGGCAGTATTAATGGGTACGTTTTAATAATACTGTGAAGTTTAAATCTCTAACCATAATTGTGAATTTGTTCATTTTTCCTTTTAGTTTTGACTGGTTTTGTGTATGTATTTTGAAGCTCTGTTATTAAGCTCATACACAGTTTTTAAAGTTAGGTCTCCTTGATGAAGTCACCTCTTTATTACTGTTCAATACCTATATTTGTCTCTGGTAATACTCCTCACCCAAATCTACTGTATGTGAGACTAAAATAGCCACTCCAGCCTCTTTTTAAAAATTAGTGTTTCTTGGTTTATCTTTTTTCATTCTTTTATTTTTAAGTGGTATGCGTCTCATTTGAAGTAGGTTTCTTGCAGATAGGATATTATTAGGTCTTGTTTTTATGTCTAATCTAATTATAACTGCGATTTCCTTGGGGTGCACAAATCATTTATATTTATTGTAATTTCCAATGCGATTGGGTTTCAATGTATCGTGTTGCACTGCTTTTCTGTTTGTCCTACTTACTCTTGTTCCTCTTTTCTTCATAGCCTCTCTTTTTTGGATTAATTGCTTCATACTTTTATTTTATCATCATAGTTGGCTTATGAGTTACACTACTTTTTTATTTTTTATGATTTCTCTAGAACTTATAATATGCATCTTTAACTTCTCAAAGTCATCTTCAAATACTGCTGTACTGCTTTAAGTATTATATGCTAACCTTCTAACAGTAAACTTCCACCTCCTCTGTCCCCTCCTTTTTGCTTTTGTTGTCATGTTTTATTCCATGTGTTATAAACCCCCAATATGTCTTTACTGTTTTTTCTTTAAACAATCAAATATTCTTAAAATAAAATCAAAATTTTAAAATTAGTTTACTTTGCCATCATTTTAAAATTTCTGGAGGTTTGCGTTTCTTTGCCTACAACCAAATTTCCAATTGGTATCATACTGCTTCTAGCTGAAGAACTTCCTTTAATGCTTTTTGTCATGCAGCTTTGACAACGGATAAGCTTAGCTTTTGCTTGTATGAAAGAGTCTTTGTTTTACTTTTCTTTTAAAAGATATTTTCTCTGGCTATAAAATTTTCATTTGGCATTTTCCCCCAGTGCACTTAAGGTGTCACTCTATTATTTTCTGGCTTTCAAAGTGTCTGACAGGAATTTTCCTGTACTTCTCATTTTTGTTTCTCTATATAAAATGTTTTCTTTCTGTGACTGTCTTCGGGATTTTCTCCTTGTTGTTTTGTTCATGGTTTGAACTGGCATGTGTTAAAGTGTGAGCATGCACATGTGCGTGCGTGTGTGTGTGTGCGTGGTTTAATCTACCCTTCTCAAAGTGCTTTGAGCTTGCTTTTGTGATTGGCTGTCTTTCATTAATTTCAGAAAATGCTTATTATCTCTTCACGTATTTTCCCTCTTTCCTTGTTCTGGAACTGTATTTGAAAGTATATTAGACCATTTGATACTATCTCATCTCCCTTGGGTATTCAGCTCTGTATGTCCCACCTCCACTCTTTTCCTTTTGGTTTTTTAGATTGGCTAATTTCAATGTATTTAGCTCCAAATTTAGCACTTTGTCTTGCCTTTTCTAGTCTGCTAACATGTCAATTGAAGAAATTCTTTATCTGTGATATTGCATTTTTTATTGCCAGCATTTCCATTTGGCTCTATTTTAGAGTCTCCATCACTTATCTGGGCTTCCTTCATTTCCTTATGGAAATTGTCCACTTTTCCAATAGATCCTTTAACATATTGGGTGGAGTTATTTTGAAGTCCCTCTCTGTTAGTTTTAACAGTTGAGTCATCTCTTGTTCTGTTTCTGTTGACTATCTTACTCTTAAAGGCTTCTTTTCCCTTTGCTTTTGAGTGTGTGTGTGTGTGTGTTTAATAATATTTAATTGCCTGAAGGACATCATGGGTAGAAGTATAGTAGATACTGAGGCAAAGAGTATTTGTACTGTAAATGGGCATGCTTCTTCCTATGCCAGGTCATTATTTTGGGATGTTGAGTCAATCTAGGTGTTAGCTGAGTTGCATTTGGTTTTTGTTGTTGCTACAGTTATATTTAGTGTACTACAGACTTAAAATTCCTCCAGGTATGAGCTGCTGCTAGCTTGTCTAGGCTGCCTGAGTGTCTTTTAATGTTTTTGCTTTGTCTTAAGCTGTCAACAGACCCTGCATGGATATACACAGCAGGGGTCTCTCTCTATGATGTGTAATCCCCAGTGCTTGACTACTGTTTCTTGTGCTTTGAGCAAGGCTCAGGGCGGGATTAGGAGATAACTCTCAGTTCTCTTGGTCCGGCCACAGCCCTAGGCAAGCCCTGTGTGTCTGTAAACGAGGGTGGAGTTTTTTTAGTGTTCTCATCCTTGATAGTGAACCAGATTTTGCCATACATGTACAAGAAAGACTTTGGAGGGAGAAAGTTCCTTGTTTCTTTCTCAGGAGCAGACTTCAAACCCTTGTTTGGCATAGGGAATATTTCTAGTTCTTCCTCGGTTTTGTTTCTACCTATTCCATGGAGGAGATGGATCTTCATCTGTGTCCTGGGGTTGGAAGGAGTTTCCTGGCCCTTCCCCAATGGTTTAAGACTTTTCTTTAATGTGAAAGAATATTCTAGGAAGTAGGGTTTTGTGCATCTATGTCAATGGGGGATCCCATAAATCTGCTTTCTGCCCCAGCCTTTCTTGTAAGCACCTAGTAGTGGCCTGAGAAAAAGAGCCTATAAATGACTGTGGATGCTCTCTCTGTGTCTGGGGCACCCACATAACTCACATATGCCTAGTGTTCCATTATTGGAACGCTAAGCTTGTGGGAGTTATTTATATCCTACTGCTCGAGGTCATCACTAAGGTCTGATTTTTCCACAAAAAAAAATGCAACCTCAAGCATCAGTGAGTTAAAATTCTCATTAAATCCCATACTCAGCCTTTAAGAGTCTGCCGGAACTTGAGCTTTTTTCTCCTTACTTGTTCTCATGGTTTCTGCTTCCTTTTCCCACACCCCGCCAAAAATGAAGCCAGGAATGTGTCTTATATCTCTTAGAAGAGGCTCGTCACCATTCAGATTTCAGTTTACCTTGCTGCCTTATGACCTCAAGAAAATGTAAAATTTATAGTATCCAACTTTTTTTACTTATTTTTAAGGTGGTAGCAATATTATTGCGAGAATTTCTGTATCCTAAATGAAAGCCAAGCTCAGAGGCAGAGGAAATTAGTAAAATGATTTGTGAAGCCTTTTCTCAAGCTCGGAAGGGAAAGAATGGCAATGACTTGGTTGAATTCTTGAAGTGATGCCTTCAGTAGACTTCTGTTTTGTCTTGTCTGTGCTTCTCCAAACCCAGTTTCTTCTTTGCTCTTGTATTCACTAAGCCTTTTCTTCCCTGGGCCCTTTGGAGATGGGAGAATGTTAATAGAAATGGTGTCCTCAGGCAAATCAACAGCAGTAGAGTGAGGTTTTCAGTAGTTTTTATTTCAAATTAGAAAACTCAAATTCTATATTATAAATTCTTCTCAACTGCTTTTTTTTTTTTTATGGTGGTACTTGCTTTGTTGACTTGCGTGGAACAAATATTTGCCTTGGCTTTAAGACAGAACAGAGCATTGTCATAAAACTTACTCTATTAATTTACTAAAAGAAATGAAAGGTTTACTTAACAAACACATGGTGGTTTTCAATGTTGTTATTATCCCAGAAAATAGATGAATAATAGCATTATGCAATAGTTGTTGGATAATTATTTGCAGATAAACCATCCTTCCATCTCTGGAAGACATTATTATAATCAGAAAAACTTTGGACTATTTGTTCTTACTATTTGTGTAAGTTTTGTGCTTCCTGTTACATTATTTCACATCAGCAAGATGGAAAAACACACAAAGATAGAAATTAAAATTAGAACTTCTACGAGTAGACTGAAAGGAATCCAGGTTCCCTCAAAGATTGGCGAAATAGTCCTACCAGACATCTATGTAGTAAAATTATTAGTCTCATTATAAAGTGGATTTATCTGTATCCAGCTGGTCTTCTAGCAGTGAGATCTCATCGGAAATTTCGGAAGTTGGAGGTGGATTCACGTGTGTAGATAAAGGTTGGAATATATGCATATTTAAATTTAATAATGAATATTTCAACATGTTAATGGTAAAGGTATTACCGAAGGTATTCAAGGCAGATGCGACAATGGCAACAGTGGGATGGGCGGTATTGCCCTGACAGAGCTGAGGTGGTGCAGAGCGCACCAGCCCACCCAGAGCTGGATGGCGACTTCCTCAAGTGCCTCCTCCCACCCTGGATGTCACCTCGTCGTTCCCTCCTTCAGATGTTTTCCGCACTTGGTTCCCCATCCAGATCAGTGACACCTCTGTCCTCAGGCCCCAACCAGAAGGCTGAGAGGTGTCTCCTGCTTTTATTCACCTCACTCCTCAACAGCGGTGCCAGTGACCAGTCCCTACTGATTCTGAGATCCCTCTCCTCTCCAGCCCATGGTGCAGCCTGCCTTTGGATTGGTGTCCTTTCCTGAATGCTCAGACCTTTCCTAACTGCAAAACTGATCACGATGCTTCTTACAGAATTCTTCAGCATTCCCCCTTGTTACAGGATGAAGTCTACATTCCTTCTTCTGTAATCAGTGGGCTCCGTGACCCAGCCCTGAGCACATCCCTTAACTCTCCCTTGCCCCACCCCCTCACCCCAGCTAGGCCCAGCTGCAGGAGCTCCTCAGACTCGGTCCTGCGGCCTCTGGGCTGCTCTCACTCCTTTAACCTGGATGGAGTAAATGGACCAATGCAATGATCAATCCACATTGAGTAATCTAGGATGCCACTGGAAATACTAGGATGATTGTGAGGAAGAACTGGGGTCTGGAGAGAGAAATGTGGGATTGGCAGGTGGGTTTTTCATGGCTGAAAGTCTTGAAAAGATTGAGATGGCCCAGGCACATTTCATAAAGGCAGGAAGCAGAGCAGACGGAGTTAAAGGCCTAAGAGCAGCCCATACCAGCAGGAATTCCTACCTCCAGGCATCAGCTGAAGCTTTCCTTCCTCTGGGAAGCCCTCCCTGTTTTCTTCTCCTTCTCTCTCATCCTGTACCCTTAAAAATCTCTCCTGTGAGTCACCAAATTAATCAGCAAATGCTCACCTTCACCAACGGCCCATAACGATCGATCGAATTTATTGATTTGAGGTCTGTGATCTCAGCCTGGCATGTACACACCTTTTGCCCCTTTGTTGGGGGTCAGTGAGTAGGGCTGGGGACAGAGCCTGCATCTTATTGCATTTTATATTCGTACCTTGTCGTAATACTTCATGCACATGTAAGTCAGAAGGTAAGTCTATTAAATGAATGTAGATTGCCTGAAGAAATGCATTTTTCTGAGATGCCATCTTGTGCTTTTGAGTAGCAAAGGACGGAGAAGTGGCACTCTGCAAGGTCGGGGCTGAGTCCAGAAGCAGATGAGGTATATATAAGCTGGTGGAGCTCTTACCCAGCATTGCAGGGGCAGGGTAAAAACTGGTCGTTAGGATTTGAGAGTCCTTGGAGTGAAATGTGCTGCTACTGTCCCTAAGCCCTCTTGACCTCATGTGCTCTGCTCCCTTCCTTTATGAATAGTGCCTGGGCCATCTCAGTCTTTTCAAGACTCTCAGCCATGCTTAACCCACCTGCCAATCTCAGTTTTCTCTTTCCAAAGCCCAGTTCTTCCTCAGAATCATTCTAGTCTTTCCAGTGGCATCCTGGATTACGCAGTGCTGATTGATCATTGTATTAGTCCATTCTTACACTCCCATAGAGACATACCTGAGACTAGGTAATTTATAAAGAAAAAAGGTTTATTCAGCTCACCGTTCTGTGGGCTGCGCAGGCTTCTGCTTCTGGGAAGGTCTCAGAAAACATGTATGGTGGCAGCTGATGGAGAAGCAAGCGCATCTTCACACGGCTGGCAGGAGAGAGACAGCAAAGGGGAAGGTGCCACACGCTTTACAACAACCAGATCTCCCGAGACCTCTTCCATGAGAATAACAAGGGAGAAATCCATTCCCACGATTCAGTCCCCTCCCACCCGGTCCCTCCCCTAACACTAGGAATTACAATTTGACATGAGATTTGGGTGGAGACACCATGGCAGCCACACAGGAGCCCTGACTCAGAACATGCCAAACTGAAGCCATTTTATCTTCTATTCCCCTTCCTCAGATGGTTCCCACACCTTTTGCCTGTGGGTGGATGCCATCACCACAAACCTTCTGATATCATCTCAGACAAAATGAACTCCTGTCTTTGAGACAGTCTCTACCATCAGCTGATGCCCAAGTTTCGCCCATCGCCTGCGAAGCCTCGTGGATCTCTCCCACCTTTGCTGGCACGTTGCAATAGTTTCCTAGCAGGCACTCTCACACGTGCCCCTCCCACGTCTTGGGCCACCTTCCAACCTTCCTGCAGGACCATGCAACATACATACAATTCAGGCTCTCGGTTGTGGCCTGTGAGGCCCTTCGCAGGAGGACTCGCATGGTTTGTTTTCCTCTCTTCTGTACGACAGACCCTGAGCTACAGCCTGGAAGGACCTTTTGTTTCTCCTGAGCACGGCACAAGCTGCCAGGACCCGTTCTCTGCACTTGCTGCAGTGTTCGTGTTCCTGGAACACTTTCCTCTCATTTCTCTGCCTTGAAAACTCTGATCTAGTATTTAATATCCTGTCAAAATGTCTTCCCTCACCCCGACTTCGTCTCTGACTCCCCCCATCCGAGTCAGTGCTTTCCTCCTCTAGCTGCCAGGTAACTTGAGCAAATACCTCTGGTGAGAATTTATCGCACAGGATTGCAATGTCTCTTGTTGGCTCCGGAGGTGCCTGGAGACAGGGAGTGTGTCTTGGTCACCTAGGTGCTCTCAATGCCTTGCACTCAGCCTGGAAATCACAGGTACTCAAATATCGGAACTCAAGTGTGAACTAGAAAGATCACAGCCCTGTGGGGTTGGCGGCTGCAGAGAGAAAGGGGCTGGTGGATAGAAGAGAAAGTGCAAGAACAGATGAGACTGAACTTGAGTGGTGGCATTGATTTGCTTTTGATACTAACATTTTGGGAGAAGGGGTGAAAAAGAAAACATGGTCCTTAACTACTTACCTTTTTCTAGTATTCCTCTTCCTGGAAAAGGAGCCAAGACATATTTAGTGGGGTCTAAAATTTCTTGGTAAGGTTTGCGATTCTAGCACAAATCAAAAGGTGTGTGTATGGCACGCAGTTCTTTTTTTTTCTGGCACATGGCTTAATCGCTGCACTCTGTGAGTCCTCAAAGACCTTGGCAGTTCCAACATTCTGCGAGATATTCTCAAGTAAGTCTTTGAAATAGGGAAGTCCAGGACAAGACGTCGCTTTTCAAGGTGTAAAGGAATCCATACAAAAGCGTCCTGCGTCCGCCGTGCCTGGACGGCTCCCTGCACGCCCGCTGCTGACTGATAAACTCCATTCACGGCACCAGAATCAGGCGGGGAAGGGAGGCAGAGCCAAGTGGGCCAGGCTGTGGCGCCCAGAATCAAAGTCGGCAGCAGCAGAACGATCTGAAAAGAATGACATTCCAGCTCATCATTTCTTTTCCTTTCAGGCTTTATGGCACCTTGGAAGAAACAAAAGCTTTACAGAGAAAAGGCTGGCTTGGCAGAGGGGACGGCTCCCTCCTCAACTCACGGTTCCATGTTCTGCTGCTTCGCTTTTTTAAGCAGACAAAGCACTTACAGATGCTGTATTGAGACTTCCTCTAGACTTTTCTGTCCTCCTCCATTTCTTTAATAATTCTGGAAAAAGGAGCAGTTACAAATGCAATTTGCTGTGCTTGGTGCTGCTTTAGGCCCTTCCTCCTCCTCTGCCGCCTCCTCCTCTTCCTCCTCCTTCTCTTTCTTTCTCACTCACCCGCTCTCTCCACCCACCTTTATCCCTGATGTAATGTCTCTGAGTTTGTCTGGCTCCAGCTGTCCTCCCCTTGAAGCAGAAAGAAAGTGTGTGTGGCGGGGGGAGTGTGGAGGGAGTTTGGGAAGACAATCTCAACGTTATTCATAAGGCCACGTTTTGTTCCAGAAGCTTTGTTGAATCCACAGTCGTGCAAACCTTCCACTGTTTCTCTCGCTTGGAGGATCAGATTTACAGTTTTCTTCTGGCTTTTCTTCATGGTGAGATATTTGAAATCCACAGGCAGACCCAGCCAACTGGGCAGAAAGTTTAGAATTCTGAAACACGGAGGAATTAAGTCAGGGACAAGCGTATCTAATTTGCTGATTTACTCAACTTGACCCAAATGAATTTCTGTGCAAACAAAATTCATAAAGAAGCCTTTGAATAATTCTATTAAATAAAATGCTGGGTTTTTATTTCCCATTTTATGGCATTTTCTGAACACTGTGTATTCCAGTCATATTGAAACATTTTGTTTTCAGGCTCTGTAGAAAGTGCTGATGGTTGAACCTCAAAAGAATTGAAGGGTTAGTTCATAAATGAATAAAAAGCCAGCGGCATTTATCCAAAGTTTGTTTAACTATCCTAACCTCATAGGCCTGTAAAAATTCAGCTGAAAATCATTGAGAAGAGCTTCTCCCATGAGATTCCTTGGCACTTTCTGCTTCCGCTTGGATCAGAAATACCATGAGAGTATTTTTTTTTCCTTGCAACATTTCAACACTCCTAGTTTCATTTGCAGATGGAGAAGAGCAAAGGCAAAGGCAAAGAAATGGGAGAAAAACACGGTTGAACTTTTCTTAACCCAGAAGTTATTGCAGCTCTTACATGAAATTTCAAGCCAGAACTGCCCTGGGTGAGGCCAACTGCTTATGCCTAGGAAAGCTCCCGGGGACGGGAATCTCCTCCGCGGAGGTTCTGGTAGAAAGTGGTCATTTCAAATGATGTCCAGGAAATCTGACATTGGGGCTCAGGCTCTGGCCTTGGCACCCCATTAATTAGCCTAACTTTCACGGGTGTGACAGAGGCAGAAAATAAATCATGTCTTCCAATAGACCAGTGTTCTGCTGTTCTTGGAATAGCATTTTTCGTGGCAGTTTTGGGGAAGGATATATGTGGGAAGACCCATTGCAAAAATAGCTACAATCCTCAGATCCATAGAGTTGGAAAGAAGATTGGTGGTTGCCTTGGACTGGGGCTGTGGGGAAAATTGGAGGGAAATAGAAAGTGATTGCTAATGGGCATGGAGTTTCTTTCTGGGGTTAAGAAAATATTCTAAAATTGATTGCGGTGATGGTTGCACAACTCCGTGAATATACCAAAAACCATTAAATTGTACCCTTTAAATGGGGGAATTGTAAGGTATGTGAATTATATCCCAATTTAAGCTGTTACATTGGAAAAAAAATAACCACAGTCCTTCAGTCTTTTCTGTATCTGTGCCTTTGCAATGTGACTTTGCAGCGCTTCCCATCTATTTCCCCACCTGTTGACTCTGGGATACCTTATGACTTTTTTGGCCCATGAGGTATGGCAGAAGTGACCCTATGCCAGTTTGGAGCCTTAGTTCTTCAGCGGCCTTGCATGTTTCTGCTTATTTTTCTGTCTTTACTCTGAAAACTAGCCTGGGCTAGCCTGCTGGAAGATGAGAGACCTGTGTAGGAAAGCTGAGTTTTCCCAGCTAGTCCACCTGTTAGTTGTCTTCAGATACAAGAGGGAGCCCAGCTGGGATCAGCCCAGCCCAGCTAAGAGCAGCTGAATCACTTTCCAAACCATAGACACATGAGAAATGAAAGAAAATGGTTGCTGTTTTATGCTAAGCACTGGGGCTACTCTTTCTGCAGCAGTGGTTGACTGATACATATGGCAATCTCTCTGAGATTCTAGAAGAGCGGGAGAAGAGTATGCACACAGATTACTCTGGTTACCCACAAGGCCAATGATTTTGCTCATGTTTTCCGTCTCTGAACAGAACTTTCCAATGCTTTCATTTTTCCCACTAAACCTTCTTTCCTCTCCATAGTAGTAGTAAAGCTCAAACTGGGTTAGGTAGGAGTCAGCGATCATTGTACATTTGCCTCATACTGCTTGAGCATTACACTATTTCAGGACCTTCTTGGAGATGGTGAGTGGGGAGGAGCACCTGGCCTTCTCTGTTAACCTGAGAAGCGCTGTGAAGCGGCTTCATCCTGTGAGCAGGACCAGCTATTATTTGTCACACATGTGTCCCACCTCTAGAATCCTGCAATGTCTGATGAGGCTCACTCTTGGATACAGGGGCGGGGGACAAGCTTGCTTAAATATAAATAGGGTTGAAGATCCCCACAAGGAAAATGTTTTGCAAAAGGCCCTGGGGAGGCTGGGAGAGTAGAGGAGGAGGCTGCTTCCAAGGGTGCCATGTCCTGGCAGGAGCAGGGCCTTTGGACAGGTCGGGACTGGAAAGCTGGCATCTACCCAGAGAAACTGGAGAGTGCTTCCCTGGGAGCTAGGGTGTGAGGTGAGCGTCTAAGGACTCTCACATTTTTAGCTTTTGTGGGGAGTGAAGTGGAAATGACATGAGCCAAGGTCCAGGGACAGGTAACAGAGGAACACACATATGTATGAGATGTCCCACGTCAACGCTGCCCCACGGGACCTTCTGCCATGGTGTCTGGTTACTGAGTCCTGGGAGTGTGACTGGTATGACTGAGAAACTGAATTTTCAATGTTATTTACTTTGAACTAATTTGAACTTAAGCGTAAATAGCCACATACGACCAGTGATGAGCAGGATGGACAGCACAGCTCCATGCCGTGTGTACAGACGCCCATACTTCTACTGTACAATGGAAATCGTAAAGCCATGATTTTTTCAGATAAACACTGGACAACAATTTAGTCATGACAAACTTCCAGATCCTCAACCTCTCAAATGTATTAAATCTGGAAGAGATAAGCCTCCTCCTTTTTAGTGAGAACCTGCATCCACATGTTCACCAAATATGTATCTTTATTCAATGCTCACTGTGTGTAAGGAATCCCGCTCAGCAAAATCAAACTAAGGCAAGAGAAAACTGTCACGCAGTCTCTTTGACTGAGCTCAGCTGTTCACCCATCTAAAAAAAAACGCAAGGGTGGCTTTGACAACGTTTTGGAATAAAATTATCTAAAATTGAAAAGAACAAATTTACAACAATGAGTAAATCGTGCATTTAGAGGCGGCTCCTCTTAATTCTATAGGTTGGCAAGTTTGATTTCTATTGTTATTGAAGATGATGTAATTGTGGCTTAATAAGAAAAATTATTAAAGGGTTTATGAGCTTTCATTTGTAAAACCCAGGGAGAAAAGGTCAATAAGGAGTTCCCCCCTTCTACAAATCTCTAAAGTATTTGAATTTAAAATGAATCTCATTCTACAAGGAAAAATGCAAAATCAGAATGACAGAAACCACCCTCCCCTCAAAAAAAGAGAGGAAAACCTTAATTTATGTTGACTTCATTATTCTCTAGATTAAAAGCAACTTGACATAAAATGAGGACTTTGAGTTCAAACTTTTAAGGAATTCACAAATTTGCATCAATTTTTAAAAGGTTTTATAACTAATGAACTTGGATTTCTTTTGGCATGGCATAAAATCCATTTGTACAGTTTTTAATTAAGAATGCAGCCGATGCAATTAAAACTAAGGGTAGGGACTTCATCTGATGTCCTATGAGAACCCCAGTCGAAAAAATTATGGTAATGCTGTGTGTCCTAAAACCTTCTCTGAGTGTCACAAACACACGGAGAGGAATTACCCCTGCTGCACAATGAGGATTTGTTTAAAGTTGATAATTAGGAACATTTAATTTTGATGTGTTAGGACCTTGTTTACCACTAATCTCTCTGGCATTTGCTAGGAGCTTGGTAGCCAGTAGAAGGATCATCTAAAATTGAGTTCAGAAAGTAGTGACTGGGTCAAATTCACAATCCATAATGCAAATACTGCAGTTTCTACATAGGGGAATTCCTAATGTGGATTTTAATATTTAAAGTTGCCAGTGCCATTATTGAGAATATTAAGATGCTTTCATGTCAAACTGATTAAAATTACATTTGGAATAATGAATGACATGCAACGTGCAAATACCCAGTCGCCCTCACTTTTATTTTTCTTTTTTTTAAAGTGCGAAAAGTATAAACAACTGTAATGGAAAGTCTTCCGAGGTTCTGGGGGAGACTCAGAGCCAGGCTGGGAAACCCAGGGCAGCCACGCCTGTGAGGGGTCTGTGAGGAGCCCATACCCACCCCTTGCTGGAAGGAGCCCCTTGCCTTTGAGAGCATTAAAAGGAAGCTGAACTCCCCTGGAAGTTTCTTCCTAATCACTGGAAGACCGAGGATGTCTGTTAAAACCAGTCTTTGTTTCTGGCCAGGGAGACCTCCCAGATTAAGTGATTTAGAGCCCTGCTCATTTCTTTAAGCCGTTAGGGTGAAGTTCCCGAGGTGTGGTGTATGCTATCCCCTTTGCCAAAGCTGCTTCAGGCCCCTCTCCACACCATCTTAGTTCCATTCTCCCAGGAAAAGGTCACACATGAGGCTGCACTTCTGGCTTTTGTCCTCAAAATGCCATGCGCCACCTTCCCCAGGCAGCCCTCACAGTGGGGAAGGTTAGTCAAGACCCAAGGAGCCCAGCCCTTGTGCGGGCAGCTCAAGCGCCTTCCTTGAGTGCCATGCAAACAGCTTGCCAACTGCACCCCAGTTCCCCAGGCCATGCACCCTGAAGAGCCTGTGGGCTCCTCCCCTGCCATCCCATGCACCCCAGAGCAGTGGGACCCAGGCACAGGGCTGGGTTAGCCTGGAGGGACTCTGGCATGAGAGATGGAAATCCTGCCTGACACTCCTTCAGCCTCTCCTTTGCCACCAGAATGACTTTTCCCCCATTTTTATTTTAGATTCAAGGGGTACAGGTGCAGGTTTGTTACCTAGGTAGATTGTGTGACGCTGAGGTTTGGGATACAAGTGATCCTGTCACGCAGGGACTGAGCGTAGCACCCAGGACTTAGGTTTTGAGTCCTGAACGCCTCCTCCCCTTCCACCTCCAGCAGTCCCCAGTGTCTGTTGCTCTCAGGTTGATGTCCGTGAATAGCTGAAGTTTAGCTCCCACTTATAAGTGAGAACATGTGATATTTGCTTTCCTGTTCCTGCATCGATTCACTTAGAACCACGGCCTCCAGCCGCATCTATGCTACTGCAAAGAGCATGATTGCATTCTTTTTTATGGCTGCATAGTAGAATCATCTTTTAAGAATTACTAATAGATTTGATTTTTTTAGAACAGGTTTAAGTTTACAGAAAAATGATCGGAAAATAAGGAGTTCTCTTACCCTCCCTCAGCCTCCCCTAACCCCCAAGTTTCCCCTGTTATTAACATCTTGCATTAGCATAGGGACGGTGAACCAGTACTGACCCATTAACTAAAGTACAGAGCTCACTTCTTTGTGTTGTGTATCCTGTGGGTTTTGACAAAGGACCAGTAGAAGGTATCCACCCTCACAGCATCATCCAGAATAGTTTCCCAGCCCTAAAAATTCCTTGCACTCCACCTATGTCTTCCTTCCTCTTATAAAACGAAAAATGGGATCTTGTTATTCACCTGTTTGCAGCCATTAAATTCAAATGCCTCCCTGGCACCCTCCCCTACCACACAGGAGCCTACTAATCTGCTCCATTCCTCCTTCATATCGCAGAGTTATTAGATAAAGCCCAGACTCCTTAGCTGGGGACACTAAAAACCTTCATGCTCTGTCTGAGCCCTGTCTCCCTGTCTGGCCCCATCAATCGCCACATCTTTACAGTTAACGAAGCATCCCACATAAGGGCGTTGGCTTCACATTCAGATGCACCTGCGCTGGAGCCCACCTCCTCCACTCTGAAGCTGCCTCGCCTTGAAAGAATTAACCCTGTCAACCACACTAGACAAGACGAACCACACTGGGAAAACATTTGCAACAAAAATAGTAAATATATCCTAATCATATGAATAATTTGTACACATTTCTTTAATTCATTTAGCAAGCGTGTCTTAAGTGGACTACTAGGTACCAAGACATAACTGCCTAAGGTTTCAGATGTCCTGCAGCAAGATTGGACTCCTTGCCTCAGAAATTCTACATTTCCATGAATACATGGAAATGAATACACACACACACACACACACACACACACACACACACTCCACTTTCCAGAAAAGTCATACCAATTTAAGGGCCGACACAGAGAGAACAGAATTAGAATGTCATCACAGTGACCAGCTCTGGTTTTTGTTGTTAAAATATTTGCCAATGTGATAAGCAAGGTAGTGTTTTGTTTTGATTCACATTTATGAGGTTGTATTAGTCTGTTCTCACTCTGCTAATAAAGACTCACCCGAGACTGCATAATTTATAAAGAAAATGAGCTTTAATGGACTCACAGTTCCACATGGCTAGGGAGTCCTCACAATCATGGTGGAGGGCAAAGGGGAAGCAAGACACATCTTCCATGGCAGCAGGCAAGAAAGCGTGTGCAGGGAACTGCCCTTTATAAAACCATCAGATCTCACGAGACTTACTCACTATCACGAGAACAGTATAGGGAAACTGCCCCCATGATTCAGTTATCTCCACCTGGCTCCGCCCTTGATACATGGGGATTATTACAATTCAAGGTGAGATTTGAGTGGGGACACAGCCAAACCATATCATAGGTTATGAATGATTTCCCATGTTATTGTCCATTGGTGTTTCTCCCATGAGTTGCCATTCTGTGTGCATAATGCTATCTGCAAATAATGGCCCTTTGATTATTCCTTACATTAAAAAACTCTATTTTATTATCTCCTTGCATTGATTTAGGTCCCAGCACAAAGCTGAAGATCTCAGGGTGTCCTTCCCTTGTAACTACAAAGAAATGTGTATAATATGTGACCACTGAGGATCACACTGGCTCTGCGCTCGGGGACACACCCTTTCACTAGGTTAGGAAAGTTTCCTTCTATTTCTCCTCAGTTAAGAGCTGTTCAATTGCTTAACATGAGTGGTGATTTTATTCTATGCTTTTCTGAATTCACTGTAATAATCACCTGTAAAATGCCCTTTTTCTGTTAATATGTTAATGTGGTATATGACACTTACTGATGTGGTGCCATTTTGGCATTCCTAGAGAAAATCTGAGTTGCACTGATGTCCAATTATTTTCTAGTCTTTTATGACTACATAAAATGAGTATCATCTGTTTGCAAAGATTTGAAAATTTCACCTGTAAGATTATCTTTGCCTCTAACGCTGTTTGGGGTATTAAATTCTAACGATTTAATTTATTCAGTAATTATAGGTTTATTCAGAATATTGGCATTTTATTAATAAAATGTTTTTAGTAACATATTGGTAATATTGTCTGGAAACTTGTACATTTTGTTTGACTTTTCAAAGGTACTGACATTAAGTTGTTAAGAATATTTTGGATCTATAAGTCTCTTTTCATTTTCAATATTCTCATATTGTGCATTTTTTCTATTCTTTTCTTCTCTTGCTTATAGGTGGAGTTTTGTTGTTGTTGTTTTCTATTTAATTGTTTTTAAAGGAACCATCTTTAGGTCTCTATTTTATATCAGTTGCTTTTGCTCTTAACATTGCTATTCTTTTCTTCTATTTCCTTTTAATTTACTTCAACAGTTTTTTCTTTTAATAAGTGTATTAAAGGCTATAAATTTACCTCCAAGTACAGCTTTAGATACATCCTACAAGTATTTGTATGCACTAATGTCATGGTGCTTCATTTAAAAATTTTATAATTTCATTGCTGCATTATGATTTCCTCTTTAAACTATGGTTTGTTTAGTAATTCTCTTACTTTTCAAAATGTGTTATTATTATTCTTTAATTTAAATGATTGCAATATCTTCTTGAGGGATTGTTCTTGTAATGTAAGGTCTCTTTTCACATCAATATTTATATTTTCTATATCAATATTACTACAATAATTTTCTTTTAGTTAATGTTTTTCTGATATGTTTTTCCATCTCTTTATTGAAAACATTGTTGATTTGTTTTATTTAGGTCCATTTACTAAAAAAAGCATATAGTTTTTGTTGCTGTTGTTAAATACAGATGATTTTCTAATTTTAACATATAAGTTAATTTATTACTTTTTTGTTGCAATAATGGACACATTTAGAACTTTGAACATCTTGCTTACATTCTAGACCTGGTTTATCAAAATACACCTTTGTGTCTTTTCTCCTATCTTCTCTGAGGGATTTAACAAGTTTTTCATATCCATTGTGTTGTTTTTCTCTGATGGTTGGAAATTGTAGATTATATTTTTATTTCAGTGGTTACCTTTGGCTATTTAAATTTTGTTAAAAATTATTTTAAATATGTATTGCAGAATCATTCCATATCTACATCTAACTCCTGGACAAGATTAGCAATTTAGCACATTTCAACACCCAGTTAACTAACTTCCTGCCTCACTCTCATCCTTCTTTTTACTGTTGACTAAGGTTGCATTCACTACAAAACACACATAATTAATTATTATCATTGTCAATAATTAAGCAAACTTGCTAACATATTTTATCAATATTTCTTGCACCCACTTCTTCCCTCTGGGTTTGCTTTTATTCTTGCTGAAGTAAGACTTCTAGCAGTTCCTTCAATGAGGGTCTTTGAGTGGTGAATTTTTAACCTTTGTTTATATGAAAATTTCTTTGTTTTTTCTTCCACTCCTGAATCATATCTAGCTGGGTACAGAATTCAAGGTTAACACATATTTTTTTGCACAGCACTTTGAGGATAGCCCTCTCTCATATTTAAAAGGCTTCTTCTGTTGCTATTGAGAAGACTTCTGCCCAATTTTCTTCTCTTAGTAAGGTTTATCTCAACAGATAAACCTGGCTGGAAACTCTTTAGATAATTTGACATCCCTGATGGTCTGCAGATTTCCTACAGTGTATTATGCTTTTATATCCTGATAGATACTAAAACTATACTTTAAATTACTCCTTGCCATATGAAGTAATTGAGAATACTGTAGATTCAGCCCCTGCCCTCCCTGGAGGTGAGCTTAGTCCTGGGCACAAGACTATGCCAGACTTCCCTTCCCCTTCAGGCTGTGGTTTCCCAGGAGCTTCAGCCATGAAGGGTTAGCAGCAGCAGCTTGGCAGCCTCCTCTCATCAGTGGAACCCACTTGCAGCCTCGGTTCCCAGCAATGGCCTCAGCAGCCCTCAGAGCCTGGTCAGCCTGTCACCAACTGCCTGCCCCCAGCACGGGGATCTTAAGCCTAAACCCATTTGCCCACTTGCTGTTCCTGTTCCCTTGGGTCCAGGGAAGCATGGACTTTGTTTTTCTGTGTGCCCATATCTTTTTGATATTTCTTCCCTTGTATTTCATCTGTCATTAGTATGCATTTGTAATGGGGGGTGCTGAAATGGTGAAGTTGCAAAGCTCTGGTACAAAATCACAATTTCTAATGTCTGCAAAATATTGTTGTACTTTAATTCTTATTTAATTAACTATTATTCTCTCACTTAACCTTTTTCATTATCAACAACTATATATCGATTACATTTTATTTAAATGTTTATGTATGCTCCATGATGGTTTCTTACAAGAGGTATATTATATCAACAACAACATACATATATTTTAAGTAACTTTAGCACACTGTCAGGTTTTTCCTCAAAAATATACCTGGCGTGAATTGGGTGTATGGGTGTGAGTACAGGTGTGGGCACAGATGTGAGTACAGGTACATGTGTGAGGTGGATGTAGGTATGCATGTGAGTACAGGTGTGGGCACAAGTGTGAGTATGGGTATAGATGTGGGGTGGATGTAGGTATGCATGTGAGTACAGGCGTGGGCACAGGTGTGAGTACGGGTATAGGTGTGGGGTGGATGTAGGTATGCATGTGAGTACAGGTGTGGGCACAGGTGTGAGTACGGGTATAGGTGTGGGGTGGATGTAGGTATGCATGTGAGTACAGGTGTGGGCACAGGTGTGAGTATGGGTATAGGTGTGGGGTGGATGTAGGTATGCATGTGAGTACAGGTGTGGGCACAGGTGTGAGTATGGGTACAGGTGTGGGGTGGATGTAGGTATGCATGTGAGTACAGGTGTGGGCACAGGTGTGAGTACGGGTATAGGTGTGGGGTGGATGTAGGTATGCATGTGAGTACAGGTGTGGGCACAGGTGTGGACTGAGCTACAGGTATAGGCATAGATACTGGTGAAGGTTTAGGTACAGATGGGCACAGATGTGAGTGTACAAGTGTGGGTGCAGGTGTGGGGTGATGTAGGTATGGGTGTGGGTATAGGTGTGGGTGTGGGTACAGGGGTGAGTGTGAGCACAGGTATGGGGTGGATGTAGGTATGGGTGTGGGTATAAGGGTGAGTGTGAGCACAGGTGTGTGGAGTAGGTGTTAGTGTGGGTACAGGTGTGAACACACGTGTGGGATGGATGTAGGTGTGGGTGTGGTGCACGTGTGAGCACAGGTGTGGGTGTGGGATGGAGTCGGTGTGAGTGAGCACAGATATGAGGTGGAGTGCAGGTATGAGTGTGCACACGGTCTTGGGTGCGGGTGGAGGCGTGGGCGTTAGAGGAGCATGGGTAATCATAACGGAAGGAGGACACGCTCAGTACATCAGCCATGAGAAATTAGGCATAGCATAGAGTTTTCTTAAGTACTTACTTTCTTTAAAGTTTTAATATTTTCTTTAGATCACAAAAATAACACATGATTATTATAAAATATTTGAAAGATATAGAAACGCATGCAGAAAATAAAAAATTATATTTTATTCATTCTTTCGATATCTATATGCTAGTATCCATGACATATTGTTTTAAGTTTCATATTCATGCCTAGCGATACATATTTATTAAAATTTACATTTGAATTTATTTAATAAATGGTAGGATCTGTGTAATTAGTATCTGATTTTGCTTTTATTTGTCTCAATATGTTATGATTGCCTTCCTGTCGTTAAATGTTCTTTGAAAAGAACATCTACCCATGCTCATTATCTCATTAGAAGGTGGTTGTTACTTGGCCATCGTCTCACTGTTGGCTCTTTAGGTCACGTTGTTAGGAGACCCTATATGCTGCACTGAGCACACATGGGCACCCTGTGGGCAGCCTGGCCGTCCAGCAGCATCCACCCCATTTATTCACTGCCTGAGCACCCGTGCATGAGATGCTGGGCAGTGCCGGGTGTCAAGCTTGCAGCAAGGCACAGTCAGCCAGGCTGTGGAGTCCATGGCTGTGGACCAGGCGGTGGCCAACAGGTGAGGGCGCCAAGGACTGTAAGATCATATTTGGGAGGAGCCCCAGGAACCAAAGAACGGGTGCCCTTGAGCATGGATGGGGAGCTCGAGCTGGTTGACAGAGCCTGGAGGCCTCACTGCCCGTTCCTGGAGCTGCTCATCAGCAGAGCAGGGAAAAGATGATCAGGAAATGGGAAGGATGAATGTGGCCCCATCTGTGCATGTGTGAATATGTGTGCACCTGTGTGAATGTGTGTGTGTGCCTGTGTGAATATGCATGTGTGTGCCTGTGTGAATATGCATGTGTGTGCCTGTGTGAATATGTTTGTGTGCATGTGTGAATGTATGTGTGTCTGTGTGAATGTGTGTGCCTGTGTGAATGTGTGTGTGTGCCTGTATGAATGTGTGTGTGCCTGTGTGAATATGCATGTGTGTGCCTGTGTGAATATGCTTGTGTGCATGTGTGAATGTGTGTGTCTGTGTGAATATGTATGTGTGCCTGTGTGTACATGTGTGAATATGTGTGTGCATGTGTGAATATGCGTGCATGTGTGAATGTGTGTTTGCATGTGTGTGCCTGTGTGAATACACATGTGTGCATATGTGAATTTGTGTGTGTGCCTTGTGAATGTCCGTGTGCATGTATGTGCCTGTTTAAATCTGTGTGTGTGCCTATGTAAATATGTGTGTGTGTGCATATGTGTGTCTGAGTGTGCCTGTATGCATGTGGGTTTTCCAGGCTGAAAAAGTCACTGGCAAGAAGGAATCAAGCACCAGGAAGGAACCCACAGAGCCCCCATATGGCTAGGACTGTGTGGGAAGAAGTGCTCACGGCTCGGGAAAAGCCACACAGCATTTATTGGCTCAATGGTGTGAGAGGCCTCTGGTGGGAGATTCGGACACAGACCAGGGTGACCCTGCAGGACGCTGCAAGGCAAACTGTTACGTGCAGAGGAAGGGCATGTCATGGAAGGGTTTAAAGGTGCAGCAAGACAGGCTCTGTTCTGCATTTTGAAACCTAATTTGAAGTGCTGTGCGGAGGCTGGAAAGAGGGAGGAGGAGCGATGGCGGTCCTGGGAGAGGGAGGTGGGAGGCCCCGGCGACCTCCAGGTGCTGCATGGGTGGAGACAGGAGAAGATACTCGGGGGGCTCTGGGGAGCCAATTTTCCAGGACGTATTTGCTTGAGTGAAAGCAGCAAAGAAGAGGGGGATGGTGAGGACGGGGAAAGTGGGGGGATGGTGAGGACGGGGAAAGTGGGGAGATGGTGAGGACGGGGAAAGTGGGGGGACGGTGAGGACGGGGAAAGTGGGGAGACGGTGAGGACGGGGAAAGTGGGGTGACGGTGAGGACGGGGAAAGTGGTGGGATGGTGAGGACGGGGAAAGTCGGGGGATGGTGAGGATGGGGAAAGTGGGGGGATGGTGAGGATGGGGAAAGTGTCTAAGGGGTTATCTGCAGGGATGGGGCGTGGGGGGAGAGACAGGTTCTGGTAGGGGATGATGTCGGTTTGGGACATTTGAGGCTTGAGATTGCGGGAGATACTGAGTAGTGTTGAATTCTGTGAGTTCAGAAGAGCAGCCTGGGTTGGGGACAGCTGTGGCTTCTAAGGTCACATGCCCAAGTCTACAGACTGGAGAGTTGAGATGGGGAAGAGGAAGGAGTTGGTACTGAGCCCAGAGGAACCCACGGTGAGGAGGAGGAGCCACCCAGCAAGAAAGTGTGACCTGGTCACATTCTGCTGAAGGAGTGTGCACCGGTCGTCAGGACACAAAGGTTGGCGGTGACCTCAGCAATATCAGCCTCAGAAGAGTGGACACCGGATCAGGGTGGGCCAGAAGGAGTATGAGTGCAAAGAGGCAGAGAAAGGGGGGCAGAAAAGTCTCCTGAAACCTGACTGTGAAGGCAAAAGAAGAGGTGAGATCAAACTAAGAACCCCCGGCCTCTGGGTCCTCATTTCCCCCCCGCTAAGCACTCCCTGTTCCCCACAGCTGCAGCCACAAAAGCCACAGAAGCCACTGCGTGGAACAAGACAGGAGCTGGGAACTCCTGTGTGGCCCAGGCCTCGGGGGCTTCCAAGTGCAGGAGAGGAGAGGTCAACTCCACGAAATCATGTGCACATTGCAAACCCTCATCCCAATCGACTCCAAGGACAGTGACGCTGACACCATCCAGCTTGTCCCTCGTTAGTGAAGCAGGAAGGACTGAGTTATAGCAGCTCTTATCCTTCAAGAGCCTGCATACCTCTCGGAGGTAAATCACCGTGGGGCCAGGAGGATCTGCTTGCAGGCAGTGAGGCCAGCTGGCAGCTGGCAGTGTGTGCCACCCGTGCTGGACGGCAGCTGGAGGGCAGGGCCCAGGCGTCCCGCCGTGCCTTCGTGCTGGGAGCCCCGAACATGGATACAAAGGAACACAAATTAGTGGCGAGTGAAAATGATGGGGACGCAGCACATGCCTGGTGTCCCTGTGAGCAAGACGAGGTTCCTCTGCAGGGGCGGCCGTTTCCCTCACGGGCTTCCTCACGCTGTAGAAATGATGGGAGCACAGGGCCCTGCAGCCAAGAAATAGATGTAAACTGTAAATCAAAGGCATCAAATGTATGAATGGGGAGAAAATGCACTTTGCCTGTAAAATGAGACATCTGTTGGGCGCCATATAATACAATTAACAACTGGAACCAAGCTGGAGGGAAGGACGGTTGGAGGCCCTTTGGGAAAATGCCCCATGTGTATCAGGCTGACCTCATGATGCTTTCGGAAGAAATTCACAGAGTCACCTGAGACCACCAGGAAGGAACAGGCTCGTGCCTGAGGCAGGTGATGTGCAATGTGTAAAAATGTTCCCTTGCCCATAGATAAATGAGACAGGGCCAGGGTTAGTTTCTTACACACAGGAGCAGATCTTTGCTACTCAGTTATCCTCTTTCCATGGTGGAATTCTGCCTGGACCCTTTCTCATTTTGCTTTCCAGAGAAACATACCTTATGTGTTCTAAATTATTTGTCCTTTCACCAAAGGTTAGCCGCTCTGAGCTGTGGGTCCTCGCCTTCCATCAGGTCAGACCCGGCTCCCCCAGGTGGTCTGCAGTGGGTCCTCTGCCCACACCAGGGCCCAAACCCAGAGCCCACATCACCTTCCCGGTGCAGCCCTTGAGTAGAAGGCCCCTAAATCCATCCAGGGGTCCTTCTTGGAGGTAAATTCCTACCGCTGTCTTGAGGAAGCCTATTGACTTCAGACTTAGGGCTACTTTTGAGTCAAAGGACCAGACTTCACAGGTAATGCTACAGAGTTAAAGGCAGTTTTATGACAGTCTGGGGAACTTGCCTTCATTTAATTGAAATTGCTATGGTGTGCTCTTAAAAAATAAACACAAACATGCAAACGAATTTCGTTTGTATATCTGTCTGGGTGTTTTGGGGGAATATCTCTAGCAGGGGAAGGAGTTTTTGTGAGCTGTTGCCTCCAGTCTGCAGTCCCCTTCTCTCCCATCAAACGTCCTACTGACCCCTCACACAGTGAGCCAGAAGCCGGCGTTGCTGGTGCGTTTCTGACTTTTCATCTTCCGGTCTCCTTGAGAGCCTTTTGTAATGTTTGCACACACTTGTGTCTTCCTGATCTAACCAGTGGCCCATATCAGGGTGGTGCACAAATATATGGACATAGAAGTGTGGTGGACATAGAGGAAATCTTCATTATTTTTTATAATCTCAACCTTTTAACATTGTAGCTTGAATGCAATTGTAGGATGACATAATTGGCTGACAATATTTTAAATGTCCTTTAGTTTCATGATGTGGTTCCCTGAATTTCTATCGTGCTTTGATCATCAACAAACATTTCTTCCACCCCCATAGGGCAGGTTATGTTCCTTCCCTCTTCCCATTGGCGAGCCAACCTTTCCTCTTGGCTTCAACAATTCCTTGCTGGAGCCTCAAAAATCTCTTCTTCCCAAGCTCTGGATTCTGTCCTTTGATGATCAGCCAGATCTATCCAGCGGAGGGCGCTGTGGACACCTCACTTGCACCTGCTTGAATGCCAAGCTAGACTTGTGCTTCCCACCCCATAGCTACCCCTCCTCTTCTGCACATGTCTTGGTTCTTGGCACTATTTTCGACCTAGACCCTGACTCAGAAGCTTGGGGGACACTCTAGCCTCCATCTTCTTTTCACTCTATTTTATTGGTAAACAAATATCCATTTGGGTAGTACCCTCTAGGTAGGTCATTTATCCAAGCGTTAGGCCCCTCACCCCTCCTTCATAACCCCGCTCCCTTGGTTAGAACCATCGTGCACCCATCCCCCAAGTTAGGAGTCTGAGACACATTCCTGACCTCTATCCTTCCTTATGTCCCAACTTCAGTTACCTCCACGTTTACTTCCAACACTACAGCTACCAACGGCACGGCACTGGCCCCTACCTGGCCCCTGCGGGATCCCTGAAATGTTCTCCTTGTTCCCACCCTTGTCACCCTTAAAGGTCACCTCCGTATGGCTGCCAGGTACCTGGCTGAAATAAGTCCTGACATGCCATAGCTTTCTTTGAAACCTTCTAACGATGCCTGCCTTACCGCCCTTCCCAATCTGCCACGGGGCTGCCTCTCCATCCTCACCTCTTGCTGCACACTGCCTTCAGCAACACCCAACAGCTCCGAGGGACCTGAACAAACCATGCCACCCTCCCTGCTGCCTCCTAGGCTTGAAATATCTTTGTTACACACCCCTTCTGGCTAACTCCCAGTCATTATTTACTGCAGTTACAATGCCACCCTGATACCCAGCCTGCCCTCTGTGACCCGTGTGATCCCTGCCTCAATCATTTCACCTACTGTGTGGGATCGCGGCTGTTTCTTCATATTCCTGTCTCCCCAGTGGTATTGGGAAGCACTGTGGACCACTTCTCAATGATTTCAGCATATCGAGACCCAAATCAGTGCTTGGCATAGAGTGAATATCAATACATATTTATTGGATAAATGAGTGACTACAGGACATTTTCCAGACATGGTTCAATCCAGACACCTTGCCATGGGGACAAAGCCCCGTCGAGTTGGTCCTTGCTAACGTTTTTGGCTCATCGTCCACAGCTCTCCCTTGGTTATCCTGCACTGCCAGCCATGGGATGGTCGCTCCTCCCACATTTTCCCCCTCAGTAATCTCATCCACATCCTTGGCTTCCATCTCCACCTATTTTTGGATGAGTCTCAAAGGTGTGTCTCTAGCCTACACTTCTCCTCTGAGCTCCACATCTGTTCTAGCCAGCTGCCTGTCTCGCGTTCTCACTGCGCCTACAAGTCACTGCGCCTCACCCCTGAACTGTCCCTCTCACGGGCTCCCGTTCCCGGTAAGTGGTAGCACCATCTGTTCCAGGGAGCAAGGAGAAGCAAGAGTCATTCTGGGCACCCTCCTCCCGATCCCCCTCACCCATTTCCAATCCATCACAACTCTGGAAGAATTCGCCTTTCATTTATTCATCCAACAAATATTTATTAGACACCAATTATGTGCTGGGCTCTTCTCTGGGCCTTGGGAATTCCATGAAGAACAAGACAAGCACGCTCCCGGATCCCCTGGAGTTCACGTGAGGGAGAAAACAGCCAGCAAATATGTACATAACTAGGCAGCGACACACACTGCGAATACAGCAAAACGTGGTGCATTAAAAACTGTTAATCACTCCCCAAATATCCATGCTCCTTGTCCTCTTTACAAATAAAATCTAAGTTTGTTGAGGCAATATTGTGCCTAGCCAAAAAGCTAGAGACCAAACAGGAGAGAGATGTCTCTTCCCAGCCTCCTCACTTCTAGGGGTGGTACCGGGCCACGGTCCTGCTTGCGGAGCCCTGCTGGGAGTCTGAGAGGCGTGTGCTGGACAGCACCACCCCAGCCCTCCAGTTGCTTGTTTTTCTTCCTGGAATGTAAACAAGAGGCAAAAAGAGGAGCAGCCTCGGTGGTTGTGACCCACAGGATGGAGCCCTGGCCAGAAGGGTGTTGTGAGATCCTAGAGCCGCTGTCCCCATCCTGCATCACAGCTTCCACCCTTCTTGCCTGATGAGAAAAACATGCCCCCAGCTGGTTTGGTGAAGCCTCTATAATGAGGCTCATGTAACCAAATGCCACCCCCAGTGTGGCTGGCAGAGGACCTCCTCCTTTTCCAGAAAATCCATCTCTGTATTTCCTACCACATGGCCCCCACGGGCCCCTGGAGTGTCCTCCTGGCTGGTGACAGCATCCATGCTGGCCTCTTGCAGTCTTTCTGCCACACTGCTGCAAGGTGGAGCTTCCAGCCACCAGCCTTCCAGCCTCACCTTGTTCTGCTCTTTCTTTCAGCCTCCTTGGCGTTTTCCCAGCCCTGGTACTTGCTGTGTTCCTTAACCTGGTTTAGATCTTAGCTTCACCTCCAGGCGCCCATGGAAGTCCTTCCTGCTCTCCCTATCAGGGTTAAATCTCCCTAAACTAGTTTCTGGTATAGAATACAATGTCCCACTCAAGTCGAGTCTTTGCACTGGGTGTTTTGCATTTGTTTGAGTGACTCCTTGTTCATTTGAGTGCAGAGACTGGTTTTCCCCTCTTAGTGTAATCCCAGCACCTGGTGCAATGCCAAGTTCCCAGAATTATTTGTGATATAAGTGAACGAATGAGCAAATGCACACGTTGGTTCTTCTCCACAGGTTCTTCTCTTTGCAGTTAGTATCCTTCTCCTTCTGGGGATCTAAAACTCCTCCTTCAAGATTTATGGAATTAATCCGCCACGGTGTTTCAACAAATTAAGTGAGATCAAGTCGCATTCAGTGCAGGGTCTGACATAGTAAACCCTTCATACATGTCAGTCATAGACGGCAGCCATTGTTTTCCCTTTGAGTCCATTCCCTCCGGGCAGAATTAGGTCTTTCAGCTCTTGTGTTTCTATAACCCATGGTCTCTACGTGTATTAGTAGACTGTTACATCTCAAGAAATGTTTCCCGAAACAAGCTCCCCCCACTCCACGGACTGAGAGCACCTGTAAGAGCTGAAATCATCTTTTGTCTGTGTCTTCCCACATCATCATTCCCAGCAAATCAAAAATGTTTACAAATGATTGGAGTCAATGAATTTGACTAAAAAGAAACGTGCAGCTGGGAACCACTGGCTAACATATCCCAGGTCGTCCACAGCTGGTGGGAAGCGATGGAGCCAGACTCCACGCAGCAGCACCGACCCCAGGGTGCTGGTCTTTGTCCAGTTTCTACGATGTAGATCTTTTTAAGGAGTCCAATGACTAATGTATAGCCATTGTAGGTGTTTGCACAAAAATATTTATCTTTGTAAGATCTCCCAGAGAGATAATGAATTTTTTTGTCTCTCGGTGAACTCAATCTTTTGCCATTATATAAAGAATTAAATTACTGGTTTCTCTGAAAACATACCTTTTCCCAATGGTATCCATTCTTCGATTAGCTGCAGTCCTTTTAAAGCAACCCCAGCAGGTAGGACAAAAGTAGCTGTGAAATCCGAATATACTGTTGTTTCTTTAATTTCTATCCACTTGGTGTGAGCACCTCTCACTCAACAGAAATCCAGTTAGCAGCATGCGGAGCTGGGGAGCTGAGGAGTCAGCCCACCTGGTGGTGCAGCCTTCCACAGCCTGCAGGCGCCACGGAGACTCATGCTGCCATCTTGAGCCCACCTCCCTGTCCCTGCTGACGGTGCCAGTTTGAACAGCTCACTCCTGTTTCCGAATGAGTTCTGACTAAACGCCATCAACCATATGACAGGGTCTAACAAATATCAGCACTCTGCCAGGTTCAATAAACACCCTTTTCAGGGTAATGGTCCTTAATGAGGACACCAGCCATCAGCTAGGTTGGGAACACACCATAATTATTACTGGGCAAAGATGTCTGGAAAGAGACCTGCAACAATAAGGATTGGAACAACGTGGGGGAGGGAGCTCATAAAAAAAATCGTCTGAGCTCTAAACTTTGTGCTGGTGGGAGAAAGAGAAAAATAAATAACTCAAGTTTTGGAGATTATTTTCAAAACAATGTCAACAATTTATCTAGGTATCTAGGGGTTAAATAGTCACTCATGTCATCTGTGCCAAATGTTATGTATTTATAATTAAGTCAATGAGGAAATCTGAACCTTGCTTGATGGGGCACTTGGCTAAATTGGATCTATTACATGGAGCAAGGAACACCTTCCATCAAAATAACCCTTTAGGGTCTGCCGTGAATGTCATGGATGCTTCCATCATAGCAGCCGAGACAGCCTTTGCCCCCAAGGAGCTCAGTCTATTATGGCTGTGTTTGTGTGTAGCTCTCAAGTCCTCAATTATAAGATGGAAGTAGGAAACGCCACCTTAGAGATACAGAGAGGTGTTCTATCCGAGCTCAGAGGGGGGCAAGATCGCTTTTGGACGGGAAGGGTAGCAACGGTTCCTGGGAGGAGGTTACGTTTCATTTCATTTATTTGTTGAGCGCTAATTTGTGGCACACATGCTCTGCGCGGGCGCCCTGCTGGCCCTGGGGATTCAGGAGTGACAGCGACAGGGCCCTTCCCAGACGACAGGAAAGTGGAGTATGGAAGACTTAATAGGTAGGTCCAGAAGACGGCAAGGATTTTGACAGGCGAGTGAGGGCAGGGAAGAGCACTCTATCAACTGACACAGTAGGAATGACAGAGACGGGCATGGCACGGACACCCAGGAGACGGTCAGCATTAGGAGCTTTTAACTGATCGCCTATGCCATGTACCAAGCTCTGTGCCAGGAGCCTGGCACACTTCACCTCCACCAGTGCTCACAGTAATCCCTCTAGCCGGGGACCATTTTTATCACAGTTTTACAGAGATTGATGTGGACAATTAGATAATCTAAGCAACTCTTCCAAATTCAGTAAAGGGCAGGTGGGTGATTCATGCCCAGGTCTTTCAGGCTGAACTTAATCACAGTGCTCTTCTACGGTACAAGTCGCCTAGAACACAGAGTATACGGAAAGAAGGACCATCGGCTGGCTGAGACACACTCTGGGCTATGGAAGGCCTTGAGTGCCAGCTGAGGAAACAGTCTGCTATATTCATGCATTGAGGTCTCATTAGAGGAGTGACATGTTTGGTAGAACATTAATCAGGCAAAATTATACAATGGTGCTGGGTTGTGGAGGGGGCTTGGGAATGGAGTCAGGAAGGGAGGCAAGGACGGCAGGGAAGGTGGATTAGGAACACTGATGGTGGTCCCAGATTAGTGGCTACAGCTGCCTGGGGAAATTGGAAGGAAGATCTGGATGTACGGGGATGGTGAGGATAATTCAGAAGACATCACCTGGGATCTTCCCCTTTTCCAGAGTTAAATCCCAAGCTGCCTCTTGGGTTAAGAGAGTGAATTGGTCCCCTGGGGAAAGGAGTGCTCTCTTTCTTTGCTTGCCTGCAAGTAAATTAAGAGGCTGTTTGTAATTCAAACTTTTAAGGGCCAGATAAAATGAGAATTAAAAAAACAAATCTGTGCTCTCCACAGTGGACGGAATGGGTTCGTTTTCGGGGAGAGTTGAAAGCATACTCGATTTTTGGGGCTCTCCAAAGTCAAACACACTCTGCCATGGAAGCTCCCAAGGCCTTGCCAGGGGCCCCTGTGAGTCAGAGCGCTGACACTGGAGATTTCATAGCCTGATGGTGAGTTTCCCTTTGATTGTGGGGTGAGCCTACCGAAGCTGATGCACAGGGCTCGATGGAGGCTAACTCTGTTTGAGAGATTGTAACCAGCTTCTTCTAGTGCCTGTTTCCAGAACTGTGATTCTCAAACAGAATGGACCCCAGACAGCCCCTGCTTCTGTGCCTGAATTGTCCACAGTAGAGTATCTGCCTGGCTTCCCTTTCACTTCATGTGCTTCTGGGCCTCCTTCCAACACAATGCAGGCTCAGGAGACGGCAACTGAGTTTAATATTAATCAAAGCCAATCATAACTAGAAAAATAAATCTCATACAAAAAAATGTCCGGTAATATATTCTAAGCTCAAATGGAAACCACATACAGGCTCTTCTCTGGGTATCAATTGAAAGTGAAAAACAGGCTTGTCCAACAACAGAATAGTTGCAGGATTTAGGCTTCATGAACTGAGCGAATTTATCTTTTTTTTTGGACATTGGCCAGTAACTAATATTTTGGATATAAAACAATAGTTTTATCTTGATATTTTTTAAACACAGACATTTTTAATTAGAATGAATATCAACAATACAATTTTGCAGAAGGAAACAGGGATGTTAGTCATTGATTGCAACAGCCTTTATAACAGGGGTCACCACATCACACAGAAAATAGTTAACGGAGTGGGTCCGCTGCAACAAATCAACCACGGACCTCTAGCATCTACTGAGAGGTGGCGAAGGAGGCTCCCTTTCCAGAAACATGTTAATTTGACCTTGAAAAATCAGCGCATTTCCTAGGAGTGTGTGTTGATACTTCTACAAACAAGGAAGGTTGTCTTTTAAGAGAGTCTCAGCATGGTGCCTCACAAGAAATTGGTTTTTGACAAAATGTTTCCACCGATCTTGTCAATGATGCTATGAAATCTTTAACGTATTGATTTTTTTAGTGAGCTGATTTTTATTGACGACATGTCAATTTTTAACTTTTCATTTTACTGGAGATTCTGCAGATGATTTTAATTATAGGAACTCTGGGAAATTAATTTTCTTTCATTCTTCTGCAGGAAGAATTATCCTATGGAGGAAATCTTGCTATTTCTCTTAATTATTTTTGACGTCACACTGATTATTACTATTTTTCACTGCATTAAAGTGTAAAATAAACTTCTGCCAGAAATAAATTAAATTAATGTAAACAGAGATAGTGGGCTCACTGTTATGCCCTAAACTGCTACAGAAATCAGATAGAAAGAAAAATGTTTAGATAAATCAAGAAAAAAAAGATTAAATTAGGAAGATTTTAAAAAAGATGATGATGTGCTCAGTATGCCACCTAAAAGACGGAGATTGATTTCTCTCTGAAGCAGACAACCAGTACTAAACACGAGGAGCAATTAAAAAATGGTGGTCTTTTGTAAATTACTCCCAGAAGAAATCTTGGAAATCTTTCATTTTAGTCATTTCGGTCCAGTGAACCATGAAGCCATTATGAAGGAACAAAAATACTAGGGAGAAAATTGAAATACAACAGTAATTAACAATATGAATATATCAAAATAAAAATGAATTGGAAAGATAATGGTCATCACATCTTCAACAAAAGTGAAAACGTTAAAACATTCCCAAAATCAAATCTCAAACTGAAAGACACTCGAGGCAAACATAGATTAAATCTGGCACTGTTTCGGAGATTGAAATTGAAGGACTCTCGGTAGTATTTCTCTAAATGCATAATGAAAGTGTCTTCAAAGGTTAACTTTTCTTATTTTTAAAAATTATTCTTATTTTTTTCAAAAGGACTTTAACTAGCATTAAGGCACATTTTCTATTTACTTTAGAATCATAGTTAATAACCCCCATCTTAGATTTCACTTTTTACTTCCATATGCTAAATGCCAACAAAGAATAATAGAGAAAAACCATGAGAAACGTGCCCCTATCACAAACACAGATTTCCCTATGGGTTCTCTAATACTTTACAGACAAATGTTAAAGATTTATTGCACATGAACATCAAACATGGTTTTACTACAGTTCTCATTTGGATCAAATTGACACATTTTACATTCATTTTAGCCTAATGAGATTCTTTCACTACACATTATATTCCGAGTGACCCTGTACATTAAATTTGTGGAATGGAACAAACCCATTGATATAACAAAGCCCTATACTTACTGGTTTCTTAATTTACAAAAGAGAGAAAACAGTTTAGCAAAATCATAAATCTTGAACAAATGAATATATTAATCAGTACTCAACAGAGAATACAAATACTATGTAGATAGGTCGTGTTATGCATGAGGTTCAAATGCTGCATTGATAGCTAAACTCTTCTCGACTTGGATTATAATCTGAATATTCAACAGTTCAGGCATATTTCATAATTCAAATCGAGGGACTTAGTAAAGACAAAGTTACAATCATAACAAGAATGGAAAATTAGATTTGCAATTCATTTTTAAATCGTTGCTAACGGGCTGCCGAGATTCAATATTTACTTTTGTGAACAATTACTTCTTCTTAAAAATCAGTCTTATAAAACATTCTTGTTGTTTAATCCAGGGGATAAGGAAGGCCAGGGAAGTTTGCAACAAGCAGCTGTAATGCTGTTCCTTGAAGAGGGAGTAGGTGACCTTGAAACGAGGTGAAAGGAAACTAGAAAATGTTAATTAAAATTATTAGTGCTGTTTGAGGTGCTTATCTTGTTTACTGCTAAGGTGTTGCTCCCTTCTGCATAATTAGGGGTAATTTTACTTACTTTCAAGTCTGTAATTTTAAATATCACAAAGTTTTATCTTCCAGGATGAAGTAATTCATTACTGGTTTGTATGTAACTGCTTGATGTTTTAATCAATACGAGCAACTTCCACGAGTCTGCTGTAATTTATCTAGAGGTTTTTATATATTTTTATAGTGGCAGATTGTGAGTGGTACATGAATTAAAACCTTTTTTTTTTTTTAATTTTTGCTGGAATTTCAACATTATTCTAGGTTTTTGATGTGGGGAAAGGCTTACTTGATCTGTTCTTTTATATTTACGTGCAAGATTTTACAGGCCAGCAATATGAACAAAATAAGCCTCTGAAGTCTATTCCATTTGGAAACACAAATTATTCCTGTTATTTAATCCAAATAAAGGCAAAAGGCATTTTTATACTCTGTAAACAATGAGTGTATATTGTACATTATTGATTATTTAAATCTAGTCTGAGCTTTTAGCCATTGGTAAAAACTTATATATGGGGCCTAATTTCATGTTAAAATTAGTTATCAAAAGGCTTAGTGTTTAGGAAGTGCCAGATAACACGATCATCTTTGTATGCATAATAATAGTACTTTAAAAATAAATCTTTCTAAGTTTTTCTATAAAATCTTTCATTTTTGAGAAGTTTTTCTCAGTGCAAAGCAGAAAAATATCTAGGCTTGATTTTTTTTTTCATTTAGCACAATGTGATTCTTTTTGTTAAGTAAACTGATAAAAAACGTAAAGATTAATTTTTTTGAGTGCAGATCTGTAAAAATGGTGATTAGGTTAAGGCCCACTACTGGTTGTGGTTTTAATTAAATTGTAACGGCAAAATGTTTAGTAGTAATACCAATGAACATTGTCAACTAGTTATTTTTTAGCTCAGTGATCTGCCTGAAGATCTGGCTGTTTGGAAACCATCCTAAGAAATAACAAGTGTCATTTTTAAAGGGGCGTCACCAGTTCCTGAAGGTATCATCCCATCTCTGTGTAGAATAGCCTGATAGTGAAATTCAAAGTGGAATATTCTAGAAGAGGTTAGAGTTTAACATTCGCTAATGTGAATCAGGCTATATTAATATTACCCCTACAGGATAAATGAGAACGGGAAGGAGTTCATGCCCTCAGCCGGAGCTGGTTCGGGTGGATTACTCCCCCTGGAAACCGAAGGGTCCCTCGTGGTTCAGTAGCATCAAGGACCCTCCGGAAGAGCCATCTGAACCTGGCACAGCACTGTCCTAGATTAAGATCCTGCACGAAGGGTTCCCATGGCGCATGCTGAGTAATTAGTAGGCTCTGAATAACCCATCAGACCCACCGGAGGAGCACTTCCAAATGTGCTAAGGAAACAATCATAGCGACTTCACAGGGGACATGCAGGAAGCCACACAGGTGCAGAGGGAGCTACAGGCCTCAGTATTACATATCTGCACATATGTGCAATACAAGCATGGCCCTGGCTGGGTCCTGGGGAGCATTCATTATTCCCACTTTGTCCATGAAGCTGCCAGCCCCAGGAGGCTCTCTCAAGATCAACCACCACGTCTTCCTAACCAGAGTCCAACTGTGGCCCCTCTATTGCCCACTCTCCAAAGAACAGTTGAGATCCCTTCTTCCAAATGTTAACCAGGTCCTGTCATGCCAAGGCTTTAAACTCCCCCTGGCTCCCACCCCACTTCCAGCAAAAGCAAACTCCACTCAGCCTCCCCGTCATCTCATTTGGACCCTTGACCCCTCTTGTGCCCCATATAGCCCTGTTTCCTTGGTTCTTTCTACTCCTGAAACAAGTCTAGCCATCCCTGCTGCCCGTTTCCCCATCCCACAGAGCACTTGGGCTTCCCTGGACACTCGAGTCTGCAGAGAGGCACCCTCAAAGTCCACATCACATTCCTTGACTTTATGGCCATCTCAAAACTTGAGTCTAAGAGACTGTTCGTTGACCTGTTTCAGGAGTATTTAGGAAGTGCCCAGATAACATGATCATCCAGCCTTCCCCAGCCCGTCAGTCCATCCCAGGGGGGCGTTGTCTGTCTTGCTCTGCACTATAGCCCTGACACCCGGGCTCTCTGAGTCCGTGAATTCAATACGACCCTTCCATACAGGGGAGGCATCTGTGTGTAGCTCCCTGCAGGTGCTGAGGAGCTGGGGTTCTGTCCAGCTGAAGCTAACTCCTTCCCAGTCACCCTTTTTCTCTCTTCCAAGATCCTTTCCCATAGCTGCCTGCCGGAGCCTGCACGGCCAAAGCATATCTCCCTGGTTTAAGAACATCCTGCCATTCCTCAGTTACGTATCTCATCTGAAGAACTGTGTGTATCTTTGCCCAGCACAGCTGGCCTGTGGCAGTGGGAAGAGCATCTGGCACATGGTGAGTGCTCACCACCTGGCCCATGGCTGGGCCAGCTTTCCATCTGACTGAGCCCACAGAGCTGAAGTCTGTGGCCTGCCTGGGGTAGGGGAGAACAGTGCTGAGTGACCACTGGGAGAAAGGGCTCTGAATGCCTGCCCAGCGGCCAAGATGAGTGTGACCCTCCATGCCCTCCCCTGGTGCCCGTGAACCCAGGGTTTTCTTAGTTTTGGGTGCTGGCGGCTGTGAGAGCTCTCAGCTCAGTCAGAGCAGAAGTTCAACAGCTGCCCATACCCAAGAAGGCTGTAAGTCACCACGTCTTCCTGCAGGCCTGCCTGTGGGCCGTTTCTCCATGTCTATTCTCATCTCGCTCCCTTCCTAATGAAGGTGACAAAACTCCACCTACACTTTGGTGATTTCATCACTCCCTTTCCAGCAGCAGAAGCTGCTTCTTGCTCACCACCGAATGAGAGCTGTGCCCTTGGCCCACAAGATGTCAGGTTCTGATTTGTGCACTATCCTTTTCTGCTAATATTAGCCCCATCTCCAAGACCAAACATTGTTCTTGGAACAATATTCATTGTAAGGAAACTTTTGAAGAACGAGTGATTGTATTTCATGAGCAGATGAATCTCCTACATTCAATTTGGGAGACTGGGAAATTCTGAGGATTTTAGCTACTCTTAGTAACACTGCTACAAATAAGAATAATAATTGGCTGGGTGCAGTGGCTCACGCTTGTAATCCCAGCAATTTGGGAGGCCAAGGTGGGTGGATCACTTGAGCCCAGCAGTTCAAGACCAGCCTGGCCAACAAAGGAAGACCCCATTTCTACAACAAAAGAAATACAAAAAATTAGCCAGGTATGGTGGTGCTCACCTGTAGTCCCAGATACCAAGGTAGGAGGGTGACTTGAGTCCAGGAACTCGAAGCTGCAGTGAGCCATGATCATACCACTACACTCCAGCCTAGGCAACAGGGGAAGACCCTATCTCAAAAAATAATGATAAGGCTGGACACGGTGGCTTGGTGGCTCATGCCTGTAATTCCACCACTTTGAGAGGCCGAGGTTGTCAGATCACTTGAGGTCAGAAGTTCAAGACCAGCCTGGTAAACATAGTGAAACCCCATCTTTACTAAAAATATAAAAATTAACTGAGCATGGTAGTGAGAGCCTGTAATCCCAGCTACTTGGAAGGCTGAGGCAGAAGAATCACTTGAACCTGGGTGGTGGAGGTTGCAGTGAGCTGAGATTGCACTATTGCACTCCAGCCTGGGAGACAGAGCAAGACTCCATCTCAAATAATAATAATAATAATTCTGAGAGTAACAGGAATACTTACAATCACAAGAACCCAGAGAGATTGTGTTAATTTCTGCTCAGAGAGCCAACAGACTTGCTGAAAGCCTCACTGTTGGAAGGCACATCCCTCTGACCCCATCCATTTCCTTCCTTCCAGCTCAGGGACTATCTCATCAATTAAAATGATATCAGTCCATACCAAAAGAAATATTATTAAACAAAAACAAAAGCAAAATAACTTAGGTGTGGGGCAGTTTTCTCCTTCCACTTTTCTAAACCTTTTGTCGATTGAACACGTATCAACGTGGTAGCAATGGATGGGACGCACGAAAGCCCGGCCAGCTTAAACGCAAGTTCATTTTTGAATCTGCGGTATGTTTGCTCAGAGCCAAAGGCCAAGGGGATTTATATGGTTGTTGGAAGTATTTTCCCGGAGGAGTTAAAAAATATTCTGCAATAGCCGGTTTTTTAATAAACTCTGAGATTGATTTGCTTCCAACTCGCTCCCTGCTTATCTTACTGGCTCACTGTTAATAGTCCCCAGGGAACCGAGAGAGATTGGTGAACATGCTGGATGGAGGAGGCAGAGGGAAGTTTTAGAGGAAGACAGTGATGACCCAGACCTCAAGCCACTGAAAACATTTTTGAGAAGTAATACTTTCTGACCCGGTCTTGTCAGCTTCCTCCTCCCCACCCCCAAGGCCCCCTGCTGCTGTCATCCACAATCACAATATTCTTCAAGAACAAGACAGAAAAATTGTTTTCCTACAAGAACACTGGCCTCTTTCTCTTCCCAGGGATATGCTCTGTCAGTGGGAAGTTTCTAGAGCAATGGTGACTTTCTAGAAGACTGCCTCCTGCCCGAGCATTGTCCGGATGGCTCAGAGATGTCCTTGTGTATGAAGATGAGACTGTGGGAAGGAAATTTACAAAGGGACTTTGAGGCCAGGCGTGGTGGTGGGTATATCTACAGTCCCAGCTATTTAGGAGGCTGAGGAAGGAGGGTACCCTGAGCCCACAGTGAGCTGTAATCATGTCGGGGCCACAGTGAGCTGTAATCATGCCTCGGCAATCTAGACTGGGCAACATAGTGAGACTCTGTCTCTTAGAAAAAAAAAAATTATGAGCCCTTGAATGCTGCAGCTGACAACGAGCTTGGCATGACCTGAGGATGCCCTTCTTGCTCTGAAGATGGGAAACAGATTAGGAAATTATCCAGGGCTGTAAGCCAGGATGCCCTGATTCTGGGCCCTTTACAAAGGCACTGGTGGTTTTCCTAGACAATGCTGTCTGTCCTCTGGTTTTGAACACTCTCTCTCAATAGACCAGTGATTCCCAGGCATCTAGACCCATCTCTGCTTCCCCACCCAGCACTGGAATCTCAGGTCCACCTGCTGGACCAGTGTCTCCAGTGGAATGTCTACAAGCCTGGCAAATTCAGCCTGCCCTGAGCTTCTCGAGTTTTGCTACCCTCCCCATAAAAATGTTTTCCTTCCTTCACTCTTCTCCCCTCCCTACCCCTTACACTCTGTAAACATCACTGCCATTTATTCTGTTGTTGAGGCCTAAAACCCAGGAGGCACCTGTCACGTCTCTCCTTCTGTCTTGCTTCAATTCCAATCCAACAGCTAGTCCTGTGCTGATTGTTTGCACATTTCTTCCACTTCCATTGGCCTGATTCTAGCCACTCCATTCTCCTCTGGACACCTGGAAGAGCTTCTGAAACACACACTTCCTCCTTTAACTCTGAACCCCTTTCTCTCCTACAAAGGCAAGAGTGATCTTAGCATCACATAAAGCAGGTCATATAAGCTGCTGCTAACACCCCCTCACCCTTGGCTGTTCCAGCAGTGACCTTACTCCTCTAGACCCTGGCAGGGCCGGTTCCCCCTCCTCATCTGTGTCCCAGGCAAATGGCAATTCCCAAGAGGGATCCTCCCCAACCATCTTCCCTCTTGCCCACATGACTCTGCTTCTCTTCTTACTATCATTCAGAAACCAGCATTCCTGAGTCTAAGCCCTGTCTACTTGCAAGAAGAACAAGCTACGGACTGCGTCCTTGCTCTATCAGCAGCCCCGCCCCAGGGCCAGGCTCAGTGAGTATGTGTGGAGTTGCTGTTGGACAGAGTCAGTGTTTAGTCACAACAATGTGGGTGTGTTTAATGCCACTGAATCATACACTTCACAATGGTTCAAATGCTAAATGCTCTGTTCTCTATGGAGAACCTCAATCAAAATAACACGTAAATTAAAACCTATTTGGTTTTTCCTGGGGATCTGCCCTTCCCCACTGAGGCTCTGCCCTGAAGTTGCTATAGGTGTCTTTGAAATTCTGGGGGTAGGGGCGATGAGGGAGGGAATCGAGAGAGTATAGGTCACCCTTATTTGTTTCTCATGTACTTAAAAAACTCCAGAAGTTGTATGCATTGCAATTTTAGAGAATGCTGCATGGTCCCAGAGGGTATAGGTTAAAACCGGCAGTTGGTCCCTCAGGAAGACAGGAAGGAGGCCTAGAACTGGCAGACTGGGAATGTTCTGGTCACTGTAACAGTTTGATTCAAGAAACTCCAGCATCTGTTGTTGCTAAGATGATGATGAAATAACACATCACCGCAGCTGTGTTGTGTCCTAGACAGAAAATAAAATATTTTCCAAAGGAAAAAACAGGCAAACAGAGAGACATTGCGTGTTAACATATGGATACATGGTCCGTGTAGTCATACATACTTACATTTCAGACACTTTCGATGTCATTGGGGAATGTACAGAGTTGGTTGCATAGAAATAACTAAGACAAAGTGCTTAACAATAAGCTTCCCAGGCAGGCAGCAGTATGTCCATTGCCTTACACATTACAGCATCATCTTCTGCAACTTAGGAGAGCGGGAGAATGAGAACAAAGATGTCCTGCCGACTGAGGGAGTCGTAATAAGGGATGTGCAGCCTGCAGCTGAGTCCTACGGCTGGGAGGAGCCTCCCCCTCCTGCCATCTGCTCCTGCCTTCCCCAGCTCGGCTCTGCCCTGAAGTTCCTATAGGTATCTTTGAAATTCTGGGCGTACAGAGGGAATCGAGAGCTTGTAAGTCACCCTTGTTTGTTTCTTATGTACTAAGAGTTGTATGCATTGCAATTTTAGAGAGTTCTACGTGGTCCCAGAGGGTGTAAGATTAAAATCGGCAGTTGGTCCCGGGAATAAGTAGCAAAGACACTTTCTGAAGAAAATGTTTCATGTTCACAGCAGTTTTCCCATTTAGAAACACTGAACGCAGACAACACAGCAATCTGCATATACGCAAAGTTACAGGTGATAGAGAAAGCTGGGAAATTCATGGGTTTCATTAAGAACCACAATGATGACTTTCTTCCTTCACCCCGGACTCATCTCTGGGCGCACAGAGGTGGGAACTCGGAAGATCTGAAGCCTATCATCAGCATAAGATTCTTTCTTTCCAAATCAGGTTAAGGGAGTGGGGGACATCTCCTCAGATGTCTGCTAGAAATACCTTAGGAATAAAACACTCTTTCAGTCATGATTGAGCTTGGAATATGCCTGTGCCTGGCACCAGATATGCCTGAAAATTGTTTTTCTTTGCAGAAATTGTTGAAAACCTCTAAAAAGAACAGCAGACTTTGATGCAAATATGAACTCACAGCTCAGTGTGTATTTGTGATGCTGAAATGATTGTCTTTCCTTTAAATTGGATGTAGAAATAATTACATTTTTGTCATCACATTCTCTTTCTTCTTTTTCCTTTTCCCATTGAGTTCTGAGGTAGGTTTTCAGGGCTCTGACAATCTCTGCACCGTCTTCGTCTTTCCGTTACTTGTGGAAGGCACGGGTGTTTCTGTTTATTGCCCCCTCCCCTCTTGAAATACTAGTTGAAATGCCAAGACTTCTGTATGCAAATGTGAGCCCATAACTCCAATTGTTTTCACTGAGCTTTGCTGAGAGGATGTGTTGGGAGTTTTCTCTGTGCTAGTTGTCAGAGAGGTTTTGCTAATGAAGGGGCTTTTCATTTAGGAAAAAATGTCGCTGCAGAAGGAACGAGAAGGGTTAAGATGAAAGGGCAGATGCACTCATTTACAGCATATTTTCACGGGCTGAAGCAGCCTCACATGTTCGGTGACATTTGGCCACAATGGAGAAAATTTGGAGAGCCAGTGAGGTCAGGTGGGCGTCTTGGGAGAAAAACACAGAGAAATACTATAAAATACGTGCAGTTAAGCGGAAAAATCAGCATCTGCCAGCTTTTTGTTTTCTTTCTTGTTTTCTGGATTCACAGGAAATTGTATGTGCACACGTGCGCGTGCGTGTGTGTGTGTGTGTGTCTCCATGCATGCCTGTGCCTGGGACTTCAGCTTTGGAAATGAGAGAGGAGGCAGAGAAGCAGCAGGCGCTTGGGATGCTGAGGTGAGGGACTCGTGCATTTAAACCAAGTGCCTCCTTCACACGTGCAGATGCAGACAACACAGGCTGTCGCCTCAAGGTGAAACGTTTTGTGTCTATCTTCCCCTTTGAGTTTGTATGCTGAAAGAGGGCCAGCCCTGGGGTAGATGCCACCAGACAGAGAAGTCACCCTTTCACAGCATGCCGCTTCCTGCACAGAGGCTCCAGGAAACGCCCTTAGGAGCCACCAAAGGCCTGGCATGGGTGGTGAGCAGGGGCTCTGGCCTGCACCGCAGAAAACCTGCATGTGTGGACCCGGAGTATGTGAGTCTAGACCCCCGAGATGTCGCACTTTTCACTGGGTCTTTGTTTTCTTAATAACATCACCATGCCCGAGTTTGCCACTGTGTTTGACACGAACACTGCAGCATCCACCCTGCTTTGAGACCCATTTCCTCCTTCCACTGGCAGCCTGGCTTTCCAGGAAGCCCACGCTGAGACGGAGTTGGGTGGGTGGGGTATTTATTAGAAATCAACCCTTCTAGAAGGACTGAGAGGAGAGGAAACAGCCACTGCTACATGGGACAAAGTCCCCGTCATGGAGGCCTTGAGCATGGGGCCCGAGGCAGGTTTTTTGTGTTGGACTGCACTGGCCAAGCCTTCCTTCCCAGCCCAGCACCACCCGCTGTTGCCTGCGGCCTGCCTGGGCACGGGTGTCCCCCAGGCAGGGCTGCTCCTTGCAGCGGAGGCAAACCCCAGGCAGCTGATACCTGGAACACGGAGTCTCCCCGTGGTCTGGGGGCTTTGCGGGGATCTGAACTAGGCAGTTCCATATCCCCCTGTGGGGCTCAGATCCACTTTATGCCCAGTCAAGGAGCAGCCCCTGCAGAACTCTGCGGGCCTCTCTTCCTGGGGATCACTTAGTTGCAGAAGGGCCGTTGGGCACACTCCAGCCCCCAGCACGCAGTTGCACCAGGGCCACCATCGCTTTCTCCATATCCATCCCAGGTCCCCCTGTCCTCAGCTAGCACGTCGGGCCGACCACGACCTCACGGTCAGCCCAGTGGTGTGACTGGCCTGTCTCCCCACGGGGTCAAGCCCTCGGTCTCCATGCCTTTTTTAGGCAAGGCTGTTGCACCTGTCCTTTCACCCTCACAGGGATCAGGGGAGCACCAGGAGGCGCCCATGTGGACACATTGTCTTCCTCCCCAGTTGTGTCACAGCAGCTTGACCTCCTCCTGAGGACCAGGCTCAACCCTTCTGCCAGGATGGTGACTGTCCCTCTGCCTGCTGGAGTCCAAGTGGTGGTCACAGCTTAGAGTTCTATGGGACTCTTATGGTGCCTCTTAGGGAAATTATGTGTCCTTTGGGGACCAGGACCCTAACCCTGCAGAATGCAGAGGTCCTGGGATAAAGCACCAGTTGCCCCAGGAGGTCTCTGCGAGTCGACAGTCAGTGGTGCCACTCTTGCCATGGCACAGTCACTGCTCCATGAATTCTTCCCATCGGGACAGAGCACCTTGTAGAGGTTTAGTCTCCATGCATCCTGCCTCCTGGAAGGGGCACCCTGTCCTTACGGACTGCTATCCCCAGGGGAGCCTCAGCAAAGCCTCCTTCCACCCCTCCACCAGGCGCCGCTCCTGAGTGTGTGGCATGTGGCACCCTCAATGCCTTCTGGGGTTCCGGGCACACTCCTGCAACTCCCTTGCTGAACGGTCAGCCCTGTAACATTATGTGGCATCCCACAATGCTGGGTCAAATACTTCCTCGGCCCTCAGATGGTGCCAGCTGAGGCCCAGTGGACAGGAAAGGCGAACCCACACCCAGAGGATGTGCCTGTTCCGATGGTAACACACACATCTCTAGCCTTTCCATGTGAAGGAACCTGATGAAGTCCACTTTCCACCAATCAACCAGGAAGACTCTTCCAGCCTCTGCTGCTGGCAGATTGGACATTTGGGGGCAGCAGCAGTTAAATCATCCTTGGCAAGAAGAGCTCATGCTCTTGGGCCAGGGAGCCTCTGTCTCTCCCAAGGTGCTCAACCCATCAATGGACCCAGCATGCCGCCATGGGGGCAGCCCATGGCAGAGGCTGGCCAGTGACAATTGGCTGCATCACTGTGATCTCTGCCTGAGGTAAAGCTTGTTGAATCCACTTTGAGCAGGAATCCTGATAAGTCAGTTGAGTGAAAATCCCCCACCCTGGGCATCTGACCATCCTGGATATCTTGTCACTCTGGCCTGGCTTCAAGGAATAATTCTGTCACTTCAGTCTTGCCAGGACCCTCTGATCCCTGATATTTCCTTCTGGTGATTTTCCATTGACTCACTTGCCAGCTTCTCTCTTTGGGCAGAAATTCCTGCTTATCCTTGTTGCAGTCAAAGTTGAATGCAGGCCGGGTGCGGCGGCTCATGCCTGTAATCCCAGCACTTTGGGAGGCCGAGGCAGGCAGATCACTCGAGGTCAGGAGTTTGAAACCAGCCTGGCCAACATGACAAAACCCCATGTCTACAAGTCAGGCATGGTGGTGGGCGCTTGTAATCCCAGCTACTTTGGAGGCTTAGGCAGGAGAATCACTAGAACCCAGGAGGCGGAAGTTGCAGTGAGCTGAGATGGCGTCACTGCACTCCAGCCTGGGTGACAGAGTGAGACACCATCCACTCCCACAAAAAAAAGTTGAGTGCAGTCACTTGTCCCATGTGCTGTAAGATCTCCTTCCCATGGTCCCTGTACCCCTCACCATGGCCCCATGAATAAAGTCAGCCTTACCACGTGAACAAGTGTGTGAGTTAATTTTTTGTTTAACAGTATCTGTGTCCAGATTTCCTCTTCTCATCAGGACACCAGTCCTATTGGATCCGGGCCCACCTTAATGACCTCATTTTAATCTAATCATCTTCTGAAAGACCATATTTCTAAATGCAATCACACTCGGTGGTATGGGTGTTAGGTCCTCAACATGTGAATTTTAGGGAGGTCACAGTTCAGCTCACAGCAGCCCTGAAGCCCCGTTGATGTCCCGTTGGTTTCTCTCCTGCCTTCTCTGCAGCATGTTGGGGTTCAGAAGCTCACTTTCCTTCCTCATTTCTTCACCACCCCCTCCCCTGAACAGTCTGATGTCTGTCCTCCAGCTCCCAACCCACACGGAGCCACTCTCTTGCAGGGCAAGGCTTTGCAGACAGATCTGGGCACACATTTATTGGCAAACAGTAGCAGTAAGCCAGCTGAGTTCTCTATGCCCCACTGAAAGAACTAGAATTAATGGACAGACAGTAGAAGAAGGCAGATCTTGGCACAGGGAAGGGGAGAAGACGCTCAGCATTTTAATAAGCCAGCAACACTGTTAAGGAACACTGGGGAAACCAGGCTCACCTCACCATCGATGAGCTTCAGCAGGCCCTGGATCACTGCTCCTTGCTTGGAGAAACTAGATGAGGATCTTAAACTTGGGTGAGGTGCTGACCTCAAGCACCAGGAGGCACCTCCAGGCCTGGCGAGCTCTTGCCTTTGTCTTCCCTGGCCCTCCCTTTCCACACAGCGCCATCCAGATCCTGCACACCGGGGCTCTCTCTTCACCTAAATGCTGGCTGCCTTGCAATTTCTGGGTCCACACTCAAGCCTTTGGCTCATTCAAGCTCAATTCAAACCCGTTGCCTCCTCTGTCCAGGGCAACTCTCCAGGCACCTCTGCTCCATCATCCATACTGCTGCCTGCCCTTGGAATACTCCAGTTACCTTTGAAGGAGAATAAAGAACAGGAGGGGTGGCCTGGGATGGCTCCCACCCCCAGCTTTCTCTTTCTAGCCTCTCCACCAACTGCCTGCTCTGGGCTCACTTACATTCTCTGCGAATTTTTGAGATAATTTCCTAAATGGTTGTTCTCTCTCCACTTTCTTATTCTATTACCAATCATGGGTATTACTGATTACAATTTCTAATTTTAAATTAAAAAAACTAATATGTGCACATGTAAAGAAGGTATGTTAACTATGCTGGATTCTGCCCAGCCCTCTCCCAGACACAGCCCCTGCTCACCAGTCCTTCAGCAACCTGCCTTCGTTCCCTGCCAAAAACGCTCCTGCTGAGACCTTAGCTTCTGACCAAGGCCCTTGAGGTCAATCTGGGATGCTTTGGTTCGTGGGCAGTGCGCCACCCAACGGTCTCTGCCTCTCCGCTGCTGCATCCCTCCACCTCTTTGCATCAAGCGGAGGAGCACAGTGTTTGTGGTGGCTGGCCTGGTCATCCTGTCCCACATCTCCCCCTTTTGCTTGGACCCTCTTCATCTTGTGCTGCAACACTTTGTGTGAGGGGCTCTTGCCATCCACACTGGGTCAGGTGGCAATGGTAGCTCTTCTCTTCTGCCTCCAATGATGCCTCACACAAGTAAGTGTCCAGGAAGCGCTTCCTAAGCAAGTGAGTGGATGTGTGGAACCTCCTCTACTTGTATAGCCCCGGGTCCAGCATGTTCACACCTTATCATCATCCCATCCGGTCCCCACGGACTCCTTCAGGTTATGGACAAGAAGCGGAAGCTTGGGTCACGCACATGGCACCTAGAGGGACCTGTGAGGATTCCAGTGTGGGCCTGGGCCCTGGTGCTGCGTGCATGGAGGAAGTGGGTCTCTTGCAGCATTAGGATGCAAACTGCTCGTGCTGACAGCAGCCGGGCAGCTCCTGCTGGGAACTGAGTTGGGTGGCATTTGGGGATGAAAAGAGCAGGAGCTGGGGGCTGAAGCCTTATCACCCACAGGTCATGGCAGGACATTCACTTCACTGAGTCCTGAAGCCAGAAGAGCATGTCTGGAAGCTTGTGTGCTCTCTGGGACTCAGACCGTGTGGTTGCGGGACCTGGGAGGCTGTGAGTGCAAGAGCTCGGGGTGCAGAGCCTTGGGAACTGGCATCCCCGTGGCAGGAAGCAGGAATGGAGGGACGAGGTGAGGGCTAGGCAGATGGTCATGAGGGGAGCCTGAAGGCCCAGGCTGTCAGACACCCAAGCATCGGCCAGGCTGATGGGCAGGGACAGCCTAGGGACTCCCCCTCCAACCCTCAGCAGCAGGAACTGGTGCCAAGAGGAAAGGCCAGGCAGGAGGCTGGTATTCACAGGAAGGCCAGGCAGACGCTTCCCATGCTGTGGCCCGTCTGCCCATCACCACACTTCCATGACCCACACAGAGGCATGAACAGCCCCGCAGAGCTGGAATCATAGAAAAGGATGGCTTCTCCTGGGGAATAATCATATGGGGGCTAAAACAGGCAAAATTGGGGCACAGGGTAAGCTGGCCTGTTTCAGGAAATAGCATTTCAGGGCACCCGTGCAAAATCAGGAGAGTTTTATCTTTACAATCCCAATAATCCCTTCATCTCTGCAGTGCTCTTCAGATTTCAGGCTTTTCCCTGAACGTCTCATTTGAGCTTGCTGGGCCTGAGACTCAGAGCAGGCAGGAGCCCGCGTTCCCTCCTGGGGGAGTCTCAGGGCCCTGCTGATGTCAAGGACAGGAAGACACTCGTTCACGGTCCCAAGGCAACGAAAGAAAGTGTCGGGGCTGGAACCCTGGCTCTTAGCTACTGCCTCGACAAAATACTTACTCACAAATATTACAGGGTTCCTGGCAAAAGAGGCCTTTGTGAAGTGTCGTGAAAATACTTACAAATATTACAGGGTTCCTGGCAAAAGAGGCCTTTGTGGAGGGTCGTGAATAAGCTCAGAAGTCACTTTTATTTTCTACAGGTGGAAAGCTGTGGGTCAGAGCTTTCTACCTTCAGATTTTCTATGTATCTAATTTTATTCTCATTGTGCCTCAAGGTAGATCATTATAATTAAATAATAAAGCAAATGGAAACCCTATAGCAGGCCAGCCACCAGGAGGCAGCTTACATATGTTGCTTCTAATCCCGATCATAACTCTGCAATTGAGATGAAAATTATTCCCATTTAACAGGGGAGAAAACTGATTCAGGCTTAAGTCAGTTGCCTCAATTTACATGACTTAACAAATGTCAGAGCTCGAATACAAATTGAGATCTATAACTTAGATGCCTGAGTTTTTTTCTGCTACAGTGTGCTGCTTCTTAAAAACTCTATGTAACTAATTGAGTATGATTTTCAAATGACCTCTTACTATCAACAGCTATAAAATGAGAGGTAAGATGTTTATGAGAGGGGAAAAGATGCTAATTATTGCAAGAAATCATGTTCAAGCTTGCGTTGGCATTCATTTTTGCTGTTTAAAAATTGCTGAAAGAAAGGCTTCCCTCTCCCAAAATAATACAGATTGCTTTCATATTTCGTTAGGGATACAAAATAGTGTTGTGGTTGCAACCTTGAACTTTAATTTCACTTCAAGAAAGTAACAGTGAGCTTGTAAAATTCAGCCAATTACTTAATCGCTTTTTGTCTCAGTCTCCTCATCTGTAACATAACGAGAATTATAGTTCCCATCTCATAGGGCCATTGCAGCACTTCAGTGAAATAGCACATGCCATAGTTTTTGCATTATTAGCAAATGTGAGAAAAAATTCCCTATTTTTATTATGTAACTTCCTATGCTAAAGAGTTTATGCTTCAAATATCTAAGAGAGATTTAAGAATTTTGAAATCTTTTAAATAAAAAGCACTGCTTCAACCCTCAATTACCTTCCTTGAAATTTAGAAATTATTAGCAATATAATTAAAACATCTATTATTTAAAAGTACTTTCAAACAAGGTGGCAATCTGACAGCCCATGTACTTAATCTAAACCCAGAAAATATTTTGTGTTCATCCCAAAACATTCTACAATTTTAGACCTGGCATTTTAAAATTAAGAGCTTTTACCTATAAATGTAGGTTTCTAGCTTATCTCAAAAGCTGGGAAACCCCAGAAACCTTGGCCCACATTCCCACACTGCTGCTCTCCTGGGAGGGACCCTGGGCTTGGAGCGTGATGGTCTCCGCCGTGCAGGAACCAGCCCTGCTTCCTCTCCCACCTCACACCCCACTGGGCTGCACTAACCTGCCTGCTGTCCCTACATCTGCCCCTTTGGACATTTGGGTTTATGATCCTTGCTCCAAAATCATAAAGCAAGGATCTATGTTTAAATTGGCTCAATATAGCATAATAAAGCATGTATGTTTGAGCATAGTTTTGCATTATCAGACTGAGAACACGTCACATCAGTAGCTAACTCAACTCGCAAAGTCTTTAGCCCTTTGTCATCCAATGGGCGCACTACGTTGGTTTTTTTGAAGTTTGGAAGTCCTGACTTTGGGATTCTAATTCCTTCCTAATATTCTAGAAAACAGCAGAACTAATGTAGTCTGGGTGGGCAAAGGGGTGAGAAGGGACTGGTGTGATTGTTCCCGTGTCTGCTTGCTGTCTCCTTGCTCCTGCCTCTCTCCGTGGCCCTGGCTTCTTCAGCAGCACCTTGGCAACCCTGTCCAGCCCACAGAACATTCCAGATGGATCAGTTTTCCTTTTGCCATCCTTGAGACTTACCCGCAAATTAGTTATGCTTTCCAAATTGCAGTGGGGAGCCGGTTCTTTACCATTCACCACCATTTAGTCTTTCCCCACACTGTGCTCATTTTCTTTTTTGAGACAGAGTCTCTGCTGCCCAGGCTGGAGTGCAGTGCAGGATCTCAGCTCACTGCAACCTCCACCTCCCGGGTTCAAGCGATTCTCCTGCCTCAGCCTCCTGAGTAGCTGTATTTTTAGTAGAGATGGGGTTTCGCCATGTTAGCCAGGAAGGCTTCAATCTCCTGACCTCCTGATCGGCCCGCCTCGGCCTCCCAAAGTGCTGGGATTACAGGTGTGAGACACCAGCTGGGCTGCTCAGTCATTTTTATACAACCCTCGGGTTCTTACCTCTCCTCTGGCCATTCACCTCCATGGCTTTCTGGGTCCTTGGCCTAGAGCAGAGCTCAGCAAAGATGGCTGAATACAAGAATGAATGAGCAAGGAAATGATTTCCCTTTCAATTACTCTCGGGGTGGATGGACAAATAATACAATTTAAAATGATGTGGAAAATGATTTCTTTTCCCAGCAACCCAGGTAAATGCTCTTCATCTACTTGAATTGTGTATTGTTTTATCAAACCATGAGTGAGGACTTTCTCTGGTCTGAATTTCTTAACTAGTCCTTGGATGAGAAAGACAGAGGAGGTGACAAAGACATGGGCCTCGTCCTCCAGAAGCCACCATCCGAGGAGGTGGGTATGGAAGGCAAGCACGATCATGTCGCTTAACGATGAGAATCCATTCTGAGGACTGTTCGTTAGTCTAACAGAAGCACGGCCCAGGACTTCTGCTAGGCTGGAAATGACACGTTGTGATCTTTGACTTCCAATGTCACGGTGAAAGAGCTGCATCTTGAAGAATGGTAGCCAGCCTGGCAAGGGACACTGGCTTATGCTGCTCTTGTCTACCAAGAGCAGGGCTGCATCGGAAAGGCAGTGAGCAAGCAGAGCTGGGAGAAAAGTCAGAGTGGGGTTGTGGGCATTTCCCTAAAGCTGCGGTTTTCAAAAGAGTTGGAGAAAATCAACGTGAGGGTGATTGCCCCCAAAAAAGGACCCTTCCTTTGCTCAGTTTGTGACAAGTGAGAATAAGAAGACTGTCTTTGCTTACCCTTTGAGCTCCAGAAAAACACTGAGGTAGCAGAAGAGAGGATGTGGTGGCAGTGGCCATGGACAGAGGAAGGAATGCAGGAGGCGAGAACTCAAGTCTCCAGAGCAGAGCCAGGAAATCCATGGTTGATGGTAAGCTAGGTATCGCTCTGCCATCACCTCTATTCCAGGCAGCCTAAGCAGCTGGCACCTCGGCTCCTGGGGCAGCATCCTCAGGAGATGTTAGGCTCGTGTGCTTTCTGAGCCCCTCACCAGCACCCCACTTCCCACCTCCCAGTAGGGTTTGTGCTGAAGCCCTGGATAACGAGGGTTCTTGGAGTGGGGGAAAGGAAGGTCTGCAGGCTCAGTAGCCTTGGGCCCAGGTGTAAGGTCTTTTAGGCTGACTGACTGCACCACGGACTGCATGGTAAACTCTGTGACCTGCACATACACCTCCAGATGAGTTCCTGGAACTAGAAAGACTGAAGTAACTGGAAAACCACAAAAGGAAAAGAATGACCAACCATTGCAGTGCCTAATTAACTTCCAGACATACTTCTATTGTTCCTTACTCCCACCTCAGCTGATAAGGCAACTGGACTTTGTAACCAACTTTGCTCAACTGATAGGTCAACCTCATGACTCCGGACCCTACAACCCCCTCCCAGCTCGCAAAAACCTCCCTGAACTGTAACTTCTGTGACTTTCCACTGCCTACCCCAAACGTATAAAACCAACTCCTGTCCCACCACCCTCCACTGACTCTCTTTTTGAACCCAGCCCACTCACACCCAGGTGAATAAACAGCCATGTTGCTCACACAAAGCCTGTTTAGGGGGTCTCTTCATTCAGAGAGTGTTTAACACCAGGCATGGCTCCAGGTACTTTGGTGAGGAGAGGGGGCTCAGCCCTCCCTCCACAGGCTCCACTGGAAAGACCCACAGAAAACAAGGGAGCCCTCCGGAGAAGCACTTGGCTGCACTGGGAGGGTCAGAAGCTCACGTCCCCTGTGTTTTGATTGGGCATGAAATCCTGTGCAAAAGTCCATGAAATGTTGGTCCCGATTGCAGGCCCGTGAGTTGTGGCCATCTTGGCAGAGTGTTACAGGACCACGGCCAAGATGCTGAGCACAGCCCCCATGCTCTGAAAATTCCAACCTTTAAAATCCATTCTGAAGATGTGATTTAATTAAATGCTATGTGCTTGAAACTGGTTCAAATTAGTTTATCTATTTCTGATGACTGTTTCCCATGTGAGTACACGTATTAACCATGCAGAATGCACGGACTGCTCACAGGCTATGAAAAAATACTTTTATGCTATTTAGGATTTTAAAAAATAAATAAATAAGTGAAATGACTGCCCTTAAATTGGTAAACCAATTCCAGCCACCATAAAGTCTTTAAAAAAAAAGCCAGACGTCTTCTAAAACTCTTTTATGAGTGCACATGGTGAAACTGCTGCCAGTGTTATTGTTTGTGAATAAAATGTAAATTAGTGCTTTTGTGTTCACCTGTAAGTTTTTCTTTAAAGCCAGTGATTGCATTTGAAACCTGCAATTCTCAACAAAAAGAGAAAAGTTCAGTGCTGATTGCTGGATATTTGGACCTCCCAGTGCAAACATTAACTGGCTGAGAGGCCCTCTGGAATGCAATGAGGGGAACAATACCGGGACTGGAGCCAAGCCCAGCAACGCTGGCGCCGGGAGCCCAGGGATCTGCCTCCTGGTAGTCAGAGCCGAGCAAGGCCCAGCACTTCTGTTAGACTGGAAATGACACACTGTGATTCTTGACTTAGCCAAAGGGATTTTAAATGGAGGGAAGAGCTGGCGAGACAAAAGCCCCTGCACTTTCCCCGTGTTTTCTAAAACAAGCAGAGGAAATCAGGAGAAGAACCTGAAGTCTATTACACTTGATCCAGTTAAGTCAAGAGTGGAAGCTTTTTAACTGCTGCTATTATTTTTTTTGTACTTTCTCATCATGTCCCACCACCCAGAAAGCACAGACATAAAGCAGAAACTTGAAACTGCTTTCATTCCAGCAGAGGGGCACCCCAACATTGCGTTATTGACAGGAGGTTGGAAAACACTGACAGCTGCAGAAATTGTACAGCTGAAGTTCAATTCCCCGGAGTGGGAACAATATACTGATGGTATTAATTCTGTTTGGAATTGTTAAAATAAGAAAAGGGTATGGGGCTGAGGAAGGGACCTGCCTTTTCTTCCTGCGAACAAAGGCGTACCTTGCATCTTCCCTGGCGTCCTTGGAGTGTCATTTCCAACCTTTTGAAACTGTATCTGATTATCCATGTGGCAATTAATCATAATTAAGCAGGCCTGAGGTTTGGAGAGGTACAAAGAAGGTGGCTAGGAGCTGGCTTGGGTCCTGGGAAACCCCCTTCACCGTTTTGGGCTGCAGAGCCTCTTGTTCTGGAAGCATGAGAAAGTGCTAAAAGGCAGAGGGAGGCAAGGCAAAGAGGGCTGTGGGGACAGAAATTTGCAGCGGTGGGCACCAGACACAGGTTTCCTTCTGGTGCCCTTCCCTTTCTTTGGCAATTGCAGCTCTTCACCAAGCTCCAGTACGGTGGAAGCCAGGTAACGAATTACCTTTCTAATGCCAAGTGATTTGGATCCATTCTTACAAACCAGATTTTTTCAATTTATTACAGGAAAACATTCAATCATTATACACTGGCACTGGGTCTGGGGCGCATGGAATTCTCCTCTCTGCTCCACCCCCAATGAGCATTTTAAAAGCTTAGCAAGCCCAGAATGCCGTCTTATTAAAATTTTTTATATATTTATAATTAAAATACGGGGCTGGCATTCAAATCGTTTTAACAGATGTAATCGGACACGCAAGGCTTCCCCCAGCCCAGGTCAGGCGAGAAACAATGGTTGCTTTAACTCCGGACTTCGGCTCGGGTTTCTGTTTGCACATGGGCCCAATTTGTACCATTTATGATTAGGTTTAAGTAAGTTGATGTGCTATTTATTTAGGAGAATTGCCATTTCAGAATATTGCCATATTCCCCCAACCACCGCATTGCCGTGTGGCCGTGGCCCGTCCTGCCTGCGATGGGGCCATTGCCGTACTGACCGTAGCCCTGACTCCTCGCTGACAGCACTGCCCAAGGACATGCCTTTCTGGGTGACTTTCCAAGGTTGCTGGGTGGGCGGTTTGCGTGTTGTGTTTACAGAGAGAACACACTAGCATTCTAGCACGAACGCTGGACCCTAAGACTGTATATGCAGCCGACACAAAGGAAGAGCCGAAGTCACTCAGAAACGCAAATCATCCACACCTACACCATCCGTGGGCGGCCCTGAAGCGCAGTCCAGGTGGATGCAGCAGCCAGAGAGCCCTGTGCCTTCAGGGCTCCCAGGACGCCAACCCGTACCCTGGAAGGCAGGGGAAAGTCGGTCCAGGAGGGCAAGGGCTTGGCTCCATCCTTCCTCGTTCTTTGATGCCGTATTAAACTTGGAAGCTTGATGATATCGAGTAGTGCAAACCAAGATGACCTATTTCCTCTGCTACTCTACTGAGAAGTGATACATTGTATTAAACTTGACTTCCAGAGGCGATGAGCCAGCCCCTCCTTTAGAAGCCTGCCCCTGCAGAAGCCTGCCCCTGCAGAGAGGAGTTAGCATTCTCACACCTGGTGTTCCCCTCTGGGGAGAGTCCCTTCCCTGTGTCTTCGGTTGGCCCTGCAGGCATTTTCAGCCCCCAGTTCTTTCTCCTGGACTGGATGCTGGCCTGTCCTGACTCCCTGTCCCACAATTGTCCTTCCTATCTTGGTGCCTGGACTCAAGGTCTTCCCGGGGGCTGCACTTCCTTCCTTACTACGGGCCCACCTCCAAATCTAGACGTCTCTCCTGGAAAGGTTTCCCAAATGCATCTGACCTTGACCTCTAGAGGGTGGCTGACCTCAGCCTACTTTTCCCTGTAGCTGCAGCATGACCTCTGGCCAGAGTGGACGTTGCAGAGAGGACATTCACACACCTGCTCATTTACCTCGTGAGGTTGTCATCATGATTCCCAATCACAGAAAGACTCTTTGCACTTTGATTTCATCAAGGTATTTTTTCCCAAGCAGCAACTGTGCGAGGTGGGAGCGAGATGAGAAGTGTGGTCCTGTGTCCCCAGATGGAGTCTCTCACTATTTCACACTAAGGTCACCTGCCCTTCCTGATTAAAGTGCATAAGGGGCTTTAACGAGTCCATGTCTCATTCGGCTTTCTGCGGTCCTCAGCCTCACACAGAGCTGCCCCATCCCAGGAAGCGGCTCACACCAGGGTCCTCTGGCGATAGCTTCTGCTCCTCAGCCATCAGTTTCACAGCTGACCCCCTGGTATTCCCCTTCCCAGGCTCCTCTCCCCATGTATGGACAAATTCCATTTTCCAGCTGATTACCCTTCGTGACTTGTTGGGTTAGGCGCCTAGGAGGGTTAGGCAGTGATTGCCAAGGGACGTGGGTGCCAGGACTGGGGATTGTAAAAACCTGCTTTTCACTTTGAGAAAAGCCCTGGTCCCCAGACACCCCTTTTTCCCCCTTCGTATCTGGTTTAACACGTGATCAGCAGCTGGAAATCACATAAAGATAAATTAATAACCACAATTTAGATGTCTTCCAAAAGAAACAGTTATGGAAGGAAAAAGAGAAAACAGACGCGTGATTCATACTCTCGGGCTCTCACGACTTCTCATTTTTCTAAAGGTAATTACAGCATTGTTTGCTTTTTTATGTGTAAAAAACAGATAAAATAAACATTTGAGGGGAAGGAGGAGGTATTGCAGTTTTTAAAAAAGGGACTAGGGGCTCTGTTTGGTTGCCATGGGCCTCTGGAAACCCCATTTTGTTTCTGGAGTGGATTTTTACTAACACCCTTATGCACAGGATCACTTTGGCACTGCCGTGGCTGTTGTGGTGCAAGGCACAGGCACCGGGAAACACGAGGTGCTCTCTGTCCAGCCCCCCGAAGGAAAACAGTCAGGTGTGCCTGAGGAGCTGCAATGAATTAAAAGCCAGAAATCAATGTATGTCAGGAGAATGTGCTTCTTGTCCCAGAGACAGTGCTGTGAATGTAGCACATGAGCCAACCTTCAGCAACCGGATCAAAATGCCTTTCTCTCTTCGGAGATGAGGGGTCTCATTCATCTCAGTAAGATCCAGGATCTGAGAAACTGCCCCTATTTTAAGCAGCAAGTCATCCCCAAAATCTAGACCCAGATCTCATCCAGAAAACTATCCCTGAGCCACGCCTCCCACATCTGCCTTCCCTTCCTGTCTCTTTAGGGGGAGCAGGTAGTAACTCGTGTCTGGAGGCTGTCCTCCAATCACCCCGAAGATCCTTTCCGGGGCCCACAGCTGGGCTGAGGGCCTCTCCCTGCCAACCAAACCCTGTGGTTCACAAGAGGGCAGTTGTTTTTTGGAGATGCGATCTGGATGCTCCCTCTCCCCCTCACCAGTCCTGTTCCCCTGGCTTTGGTCCTTCTGCCTTCACTTTCTAGGGGAGCTGCGGGAGCTGGCAGATGTCACTCTCTGCAAATGGCAAGGACAGCAGTCAAGACCATGCACAAGTGAATTCAGGTCTGCAGCTTTGGGGATTCTGTGCAAGGAAGATGGTGGGGTGGAGGGGACAGGAATGTTGGTGTCAGAATAGGTGAGGAGGGGAGGAATTCTAGAATCTCTGCAGCATCGTATGCACAGAAAAATAGATCAATGGCTGGGGTGTCGCTAAAACTCCCATAGGCCTCTCTCCATCCTAGGGGCTGGCCACACTGTTTACCTGACTTGGCTCTTGTGTTCTCAGAAATTCATCTCTGAGTTTGTAACAGGTGGAAGGGTTTGTCGGCAGAACACCTCTCCTCTTCATAGCCCAGTGTCGCTGGAACACAGCTAGCTATCTGTCAATCCTGACTGCTACCTTCTCTCTGCTCCATCACCCCTGATGGGAGACCAGCCTCCAGCACGCATGGAACAGCCTTTCTACAGGCTTTCATGCACTGACCTCTGTGGTCTCCACAGCCCATGACCCGAAATTCCCAGCAGAGGAGACAAGAGGTACAGAGCGGTTGACCAGGAGTCCAGGACACCAGAGGAGCCCCGTTCCAGACCCAAGGAGTGTCTTCTGCATCTGACTGCTCCACGGGATGAAGAAAATTCTACTTGTTCCTGTGGTGACTTTTATGAGTTTTGCCGACAAGTTTTTCTTAATATCAGCTGGAAAATTTTAGATTATCCGCATTAAATTTAAATCAAATAGATCTACCACTACTGCTGAAAAGAAACTAATTACCAGTGGGATTAGAGTGGGTAGAAATGGCTGGCGGTGGCTGGAAGCAAGACAGGTTTTCTTGGAAGGCAGATTGGGCGCTATTTGGATTCCAAACCTCCTCTTCCTTCCTCTTTGATTTTGTTGTCCTCCCTCCAATTTAAGCTTCAAATTCTTGTTTCCATTTTTGTTTCCTCCCCAAGGTTTGGGAACAGCAGAGACAGTGAAGGCTGGAGGAGGAATGGCAAAATCACACGTGTGTGTGAGACTCCTTTTCTACCAGAAGAACCCCCGAGTAAAATCCATGAGACTGCTGGACAGCAGTGAGATGACACAGACACTAAAGAAGTCACCGCGGTTCTGAGAAGGGGGCCTTAGGGCAGGCAGAGGGGAGGGCATGAGAAAGCGAGGGAGGGACTCCCTGAAAAGTCTTTGGCAGTCTCGGCAGTGACTCCGGACCAAACTCCTCACCCATTTACGGGAGGAGGAGTTTCATAGAACGAATTTGGGCATCTTAGGGAACAAATGCTACCCCGTTGTTCTGCACTCCCGCTTTTGAATTGAGGCCTCTGAGATGTTCCGTGGCTTCTCCCAGCACTGACCCTGGTTCCTGTATCTAAGAGGGTGTGGAGTGGGAAAGCCACTGCCCAGGCCAACTCAGGGTCCCACACATAGCCGTGTACTCAGCAGGAGCCCACAGCCAGGACCTGCCTTTTAGCTCCCGTGGCTTCCCTCTGCCAACTGCATTTCAAAAAATAAAAAACTTCATGAACAGCTCCTCCTGTCAGATGTGACGTTTAACCACTTGAGAGAAATGCAGAACATTTAGCTTTTGTAGATTTTGAATCAGAATATCAGAAACACAACATTCAGCTCTTCCCTTTTCTCCCTAAAGCCTTTCTACTGTAGATCAACATGAACCTTATGCTGATTTAAACAGAGACCCAGTTTCTTGGACTTTCATTAAACTTTGGACAAGTATAACTTTTTGTCTCTAAAAGGAAAAAAAAAAGAAACTTCACTGATCTGTATAAAAAGCTTGAAACCTTCTGGAAATTCACAGAAGTATTACAATCACCATTTTGATGTCATCATTATTCAAAATCCAGGAAACCTAAAATGACATTTTTCCATATTTAGTATAATGAATGGGAACATTTTGGGCTGGTGTTTTTTTTTTTTCTTTTTTCTGGAAACAATTTTTAAAGAAATCCCTATATGGTTCCAAGCACCGGTATACATACAGTTACATATTCTGGATTCACCACCCTTCCATAAAACATGGTGTTATTCTCAGTTTTTCCCTCTTAAAAATGTGAAACTCATTGCTATTTTGAAAGCTCCAGATGAAGCACAGGTGCGCCGTTATTGTTAAGGAGCTGTGCCCTTATAACGATTGTATGAGCCTCGTCTTTCCAAGTAGTTTATGTTTCAAGTAAAACATGGGGTGGGCTGGCTAAGTCTTAAGGGATGAGGAGGAGTTCCAGAACTGTTCACGCCTTAGCAATAATCCTGCAATATATCAGGAAGAGAGTACAAAAACATATGCCGGGAGGAGGCTTGGCTTCTCGGCCGGCTCATTCATCATGTTTCCAACCCTCACACCCTGGGGATGTTCTACCATCGGGCCTTCTCCAAGGCTTCAGTACAACCAAGGCATTTTCCCACACCGTTTCCCTTCTTCAATGTATCGTGTAAACTCAGCAGAAAAAGTTCCCTCGTTTTGGTTTTCCAGATCAGAAGGCAGGGAGAGGAAATTGACTTGAGCCGAATGGATTTGGGGTTCATTTGTTTTTAAACAATCAGCTAACACAATGGTAGGAAAATTTCCAAAATCACAAGACATGTGCATTTTGCTCTGGGGAGTTTAAATATCCGGGCCTAAACTCAATCCAGAGATCAGGGTAAGGGGAGAATGTATGGATGTTCCAAGAAAACCAAGATTCCCAGATTTAGTCCTTGTAGAAAATCACTGAACACTGGCAGGTGTTTCTGACTCCAAGTTGAGTCTATGAGGGATAAGCCCTTTTTATCTGTTTGTTTGGGATGATGTGCTGAGGCACACGGTATTTGTACCAATAAAAGTAACACCTTTTTTTTTCCTGTTGATTAATTGAAGGTCTTAAAATGAATCACTCTTATGGGGAAAATAGGCAACAATTCCACAGAAATGTAAAATCACATTTTGTGTTCATTCTATGACTAATCTAAAATTCTTTGGGGAGTAGAAGTGGAAGTGTGATTGCCTAGAATCTTCTTTGAGAGTGAAAACACTAATTTCCTCAGTGGATAGATGGTAACTGACAGAGCCAACCTCACACTGCTCTGGGACCAAGGGACTCTTGGACCCGTCTTGTCCCTAAATGTGTTGTGTGACTTCTGGGGACCAATTCTCCCAGGCGAACTTTGCCCCCTTCACATGAAGCTTTGAGGATGATATTAGGTTAGCATTGACCTAAACTTAATGTGCGGATTACTGGCTTCCTGCCATGTTGTCAAGCGTTCTATTTTAAAAAGGGAATGCAGAACAAAACAAAAGAAGACGCCAACAGAACAAGCTCTGAGATTGACTAGTGTCAGCACGTGCTGATTAAATAACATCAGGTAAGTCACGTTCAAAATGTATGCACTTGTCTTGTGATCAGTGGTTATGCTCTTATCGTGATCACTGCTAACTTTGCTATAAATGTTGACGATGAAAGAACAGGACAACTGGTGCATTCTTTTCTAAATCTCTACCTTCCACAGATATTTAGCTTTCAAAATAAAGAATTATTCGGGAAAGGCTGGAGAATTAGAACATCTCAGCGGAACAGAACAGAGGCCTCAGGAAGAATGCCACACAACTACAACCATGTGATCTTTGACAAACCCGACAAAAACAAGCAATGGAAAAAGGAATATCAATTTAATAAACAGTGTTGGAAAAACTGGCGAGCCATATGCAGAAAGCTGAAACTGGATCCCTTCCATACATCTTATACAAAAATTAACTCTAGATGGATTAAAGATTTAAACATGAGGCCTAACACCATAGAAACTCTAGAAGAAAACCTAGGCAATACCATCCAGGACATAGGCATGGGCAAGGACTTCATGACTAAAACACCAAAAACAATGGCAACAAAACCCAAAACAGGCAAATGGGATCTAATTAAACATAAGAGTTTCTGCACAGCAAAAGAAACCATCAATAGAGTGAATGGGCAACCAACAGAATGGGAAAAAGTTTTTGCAATCTACCCATCTGACAAAGGGCTAATATCTAGAATCTATGGAGAACTTAAACAAATTTACAAGAAAAAAACAAACAACCCCATCAAAAAAGTGGGCAAAGGATATGAACAGACACTTTTCAAAAGAAGACATTTATACAGCCAACAAACATATGAAAAAAAAGCTCCTCATCACTGGTCACTAGAAAAATGCAAATCAAAACCACATTGAGATACCACCTCACGCCAGTTAGAATGGCAATCATTAAAAAATCAGGAGACAACAGATGCTGAAGAGGATGTGGAGAATTAGGAATACTTTTACACTGTTGGTGGGAGTGTAAATTAATTGAACCATTGTGGAAGACAGTGTGGTGATTCCTCAGGGATCTAGAAATAGAAATACCATTTGACCCAGCAATCCCATTACTGGGTATATACCTAAAGGATTATAAATTTTTCTATTATAAAGACACATGCACACGTACATTTATTGCAGCACTGTTCACAATAGCAAAGACTTGGAACCAACCCAATGCCCATCATTAATAGAACTGTATAAAGAAAATGTGGCACATATACACCATGAAATACTATGCAGCCATAACAAAGGATGAGTTCATGTCCTTTGTGGGGACATGGATGAAACTGGAAAACATCATTCTCAGCAAACTGACACCAGAACAGCTAACTAAACACCGCATGTCTCACTCATAAGTGGGTGTTGAACAATGAGAATACAAGGACTACAGAGAGGGGAACATCACACACCAGGGCCTGGGGGATGGGGGGCTAGGGGAGGAATAGCAGCGAATGTGGGGATTGGGAAGAGATAGCATTCGGAGAAATACCAAATGTAGATGATGGGGGCGATGGATGCAGCAAACCACCACCATGGCACGTGTATACTAATGCAATAAACTTGCATGATCTGCTCATGTACCCCAGAACTTAAAGTATAATTTAAAAAAAAGTATCAGACTGAGTGGCAAAACAATCATAACATAAGGATATCCAATATTTTAAATTAAAGCAAAATTTGAAATTGCAGAATGCACAGTATTTCAGCATTAATTTGAATAAGTTTAGACAAATGTATATATCACTATAACCAAAATCTCAATCTTGACATAGAATTTTTCCATCACCCAGAAGATTTCCTCATGCCTCCATGGAGTTAACTCCCATCCTTACAGAAAACTACTATTTAATTTCTATCACCATTGATTACTTTTATCTGAGCTTCCTATAAATGCAATCATTCAGAATGTGCACATATGTGTCTAGCTTCCATCCCTCAACATGATGTTTTCAAGATTCATTCATGTTGCCATATGCATCAATATGCTTGTAATGCTGAGTATTCTTCCACTATAAGAATATACCACCATGGATTTGTCATTTCTCTGCTGATGAACATTTCCATTGTTTTCAGTTGGGGATATTATGAATAGAGTTGCTGTAAGTTTTCATGTGGAAGGATTTTTTTTGTGGCCATACATTTTCATTTGTCCTTGGTAAATACTAAGGAGTAGAACTTCTAGATTATAAGGTTAGGGCATTTTAACTTTATAAGATATTGCCAGTTTCCCAAAGCAATTATGTCATTTAAAAAATTGTACCATGTTATGCTCTCATCAGCAATGTCTAACTCCATTCGGTTTTTCCACATCTTCACCAACGTTTAGTGTTGTTAGTCTTTTTAATTTTAGCTGTTCTGTTAGGTTTGAAGTGGTATATAATGTGGATTTAATTTTTAGTACCCTGATGACTGATAACATAAAGCATCTTTTCATGTGCTTGTTGGCCATTTATTTCTTCTGCTGTGAAGGGTCTACCCTAAGTGTTTTGCCTCTTTTAAAATATCGGTTATTTTTATTTTTGTAAGTGGGTTTTAGGACTTGTCTATATAATCTGGGTGCAAAGCCTTTATGTATATGTGTGTGTGTATATATATGTGTGTGTATTTATGTCTATGTGTATCTATCTATATGTATATATATAATTGCAAATACTTCTTTTTTCCCAGTCTGTGGCTTGACTTTTCATTTTCTTAATAGATACCTTTGGTGAATAGAAGTTGTTAATTTTGATGATGTCCAATTGATAAATTATTATTGTTTTTTGCTTAGTACTTTTCGCATTCTCTGTAGTAAATCTTTTTCTAACTCAAGTTTGTGAAAACATCCTTTCATATTTTCTTCCAAAAATTTCCTAGTTTTAGCTTTTATGTTTAGGGCTATGATTAATTTTAGATTATTATTATTATTTGGTATGTGAAGCAAGGATTAAAGTACATTTTCTTCTATTATGCTTCTCCAGTTGTTCCTACACTATTAGATGAAAAGATAATACTTACATGTTGAATTCCACTTAGCCCCTATCAAAAATCATCTGACTATATGTAGGTGGATCTGTCTTTGAATTTCTTAATCTGCTCCATTGATCTGTTTGTAATACATATGCCAAAATCACATAGCCTTAGTAACTATGGCATATAGAGAGTCTTAATTTCAGGTAGTGAAAATTTTCTAACTCTGTCAAGATTGTTTTGGCTGTCCTAGATTTTTTTTAACTGCCATATGTTTTAGAATCAGCTTGTTAATTTTTTTCAAAAATGTTTGCTATGATTTTGTTTGGTATTATGTTGAATCTATAGACATCAATTTGGGGGAAAACTGACATCTTAATAATACTGAGTTTTCTAATCCATGAATTTTGTCTCTTTATTTATTTAGTTTTTAAAATTTTTCTCTCAGAAATTATCTTTCCAGTTTTCAGTGTTGTTGTCTGCATAATATGGCATGGCTTTTATTAAATTTGGTTCGAAACCAGATCGTTTTTTTTTTTTTTTTTGATGTTACTGTAGATGGCGCCGTTTCTTAAAGTGGGTTTTCTGTAATGAGAATGTATAAGTCCAGTTGAATTTTTATATTTATCTATGCTATGATCATGCTCCGTTCACTCACTAGTTCTAGCAGTGTTTTTGTAGACTCCTTAGAATTTCCTTATAGGAAATTAACTTTACTCCTTTCTTTCCAACTTTATGGCTTTCATTTTTGCTTTATTGTTCTGTTGAATTGAAGTGATAATGATATGCCATCAATCTTATACCATTCTTAGAAGGAAAACACTGAACATTTCACCATTAAGTGTCGTGTTAGATGTAGATATTTTTTATAGATGCCCTTTATCAGAATGAGCAAGTTCCCTTATTTTGTAATTTGATGAGAGTTGCTTTTTTCTTGTCATGAGTTGGGGTTGAATTTCAACAAATGCTCTTTCTGGATCTGTGGAAATGATTACGTTTTTGTTTTCTTAATTTTGGAGATATGACGAGAATTATATTGACTAATTTTCAAATATTAAATTGACCTTGAATACTTAGGATAAAACTCACTTGCCAAGAATGTATTAGCCTTTTTGTATGTTGCTGAATTGTATTTGTTAATATTGTATTAGCTATTTTGTTTGTACATTCATAAGGAATATTAGTTTCTTCTTTACATTTGTTTGTAATATGTTTTTTGTTATCAGAGTTATACTGGCCTTAAAAACTGACTGAGAAGTGGTCTCTCCCACTTTATTTTCTGAGAAAGTTCATGTGTGACTGGATGCACGCTGTCCTTAAATGTCTGATACAAGGTAGCCTGTGGGTGTCTATGCACGCATGTGTGTGTGTGACAAGGCTTTTCATGGTAACTCTAATTGCTTTAACCAATATCATACTATTCAGATTTTTAGAATTTCTCATTTTTTAAAGAGATTAGATTTCAAGTGTTCTCACCATGAAAAAAATGACCAATGTGAGAGAATTCATATGTTAATCAGCCCTATTAAGCCATTACACAATATACAGATATTTCCAAACACGCTGCGTACCATAGACACATACAATTTTCCTTTGTCAATTGGAAATATAATTTAAAAATTTATTCCCAGGTCAGTTTTGGTAACTTATGTTTCTCAGAAAATTTTACCATTTACTCTCATTTGTAAGGTATATGACATAAAGTTGTTAGCAGTATTTCCATGTCAATTTTCAATGGCCGGGGTATGAGTGACACACGCCATCCTCTTCATTTGTGCTGTAGGTAAGTGCATTTTCCCTCTCCTTTTTCCCTGATTACGCATGCTCAGGGTTAATGAAATGTGATTTTGCTAATATTTTCAAAGAACCAAATTTGGTTAATTTTCTGTATTGTTTTTTTTTTTTTTTTGATTCCTCTGATCTGTATTTTTTTTACTTCCTTAATAAGTTTTTGTGTTTTATTTGCTGTGCATGTTCTATTTTCCTAGAAGAACTCTGCTACCAGTGACTTTATACCTTTTTCTGGAAATATATGCATTTAAAGCTCAACATTTTCCACACCTACTGCTTTTGCTGATTGCCGCAAGTTTTAATGCTTTCAGTGCATGTAAAATAAGGGATTGGCAGTTTTTACTTTTTATCACTTTAAAGATGTCATTCCTTCATCTTTGGCCTTGACTGGTGGATTGCTGAGAAGCCAGCTGTCGTTATTTTCTCTGTGTATTTAACATGTTATTTGTCTATGGTTCTTTTCGACGTGTTCTTTATCATCGGTTTTCATCCGTTTTCCCGTGTGATGTGTGCAGGCATGGCTCTCTTTCCATTGAGCTTCTTCAATCTGTTGATGGATGCTTTTCCTGAAACTTGAAAATAGTTCAGCATTATTTCTTTGAGATATATATAACTCTATGTTCTTCTGGCCTAGTCTGTCCTTCCTCTTCCTTTTCTGTGGTTTATTGTCTCTGTGTTTGTAGAATTTCTACAGGTCAATTTTTAGCTGCCTTTCTTTGCTCTCTAACCTGCTGAGTAGCTCATCTGGATAAACTTTTCACTTCAGATGTTTTGCTGTTCTGGAACAGAATTTACCTGATGGTCTCTTCATTTTCTGCTAAGATTCCTGCTCCCTTCACATTTTATCTACCTCTTTGCCTTTAAATTCTCCAACACACGCATATTTCCATGGAATCCTTCTCCTTACGATTATGAATAAAGTTTTCCTGCTTTGTGTAATAACTTTTGATTGCTGAACATTTACGACGTGTTGTAGGGTGTATTGTTATGTTGCCTTTAATGGATGTTAAGCGCTGTTCTGGTAGGTAATTAAACTATTGGCAGATCTCCTGATCCTGTCAGCCTGCCTTTAGTTTTTGTTAGAGTGGATCTATTTTGGTTTTGATCTTAGTCTTAGAATATGAATCTTAATCTAGGGAGATACATATATACATATATACACGTGTGTGTGCCTGTGTGTGTGTGTGTGTGTGTGAAATTTCATGCACAAAGAAATATAAATGACTTTTGAGTTTAGGGTAAAAAGCTCAACTTTACTCTTTACTAAAAAGTTAATTGAATAAATTTAAATAAGATACTACGATCTATGAGATTGATAAAAACCTTAAAAATCTTAATACGTTGTATCCATCATGTTGAGTGAAAAGAGGCATTTTGCACACAAATAATGTGTGTGTAAACTTGTGCATCCTCTTTGAAAGCAACTTAATAATTATCTACAGACCTTTTAAACCAGGAATTCTCCTTAGGCACCCATTAAATAAAGATATACAGCATGTTTATTTTAATGGTGATGAAAAACTTAAATTATTCAATAATAGGTAACTCGTTGAATAATTTCTGTTATATTCATAAAATATTATATAAAAACAAACATGAGTTATATGCTGATGTGGAAAAAATCTCCAAGTTATATATTTAATTTTAAAAAATCAAGATGCACTAGAATATGCATAACACACACCTCTTGTATACATAAGGATCACACACACACACACACACACACACACACACACAAAGAAGCTGGTTGTGATGGCTTCATCTGACAGTGAAGTTTGATGACGAGGGCGGAGAGAGACCTCCTTCCCTCTGTGCCCTATGTATCCTACTCTCCATTTTAATTTTTGGAAATGTTCAAAGGTTGCTTTTTTAAGAACATTAAAATTATTTTTAAAATATTTACTGAATAATTAAATGAAATACTCAAAATTATTTATTAAATAAAGATGGAGGAGTATTTAAGTATTACTTAAGTAATTTTAAGTGTTTTATTTAAATATTTTAAAAATGTTTTCAAAAATTAAAAATTCTTAAATATAAAAGAATGATTGCTGGGCCTCTTTCGCAGTTTGCCATTTAAGAAGCTATGGTTATGAGATGCTGGGGAGGCAGTGAGATCGGGCTGAGTGTCTGTAAGAGCTTAGGTTAGTACGTATACCAAAACCTGGAAGTTTAGATTACTTGCCTAATGTGATTTAATTTGTAAAACAAGTTACTAATCCTCACCTCACAGAATTTCCCAATGTGTTAATACATGCAGGTCATCACTATACATTGTGCATTGCTATTTATGTGCTAGTCACATTGGTAACATCATGACAGTGATAACATAGCAGCAGCAGGCGAGGAGGGAAGCAAAGGGACAGGCCTGCCTGCTTCTTCCCTCTGCAAACGTGAGGACACGTGTGCCGTGAGCCAGGTGACCTTGAGTGTGCCCAGGAGTGCTTCCACATGAAGGCTGGGACCACAGAGCTGTGACCCGCTTCTGACAGGGCCGGAGGGGACAAGAGGCCACGGCCAGCTCACACTGCACGGCACTGCCCTCTCAGTCCAGGAGGCCGCGCTGAGATCCAAGCTAGAATTTGCCGCGAGTTCTCCTTATCTGTGTTTTTCTTCGTCTCTTGTTGTTGCCCTGAGTGGAGCTGGGATTTGCAGGTCTCCGTCCCTCTTCGTTTAGGGTTTTTTCCAGGTCATTTGGAATTCATTCCTGGTACTTGCTCCCGGCAGATTCCCATATTGCAGAGTGCTGCAGACAGAGAGAACCTGGTAGAAAGCTCTCTGCCTTTTCTGTTTAAACAATTTTCTGCAAACTTTATGTTCCGTAAGTTTGCCAAGCCCCAGAGCTTCATCCGTGTCTGAGTTGAAGAGTGGTGAGTTTTCCAGAGAAAGGAAAGCAGAACAAAGGAAACACGTCGCTTTTGTATTCAGCTGCAGGCTTGTTCTCAGTTCCCCTGGAATATGGCACCTTGAGGGTAATCTGTTTGCAAACGGCCCTGAAGTGGCCTGGCCTCACCACGATGTTCCCAGCCCACAGATGCGTGAGAGAAGCCTTGCCAGACACTTGGGCTCTGGTGGTAGAGGTGGCACCGGCTCCCACCAGGCTGCCCTGCGGAGCAATGGCAAACTGATACTGACTCACTCCTCCCACTGCTGGCCAGGTGTTAAGTGCTCATTCCGGGTTTGTTTTTCCCAAGATGGCTTCATCTTGGGTGCTTCCAAGTAAGCTTGGCGAGCCTGCCTCGGCTGTCCTGATGTGGGCCTATCACCAATGTCACCATCACCAACCAGGGTCTTTCCCGTGTGTCTGTTGCCAACTGTTGCCCATTCCACAAATGGCCCTTTACTGCCTGCTGTGTGCCAGGCCCCGTGCTAAATGCCGGGCGGATGGCCAAGCACAGCCTTCTGGCTTGAGGCGCACGTGCTGCTGTAGGGGAGCGGAGTAGCACAATGTTTCAAAATAAGACAAACTGAGCTATGCTGCAGGGAGGCATGAGGTGTTATGGGGCCAGGAAGGGAAGCACATAGTTCCAGCCTGGCAGAGGCATCAAGGAAGATTTCTCAAAGCAAAAGTGTTCTAAAGGGAAGAGTCAGGAGGGAGGAGGCAGTGAGTTCAGGACATTCTCTAAATGTGGGTCCAAGGTTAAGGTCAGATGTTAGGAAGGAGCCCTTCTCTATCTTTCCCTCGAGTCAGAGTTATGACTGGGACCTGGCTGAAGCTTTGGATTCCCTCCTGTAGAACCAGTGGAGAGTGGGATGGACACTTTCTCCTTGCAAGGATCCTCTGTAGAATCACCTTACTGGCCCCTCAAAGGACATGCTTGCCCTGCCTTCCACCCTGTGCTGTCAGGAAACCCCAAAAGCAAGGCCCAGGAAATCAACCTGGTTCAATCTGTGGCACTGCGGATTCAGAACAAGACCTTCCTGGATTTGGCTTGGCATCACTACACAATTAGAGTCTTCAAATATTCATTTATCTAATATTATTCTATTTATTCATGTATCTAATATTTACTGAATACTGATTAACGATGATGCTGATGCAATAGACAGATGGATTGGTAGATGGATAGATGGATGAATGGATGGATAGATGAATGGATGGACAGATGGAAAGATAGATAGATAACATTAATTGAGCCCTTATATGGAAATGTATTAGTCCAAAGCCAGACACAGAGTATTTATCTCTTTTAATCTTTACAATCACTTTATGAAGTCAGCATTAAGCTAATTATGCAGAAGGGAAAACTGAGGCTTAAAGAGGTGGAAGTGGCTTCCCTACACAACCAATCAGCGGTGAAACTTGGGCTCCATCCCAGGCAGCTTTAACTCTAGAGAGATGGAGAGGGGAATGCCTTCTTGGTGGAAGAAGAAACAGAAGTTGCATTTAGAAGAATGGCAAGAGGGCCAGCGTGGCTGGTCACAGGCACAGTAAGGAAATAAAGCAAAGGAGCCTAGAAAGGCGGTTTAGGGCAAATGAGGGAGGCGCACAATGCTACACTCAATAGTTGTTTTCCTCAGCGGGCAACGAGAGCCACTGATACTTCCAAACACAGAACAGAGGCATACGCTAGGAAGGCTAATGCTGGAGTATAACAATGTGTGTAATTGTATTTGAAACACTTTCATACAAAGATTAAATGCAAAACTAAGTAAGAAGCTTCATCTCACACTGAATATGCTGATAAGAAATTCATGGCTCAGGGGGGTCAGCTGTGTTCTCACTGGGAAACCCACACTCCAGAGGCAGCTCCCACTGGCATTTCTATTACCCCATATCTTGATCAATAACCAGTGATCTAACAGCTAACACAATCTGTCCATCAACCCAGGCTCGGCAACCCCAAGATCTTTGTCGTGTACCGTCATAAAAATCATTTTTCACCTGTGTGAAGCCTGCCGTCCGACAGCGGCTTCCATTGTCCTGGCATTCTGACGTGGGGTTTGTGTGGCTCAGACTCTTAGTTCGCGCCAGACAGCCAGGCACGCCTTCGTATTTCCTCGCTGCCTTGGACTTCTTTAATGATAGGGAAAGATGGAAATAATAGCACAATGATCATCCATGCACTTGTCTCATGCATCCGATCATCGGTAATAGTTTCCGCAATTGCTTATCTCTAGCTGTTGCTCCAGCTGAACCTTTTAAAGGTGAGTGTGGGCATCACGCCATACTTCCATAAACACGTCAGCATGCAACTTCCAAACATAAGGACTTTCTCTCACACAAAACACCGTTATCAGAGGTAGGAATGGTAATAATATCTCCCTAAATTCATCCACTATTTAGCCCATGCTGTAATTTCTCCAGTTTTCCTCAAAATGTCTTTGATGGTTTTCTCTTTCAGACAGAATCCAATGAAGGACCATGAACAGCTTCTGGCTGTTGTCACTTCTGAGTGTCTTTTATCTAGAGCACGTCTCTCCTATTTTTTTTTTGGTATGATGTTGTTTTGAAAAGACCAGGTGCCTTGTGTTGTGGAAATCCCATTGCAGGGTTTGTCTGACGGTTTTCATGTGGCAGGTCTAACATTTTCTTCTATCCCCTGCAACTCCTGTAAACAGAGGTTAGGTATAAAGGCTCAATCCAAATTGAGTGTTTGGCAAAAATAGCTGAACTTTGTGTGTTTGTACTTCATGGGCACAGGGCAGGTTTCCCCATCACTACTGAGGCTGCTTCAGATGAGAATTGTAGTATCTCTTCGCGATGAATGTGCATTTTTCCATTAACAATATATGAGTGTGCCCTTACCTGATGGTTTTAATGTCTATTGATAGTCCTTGCCTGAGTCAATCATATTTTAGGTGAATATAAAATCATGACCTTTTCAAAAAAGAAATGAGTTTGTATTATAAACTCCTTTTATGATTATAAATGTAAGGTTTATTCTTGGGTTCTTGCTGCGTTTAAAAAGGAAGAAACTGAGGCCAACACAAGAAGATCCAATATGAAAGGTTTATTCAGGCTCCTGGGCGAGGTTCTGCGGTCCGACGGGAGGGGCCACAGAAGTCGCACGGACTCCTCTCAGACGTGGGATTTTATAGGGAGTGGAAAAGCTCGATTGGTTGTGGGAGAGCAGGACTGCTATTGGGTAAGGTTACAAGCCTTTGTTTGCATACAGGACTGGGCTGCTATTGGTTAGAATTACTTGGCTGCTATTGGCTAGAAAGACTCGGCTGCTATTGGCTAGAATCACAAGACCCTGCTTGCATACTGGGTTCTTTAAGGGAAGGCCAGGCTGTGCGAGAAAGGGAGAAGGGAACATGCCCGAGCTTGTCCAAGCTTTTGGGAAAAAACGGGGGGAGGTGTGTGTCCAAGTTCCCTGTGAGGCAATCAGCCTTATAATAAAAGCCTACATTGTCGTTTTACTTATGATCCTGTATTTTATTTTTTATTTTGGTGTTTTACAGGAAAGTTTCAAATACTCTGTTCTCACCAACCCCCCTCCCACGGGCATGTTTGTGTACACAGGTCAGTATCCTTTAAGGAACAATTCCTAGAAACAGAGAACAAATTACACATGTGGCAAATTTTGATACATATTGCCAAGCTTCTCACCAGAAACAGCATGGCACAGGTGTGCTACACCCTCCTCCGGGCCCACTTGCTGCAAGAGAATAACCCTCCCTTGGGGGAGGGGATTTCATGGCAGGATTCAGAGGCCCTAATAGGTAGATTTGGAATGTTAGGGAGAAAAAGAAAAGAAAAGAGAAGACAATGCTAAGGGGCCTGACAATTCCCAGGATAGCGATCTTTAAAATCCTGTTCCCTAATTGGCATTGTTCTAATAAACAGTGTTTTCTCACATTACTGGATTAGCTCTAGTTCCTTCCCAATAAACTACAGTTCTTTCTAAAGAAATAGTTAGTTGCCTTGTAAAGTTACCAGTTTTCCTCTCTCTCTCTCTCTCTCTCTCTCTCACACACACACACACACACACACACACACACACGACCCCCTTCTGGATTTGTGAATTATGATTTATTCATTTTTGTAATGAATTACTGTTATTGTCATCTGTTCTGATGTTCAAACGATTGTCCCAAATGCTTCTGGCAGGAACTCTTTCGGGCTGACTCTCACGTGCTGTGGCACACCACCATCGTAGCTTGGATGCTTTCTTGCTCTTGGGAAGGACAACATACCCCAGCGTTTCTCTTTTATCTTCCTTATCCAAGACCTGAAACCACCCATTGAGTCCTAGTTTCTGTAAGTGGAGAGTGGGGTTTAGAAGCCACCGTCCAGATTCCAGGTGTGCTCACTGCCCCTGCATTTTCCCTGTCTTCAGGCCCTATTGGTGGATAAAGTACGACTCACATTGATAGTTCCATTAAAGTTCTGCATTACAAGGTGTTCTTAACTTCTGTGATTTTATAATGATGTGTATTTTATCTTACACAGAAAAATTTAGCTCCTATTTTTAAGCTTTATCTTATGACATTATAACATCATTTCAAAATGTTATGAACATCACCACTGACAACAACTTGACTTAAGGAAGCTTAGTTTTTCTTTAACTTTTTATTTTTTATGCACATCTCTCTGAGAGCACACACACACAATGTTGTTTTCAAAAGTCTTTTGGAATCTTTATTTTGTGTGTTTTATCATTAGGTCCTGGGGAGGAACAGGGCAGAAAAGGACAAAGGGGAAAGTAGCTAATCCTCACCTGCTTTTAACTTCCTTGGCTGCTGCCATCATTTACCAGAATGAACTGTGCACTTATACAGGGCTCCACTGCCTAGGCCAGTTTGGGACCAGCAGCTGCCAGGGAGAGGGTCTGGAGGGGGAGCAGCTGTAGGTGGGAGAACTGCAAGTTGGGGCCACTGCTGAGGGCTGAGGCAGTGAGAAGAGGAGCAGTGGCTGTGGTGCTAAAAGGAAGGATGGATTCCAGGGGAACTGCAGAGAAACAACCAGACGGGGTTGCAGCAGGGACTGGGGAACTCTGAGGCCCTCCAAATCTGGATGCTCAGTTGTCACTATAAACCATAATGCAAATGTCAGGAGAAGGAGGTGTCTTTGGGGATAAAATCCAGGGAGCACCTGGGTGACTGAGGTAAGAGTCATTGTCCTGGAGCTTTGGGGGTGTCCAGGATGTACCCCCATTGGCTTGGCAAGGACAAGAGTAGCCATGGATATGATCAGCTCTTGCAGGGAGAGGCAGGAGAGGGAACACAGAGCAAAGGAGGATGGCAATGACTGTGTATGTTTATATTTCTTTCACTCTCTCAATGATCCGATCAACAAACAGTTATGGAGGGGCACTGTGTGCCAGAGGGGGTGTGGATGCTGGCATGCAGGAGGGCACCAAACCCATGAGCCCCTGGCCCTCACATGACAGTGGGAAATATGGAATAGAAGGGTAATGAGTAAGACCCACAGGTTATTGGATAGATCATGACAAGTAGTGAGAAGTATCAAGCAAGGAAGTGGAAAGGAAGTGCTAGGTGAGTAGAAAATAGCCCTGCTCACAGATGGGCTCACCCATGAAAATATTTTTGAAGAAACAAGTGAGGGAGGGTTCACATGGAGGCCATAGCAAGTGTGAAGGCCCTGTGCTGGGAGCCTCTAGTTCAGCACGGAGCTGGTGTGGCTGGAGTGGAGAGGATGGTGGAGGCCGGGAGGCCAATGTGGCTGCAGTGGGGAAGATGGAGGAGGCCGGGGGGCTGGTGTGGCTGGAGTGGGGAAGATGGGGGAGGCCAGGAGGCCAGTGTGGCTGCAGTGGGGAAGATGGGGGAGGCCGGGAGGCCGGTGTGGCTGCAGTGGGGAAGATGGGGGAGGCTGGGAGGCCGGTGTGGCTGCAGTGGGGAAGATGGGGGAGGCCGGGAGGCCGGTGTGGTTGCAGTGGGGAAGATGGGGGAGGCCGGGAGGCCAGTGTGGCTGCAGTGGGGAAGATGGGGGAGGCCGGGAGGCCGGTGTGGCTGCAGTGGGGAAGATGGGGGAGGCCGGGAGGCCGGTGTGGCTGCAGTGGGGAAGATGGGGGAGGCTGGGAGGCCGGTGTGGCTGCAGTGGGGAAGATGGGGGAGGCTGGGAGGCCGGTGTGGCTGCAGTGGGGAAGATGGGGGAGGCTGGGAGGCCGGTGTGGCTGCAGTGGGGAAGATGGGGGAGGCCGGGAGGCCGGTGTGGCTGCAGTGGGGAAGATGGGGGAGGCTGGGAGGCCGGTGTGGCTGCAGTGGGGAAGATGGGGGAGGCCGGGAGGCCGGTGTGGCTGCAGTGGAGAGGATGGTGGCAGCCAGGAGGCCATGAGGAGCTCGTGAGAGGAACTTTGGCTCTGGCTACAAATGACGTGCGAAGCCACTGTGGAGATTGGAGTAGAGGGGTGATGTTTCCTGAATGAAAGTTTCACAAGTTCACTCTTGTTGTTTGAGGATGGATTCCAAGGACAATAAGGGTCTGGAAGGAAGGAGACCACTTAGAAGGCTGCTGGAACTGTCCAGCTGTGAGGTGATGGTGACAAGGGTGTGGCAGCCTCTGGGTTCCGTACAGACTGATAGACTCAGTCTGGTTTAAAGACATCTGGGGCAGAATTTGCCGAAGGACTGCGTGCACGTGGGAGGAAAGAGCCTTTCACTTGGGTGGTTGGAGGCGCATCAGGGTGCTGCTGGGTCGGCGGAGGAGGCCGGGAGCCCCAACACGGACACATGGAGCTGCTGACCCTTATCAGACCTCAGTGAAGGATGGGAGGAGCAGGGGACTAAACAGGGTCTGGCTGCCCAGGCCTTGAGTCACTGAGCTGGCGGAGGCAGTGGAAGGAGCTGGAAGCATAGGGACACCCTCTGCAGCCCCCTTTCAGTTCAAATGCTGGCGTCACCCTCTACAAGCTGTGTGACCCTGGCCACACCATTTCATCACTGTGGGCCTCAGTTGCTCCATTTGTAAAGTAGAAACAATTCCTTCTACTCCCTGGTTGCAGGAGTGATTTGAATGAGGTAACAGGCTGGGGACCTGGCCCACAGCCTCCGTCGTGATTCCTGGGTTATTTGGGGCCCATTCCAGTGCCTTCTTGTTCCTCCACACCTTTCTTCTCCCTCCCACCTCATCTGCCTACCGTTGCCATGGCTCCTTAGAGGCGTCACAAAGGGGAGCTCCAGAAGTGACCAAAGAGGAGGCAGGGCTGAGGCGTGCTGCAGCCCCCGGTATGGGGCTCGAGGGAGGAGGAGGCATGAGCTGTGTGCTCAGGTGAGTCAGCACCTCTGTGGAGTGTGGTCCAGGTGCAAGCCCATCTTCCTACATGCTGCACTGCATGGAATGTCTTTGAGGGTACAGGCAAGGATCACAGGAAGGGGTGATCTGGTTCATGCCCCAGCTCTAGCCACGTGGCATAAATGCCCCCTCCTCCTGTTCTCTGAGATGTGTCTAGTTGTGTCTATACACTTCAAGAGTGACTTAGGCTATACAGCAAAAAATCTTCCGAGCTAATTGTGGATATTTTCTTGTCCCTGAATTGTTGGCCAACTGTTTTGCAAGTAGCTTCAGTTCCTTTGATCCAAAGTACAGGGCAGAAAGCAAAACAAGTTTCAGAAAAACTGCCTGCCAGTCTTTAGTGCACCAGCAGCTGGCTTGCCTGTGAGCAGCAGGAGATGCTGGGTGGACGGGAGTATCTCCATGACTGGAGGAGCTGGAACTCTGAAGTTCTTCTCAACTCAGGGGGCTCCATGCTCACTAGGCTCCTGCTCCGACCCTGGGAGACAGCAAGACCTCACTGGAGGATAGCAGGTGGGGCTACTAGGGAAGCTGGACTCTTCACATCGACCACAGCTCCTGGCATGGAGGTTGATCCTGTGCCCAAGCTCCTAGGAAGCAGCAGAGCCACTTGTCCCCAGGGCCTTTCAGCTGGGCCTTTCTCTTGCCTCTGGCATCACCAAGCTCAGATTCTGGTGCTGCCCCAAGAACGCATGAAGGGCTCTGTGATGGCTGAGATTGAGCGCCCTGTAGTGGGCAAAGGTGGAGCTTGGAGTGGGTCCTGTGACAAAAAGGATGCAAAATAATATGCTGTCAATTTTATATCTCCCTCTAAAGAATCACATTCACACACACCTTGAATGAAACTTGAGGAATGAACTGTCCCGAGCCCCAGTTCCTGGCTGCACTGTTGAGTGACACGTCGGGTTGGTTGGCCAGCCCTGGTGCTGCCCTGGGCTGGAGGGGCATAACCCCTGCTTGCCATCATCAGATACCAAAAGTCTGCATGTCCAAGCGGTAAGGCACGAGAGAGACGATGCATGCCACCGCCTTCCTCTTCCAGGTGGTAAAGTGGAGGCTGGAGAGATGGCACAACTTGGCCAGGAGAAATCAGCCAGCTCTGCAGAGGACTGGCATCGACCTGGCATCTTGCTTCTAAGCCCAGAGCTCTTCAAGCTACACCACACATTGATCAGTCAGGCCAAAGATGGCGGAAGAAGAGCAAGAGACCACCCACCTCCCTGATGAATATCCGGGTCCCCGGAGCCTTGGCTTGGTCAGGGAAGACAGGAAGAGCAGACTGAGCTGTTCGGAGGTGCACCTCCAAGCTCTCAGTCACAGAGTTCTAAATTCCAGTCATTACCACTAACCAGTTGTGATCGAGGTTTAAGCATATGACCCTCTAATCAGGGTATTTCTGCTTTTATTTAATGGAAATCATTTCCCTGTGGCCCTGAGGGAGCAGGTTTCCACGTGCCCTGTATGGGTGCGTGTGCTGGTGCCATCCGTCACTCGGAAGCTCAGCAGTCCAGTGTCTTTTTGCCTAGCTGCGCTATAGTCAGTACGATAGATTCAAGAAGGGTTAGAAACCTACTTCATTTGCAATAAAACAGCTGGGAGGTAGACCCGGGGAAAGTGTAGCCAGAGCCCCCTGGGGGCCACCCTCATGGAATAACGTTTGGACCAGCCTGGAAGAACTTGGGAACAGATCCACAACTCTTGTCCTCCCCACTCTGCCTGCCACCTCCTCTTCTTTGAGAATTCTTTTGACACTGATCTGTAGTCAGGACTCAAAATTAAATTCTTTTGCATTATTAAATTGAGTATTTGGCTTAATATTTTAAAATCTGAGACCAGTTGAGACCCAAACGCACTCCATGAGTGCCTCATGTTCCTGCTGAAATTAAAAGCTTGCTGAAAAAAAAATGCAGTGAAGGCTGACTGCCCCATGTTCCCTGGTGGCCACAGTCTGTTTTTGGGTCTCTGAGCATTTCTTTCCAAGCTCATGTTCTAAGCTCTCTCAAGCCTCCTGAGTGTATTCACCAAAATGGAACTGCAAAGTGCCAAAGCTGGAATCCATTCTTTTATTCTTTTTCTCTCAGTTCCTCTAACGTTGTCTGACTCTGTCGATTGTATCATGTGCTTTGCTGAACTCCCTGGAAAAGTCTGTATGCAATCAAACTGCAGTGAACACATTTTGAACCCTTACTATGTATTTCAGCAGCTCATTTGGCTCTCAAGTATGAAAAAGTGCAAATTTCCTGTTGGCTTGGCTTTAGTTTAAATTTTTTTCCCCTTCACTCCAAGACAAATCATAGGAGAACATTCAGGATATCCTAGACATTGAAGCTTGAGCTCATAGATCAAAACGCCTCATTTGCCTTTCCTAGCGACGTTTTTGCTCCATGTAAAATTATAGCAGAACTTGGCAACCCAGCCCATGTATAGAGTTCCTGGGAAATATGTCAATTTTATATCTAATTTTTATGGCTAGGATCTAGGTGCTCCATAGACCTCGATGCAGCACGCGATCACAGTAGCTTCATTTGTCTACTTGCTTGGTGTATTTACTTCTGTCTTTTTCCACATGGTTTCTTGATTTTTCATTTCTATTCTAACAGTCTGTGTTTAGTTTTCTAAATAAAACTGACAATGCTTGGTGATACTCATTGTGAATAAGAAAACAGTGCTTTCTTCTCAAGTTGGGTGATAAAGGGTCTACTACCTTCAGGACAATCTATCCAGCCTTTCAAAGACACTTCTTAACGAGCAGATGCAGACGCATCACCGTCCTCCTGGCGAGACATGGCAGTGTGGAGGGCGCGCAGCTGCGACTGCAAACGTCTTGCATCTGTATATGCGCCAAGCTCCATGGACCCCTTGGTACGTCGTGAAATGCTAAGCCCGGAGTGGAGCTTGAGTCCGAAAGTCAGCAAACTTAAAAAGCCAGTTTGTCATCTGAATGGGGTTTCTCATGGTGTGGTTAATAGATCCCTGACCATCCAGGATGAGTTAACTGGTGGTCCCCACACAGTTTACCACTTTAGGAGGAAAAACTAATGAATTCATACATCTTATTTTGAAATTGTGAATGTGTACGAACTAAATTACTATTTGAATTAATTGTTATAGTTTAAAGGTTGTTGGACACGTACAAAGTTTGAGAGATGATACAAGTTTCCCAGATTCACAGACAGGAGCAGCACAGGATTGGAACCTGGGCTGCCATTGCTAAAGCCGCTGGCTTGTTTTGAACTGTGGCTCCTGCACAGTTTTTGGGGCTGCTCACTGCAGTGCTCTGATACAGTAAGAGGTGGTGTAACTAATCACGTTTCTTTATCGAAAGCACTTAACTTATTTAGATTTCTGGCAAAAGCAGTAATCCATGTTACTTGTTCAAAACCGGGAAAGCTCAAGAGAGAATAAAGAAAATCAAAGGCATGCCTGGAAGTGCTTGCTTTCTTTTTCTTTTTGTGAGACGGAATCTTGCTCTGTTCCCCAGGCTGGAGTTACAGTGACTCAATCTTGGCTCACTGAAACCTCCGCCTCCCGTGTTCAAGCGATCCTCATGCCTCCACTTCCCAAGTAGCTGGGACTACAGGCATGTGCCACCACACTCAGCTAATTTTTGTATTTTTAGTAGAGACGGGTTTTCACCATGTTGGCCAGGCTGGTCTTGAACTCCTGACCTCAGGTGATCCACCCACCTGGGCCTCCCAATGTTCTGGGATTCCAGGCATGAGCCACTGAGCCCAGCTGGGAGTGCTTTCTTTTGCATGTACAGGAGTCCCCTCTTTTTTTTTTTTTTTTTGAGACGGAGTTTCGCTCTTGTTACCTAGGCTGGAGTGCAATGGCACTATCTCGGCTCACCGCAACCTCCGCCTCCTGGGTTCAGGCAATTCTCCTGCTTCAGCCTCCTGAGTAGCTGGGATTACAGGCACGCACCACCATGCCCAGCTAATTTTTTGTATTAGTAGAGACGGGGTTTCACCATGTTGACCAGGATGGTCTCGATGAGTCCCCCGTTTTATGCAGTTTCACTTCGTTTGGTTTCAGTTGCCCAAGAGCAACTGTGGTTGGAAAATATTAAGATATTTGAGAGAGAGAGAAAGGGAGACTGCATTCACATAATGTTGATTACAGTATATTGTTAGAATCATTCAATTTTATTATTGGTTATTGTTGTTAATGTCTTACTGTGTCTAATTTATAAATTGAATTTTATCACAGGTGTGTGTTACAGTTGACCCTCCATATCTATGGGTTCTGCATCTGCAGATTCAATCATCAACCATGAGTTGAGAATATTCTGAAAAGAAAAAAAACAATAAAAATAGCAATATAACAATAAAAAATAACAGAGGCTTAAAATGCAGTATAACAACCATGTACAGAGTAGTTACATTGTATTAGGTATTTTAAGTAATCTAGAGATGAATTAAAGCAAACTTGCCCAACCTGCTCCCGGGCTACATGTGGCCCAGGATAGCCTTGAATGCAGCCCAATACAAATTCATAAACTTTTAAAAAACATTATGAGATATTTTTGCAATTTTTTTAAGCTTATCAATGATCATTAATGTATGTTATGTGTGGCCTAAGACAATTCTTCTTTCAGTGTGGCCCAGGAAAGCCAAAATATTGGACACCCCTGAATTAAAGTATAAGGAGATTATATGTAAATAAAACACCACTTTACTTGTGACTTGAGAATCCACAAATTTTGACATGTGCAGGAGGTCTTGGACCTAATCCCCTGGGGATATGAAGGGATGACCGTACAGGGAAAAAAAAAAAAAAAAAAAAGAGCACAGTCCATCCAGGGTTTCAGGCATCCATTGGAGGTCTTAGAACGTATTCCCTAAGGATAAGGGGGACTACAATATTGATCAAATTGGGCATAAGATTTTCTATACTTCTTCTAATAGGATTATTTACAGATTCTCTTGGATGATCATTTTCAGCTAAATAGTATTCTGCCCTTTGAATGTACCACTACCAATTTAACTAGCCCATGCTCCTGGATCATTCATGCTGTTTCCCATTTATGACTGGAATAGATAAACTTCACTGAATATCTTACATGTAAGTCCTGAGTACAATGCTAACTGAAAGCATAGTAGTAGTTACTTTATTAGATAGTGTGTACATTTCTTTTATATAGCATCACACACTGGGGTCCATTGTGGGGGGCTACAGGAGGGATGGTGGGAGGGTGGGTGGGGGAGGGATAACGTGGAGAGAAATGTCAGGTACAGGTGATGGGGAGATGGTGGCAACAAACCACCTTACCATGAATGTACATATGCAACAATCTTGCATGATCTGCACATGTACCCCAGAATCCAAAGTACAATAAAAAAATTATCATATCAACAAGACTTTGGCAAGAGTCTGCAAGGAAGCCTCCTTTCATAGAATCTTCAAAGAAGCTAAGTATGTCCATTAAAAGTTTTCAAAAATAGCAACCACTGCTTAAGCAGAACATGGTAGCTCTTATTTTAATCTCCATTTTCTTCAGTAACAGTGAAACTGAGCATTTGTCATGTTTTATTAAATACCTGTACTTCTTATCTTGTAAATTGATTGTTTCTTTTTCCATTGCGTTATTTATCTTTTTTTACTGGTTTGTAAATGATCGCTATACCGTAAATAGATTAGATCTTTGAAATGTGATCCAAATAACTTTCTCAGAATACTGTGGGCTTTTTGAATTTGTTTATGATGTTTCCTTTTAATACTTCATTAAGGTAGTTAGATCATTAGATCAGTCTCTTCCTTTATAGTTTCTTTGTGTCATGCTGAGAAGGACTTCCCTGTTCTAAGATCAGATACATATTAATCCATGCTGTATTCTAGTTCTTTCATGATTTATGATTCATATTTTATCTTTTCATCTAGCAGATATTATGATGTATGTCATGAGGTAAGACACTGCTTTTTGCCTCCTTTAATCATTAAAAAATTGTATAAAACGTTTAAAAATTATCAGTCTTTGGTTATGATTTTAAAATGCCACCTTCATCATAACTTATGTTCGTGCATGCACAGGCCACACATGTCTCACACACACACATTTATGAACTTTATTATGTGATCTCCTCTGAAGAGAGTTTATTGTTATTTGCAGTTAGTACAGATATTACAACAGACCTAATGGGCTTTTTCTTTTTTATTATGTTTTCAATTGTATAGAGAGAAACTATATATTTTTATACATTTATTTATTTACCAACTACCTTATAGAACTCATATGCATTTTGATGTTTTCTTATCAAGGAATTTTCCAGGTAGGCAATTGTATCAGCTGCATATAATAACATTTATTTCACGTTTTCTAACATACCTTTTTGACACAATTTATGATTGTTACAATACATTTTCTTACCTCTTCCGTATTATAATGTAGTTATTTCAAGAAGGGACTTCAAAAAGTTTGTGGAAAAATAAAATTAAAAGATAAAGGTAAAAATTTAAATTTTATTTTTCAACATAACCTCCATCAAGTTCAAGACACTGTTGCAAAGATGATACCAGCCATTTAGTTCATCTCTAGCAAACTGAGGGTCCTGGGAATTTAACCATGCGAATGAAGCCTGTTTTACATTATTGACTGAAGAAAAATGTGTCCTCTAAAAATTTTTTTAAGATTAGAAAACTAAAAGAAGTCAGAAAAAAAACAAATCAGGACTGTAAGGTGAATACCTAATGATTTCCCATCAAAACTCTGAAAAAAATTTCCCTATTTGATGAGAGGAATAAGCAGGAACACTGTCGTGGTTGGAAAGGACTCTGGTGAAGTTTTCCTGGGCATTTTTCTGCTAACACTTTGGCCAACTTTCCCAAAACATTCTCATAATAAACAGCTGTTACCATTCTTTGGCCCTTCAGAAAGCCAGAAAGCAAAAATGCCCCGAGCATCCCCAAAATCTGTTGCCATGACCTTTACTCGTGACTGGTCCACTGTTGCTTTGGCTGAACCACTTCCACCCCTTGGTAGCCATTGCTCTGACTGTGCTTTGTCTTCAGGTTGGTACTGGTAAAGCCACGTTCCTGCTTCTGTTATAATTCTTCCAAGAAATGTTTGGGATCTTCATCCGATTTGTTTATAATTTACATTGAAAGCTCTGCTCTTGTTTGCAGCTGATCTGGGTGCAAAGGTTTTAGTACCCATCAGGTAAAAAGTTTGCTTAACTTTGATTTTTCAGCCAGAATTGTGTAAGCTGAACCAACTGAGATGTCTATGGTGTTGGCTGTTGTTTCTGCTGTTAATCATTGGTCCTTTTCAACTAGGGCATGAACAAGTTTATTACTTTTTTCTTTGAAAATTGATGTCTGTGGTCTGTCTCTGTGGGCTTCACCTCCAGCATGGTCTTGTCCCTTCTTAAAGCAAGTTATCCATTTGTAAACTGGTGATTTCCTTGAAGAATTGTCTCCATAAACTTTTTGTAAAACATCTATGATTTCACCATTCTTCCTCCCAGGTTTCAGCGTAAATTTGATGTTTGTTCTTGCTTTGATTTTAGCAGAATTCATGTGGCTCTGACAGGGACTCTTTTCAAACTGATGTCTTATCCTTCTTAGTGCCTCAAACTAGATCCTGGTCAGACATGTTATATAAAAAGTTAATGCAAGCTTATTCTGGTATAAAAATGTGAAATCCATGCATAGCTGTTCATAATATTCATTTTCTATGATCTTCTTGAAGGCTTCTCATATTTCCTTGCTTTTTTCTTAAATTTTCTGTTTTATTATTGGGTTGCATTTTCTGTAATAAACATTTTTAAAAGTATTCTTCTCTCCAGCATCTCGAGTAGAGTGTTATCTTACTTTTATTCTGTGGGACCTTTGCATTAGACTCACACAGTTTTTACTCTTCTCCAGACAAGAAGAAGCCTCTGCTAGTCTCACATTTCCTCAAGGCAGGAATCATAGAGAACCCTTGACTGTCTCCCTTGTCCTTCTTGGAATGCTGTTAGATCATGTTCTAGGACCTCAGTTCCAGGATTGGTTCATAACATTCATTCTACAGATTAAGGGGCACAAAGGGCTGGAAGTCAGGAGGGATATGGAATGATGCATGGCTCCAGGACAAGATCATCTTCCCACACTGTGACTTTGTGTCTGGGGGATCTGGGTTTGGATGTGATCAAGCTTCCAGATTAGTCATCATTGAGAGCATGGGCTTTGCCCAGTCTCTTCCTGTGCTGCTGTTTGCCAATCAGAGATAATCCCATCTATCAAGTTGGACTTTGCTGTGGGTAACTCCCATGTAATCTCAAGGACCACTAATTCCAGATGCTTCTTACTGCCCATAGGCTGTGACCTGCTGACACCTTGTACATTAGGCACTTCTAATGGAGCCCTGCAATGACCTCCCTGCTGCATTGCAAAGGAAGGCTTTTGGGTCTACCATCCTAAGAAGCAGCTGTGTCAACACAGCCTATTACCATTGGCAGTGCATTTTACAGACATTCTCCACATCAGGGCGTGAGAATAGGGGCCCCTGATTCCAGTCTTGTTGCAGATTTATGCATATTACATATCCTCCATATTTATATATGTTTTTATGTATGCACTATATGTATATTAATATATAACATCCATTGAGCATTGCAGATGTTGTGCAATGCAGCTGGGATTCTGGAAGGACAGAATTAGATGTCAGTCTCCTGTGGACAATAAGAGGCAAAACACATTTACTTGAATTTAGAAATGGGGCGTGTTATTCTTCACAAGTAGTTTGGCAGAAAAGCCATAGTAAACCAACATGGTCAGGCCATTAATCTCCGGACTAGTGAGAAACTGTATCGCTTTTGGATAAGCACTCTCTAAAGACCTAATGACACCTAATGACACTATGTCGTGTAGAGCATGTACATCTACCTACTCCTTTCTTTGGTTATGAGATACAGGGGGGGTGATATCACCACCTGAGGAGGGTTGTAATAAGTTATAGGTGAAGTGAATGTTTACTTACTTGAAGGAAATTTGCTCCCAGATAAAGTTGGACTTTTGTTAACCACTGAGCAGGTAAATAAACTTATCTAGGTCCTCTTGAACTTTCTGAAAAGACAGATATTAGCTGTAGCTTCCCTCCTCAATCAACTAGGAACAGTGGACCATCCATCCACTAAGCATTTTACATCAATTTAAATAAATGTACTATGTTGGTCATCAAAGACTCTCTGGGTTTGATTCACCATTAAAAATGCTGTGACAAGACATGATGAACATTTTACTGACACAAATATATTTCCCAAGAAAGTTGAGGACGCAACATTTAAACTGTTCAAAGTGCCCTTCATTTGATCTTCTTCTCCAGGCTTCTTCAAGGAGTCCATGAATCTGGTGCCTTGCTGCTGCTATTAGAATCATGAGATCCTCAGTTCTAGGGGTCTGTCCTCAAGTATGAAGATGTGTCCCCAAGTAGATTCAAATTCATCAGAATAATTTATCATGGCATATCATCCGAGGATTTATTCATAGTTTATATTATTTCTTCTCCACTTAAGGTAAGATATAGGCAAAACATACACAGGTATGTAGGCAGGTTGGGCACACATATTTGTTTTTGTATTTTATCCATCTATTTTTGAACTTCGAGGGTGACTGTTGGTCCCAATTCTTAGACCTGGATTTATTTGTCTTTCACCCTAACACTTTGTGATTTCACAGCTGTGTTGGGCTCAAGCTTGGCTGGCTTTGCCCTGCACACTGGAGCCCCAAGCTATGAAGCCTCCGAGCTGCAGCTATTCAGGCTCCTTGATCATTCTGCTGTCCTTCTCTGAAGGTTTGGTTCAATAGTAGAATGCTGTTCTTTGTTTCGTTCCCTGCACCAGTTCCTCCAGGCAGAACTTGGCATCCGGCAAATCTGTTTTGGCCTCCATCCAGGTAATTTAGTAGCACAAGTTTCTCATTATAAAATGGGTTCACCTGTAGGATGGTCCCATGGTCTGGACACCGAGCTGGCATTATTATTATTAAGACGATGCTTCTGTACAACATGTGTCTTCAGCATAGATTGTTCATTTTCCCGTATCCATGCCTGGGGAGGCTCCTTTAGGGTTGGTACTTCTTTGTTCTTGTTGGGAATTGAGAGAACAGCTAGCTAAATTTCCAGCTGTCTTCTTCACATTGCTATTTAAAATTAGAGATGACAAAGACCGCAATTATAAAAACAAATTGCCAGTACGTCTGTTCCTACGCTCGAGGAAGGGTTTTGCGATTGCTCTGAATGTTGGCGCGGGCATTTTAATTTTGGGTCACTATGAAACCATGATTATGGTACATTTAACTGTCCCTTTGTTTTAAAGAAGGTATGGGTTACCTCAGCCCATTTGTGTCTTACTACTCTAAGGCTGATCTTTTCTTGGGTTAAAAGAGAAAGATTACACACTGGGGTCACTCTACAAATGTTTTGCATTAGCGCAGAAATTGCCTTCGTGTACTAAGATGTTTAAGCACCTACAAAGTTGTCGCCAGCCATCTGGGCTGCTGGGAACACTAAATCAATCTGTTGTATGCACAAAGCCAAGTAATTTATCTGTCAGGTAGTATTTCATTTAAAACATATTTCTGTGCAAAATGAAATACGTAAAATCGTCCATTTCTACACCTGAGTCTGGCCATTCCCATTATTCCACAGATAAATTTATCTTTTTAATGGAGCAAGAAGGTCCTTGGGCAGGCACGTTGGCCTTCCATTTTAGGAAAGGGCTGCTATTTACATTATGCAAATTTCCAAGAACTGTTGGGAGAAGCATCCGTATCTTGTTTGATTATTGTGTTTCTCCCAACCTAGCTTTGCAATTATTCAGATGAGTCCTGGAATCAGAAGGTCAGTTGAGGTTTTCCATGATGAATTCATGACAAAGGATCCGTCCGTTATCCAATCTGATGCAGTTAGAAGCCAGAGCTCTATTTTATCTCCTTATTCTATAGTGGGGGCTGAGCAAGCTTTATGAAGCTTGAGTTTAATCTTCCTCTCAGATTTATGCTCCTCAACTCTCCAAATGTAGACGTGCCTTCTGGCATTCCTTCCTTTCTCCACTGTCAGATACCAATTTGCATTATGGGAAGTGCGCGTGCACTGTACCTAGTGCATGTACCTGCTCTGTTAAATTATTCCATTTTTCACTCGTAAAAACCAAAGAGGATTTGGATGAAAAATAACTGTCTCTCTTCCACCATTTTTGTATTTTTCCTTTCCTATAAGTAAATGAATCATTCCTAACTTGATGCATTTAGTGTGGGGATCCCAGTCTGGTATCATATCTCCAGCCCTGCAAACTGATTAATGAGACACCATCTCGGCTGAATTTATGCTTCTGTTCACCTGGTAAAATGTAGTTTGTTCTTCCTTCACAAACAGAAAGGAAATGTGCAGAAATCAGGTTTCTCATATCTGTGTGCCAGAGGCCAACAGAGAAAGGTTGCAGAAAATGTTTCAGAAAAGCTGCTTGGGAAGAGAAAGATGCTTTTGTAGATTTGAAAATATTACTTAGACCAAAAGTCTGTATCCTACTGGGATAGTTTTCACAGGAGCTGTTAACTCCTTGGAAGTGTATCTATTTCTACTCACAGATGCTCCGGGTGCTAAGATGTTCTGGCATCTCCCTAGAAAGGCGCCTGACATCTCCTCTCCCCATCTTATGTCCTCTCCCATCCCTTCGAGGGCCAGTGAAGGCTGCCGGAGCCTCCTTGTTGAGGATCTGCAGGTGATCACCGATTTTACCACCTGACTATATAGGTAAAGGTGAGTTCCACACAGGCTGGCACTAAATTTCCATTCCTTAAGTGTTTCTAAATGTTGAAAAGAGATACTGTAAGAATTTGGGTGTCTTACCCAAACATGTAAGTTTGACTAACTCTGGGATGAGATTTTAGGACCACAGAATAGAGCATCATCAAAAATGATGGGATTGTTCTGGTTCCCCATTGGATGAATTTCATGACAGGATGTTCAAAACCCGCTCACTGTTGTAAGAGCCCTGGGAGGGCCCGGTAGCGGAGCCCAGAACGGTGATCGATCCAAGTGCACCGCTGGGTTCCTGGCTCTTCCTGACGCCGTGCTGCCATTGCTGGGAGGATGGAAAAGAGACTTTTTTTTTTCTTCTCTCAGCTTTTCCTGCCAGGTGTTCTGCAAATCTTTGTTCCAAGCTTTTCTCATCGATTTTTCTCTACAGCAGCCGGAGTCGCCATCCCCCTCACATAGTGACTGTAGCTCACACTCCCCTGATGACAAAGCTTTTCTGACTTTCCTGCCCTTTAGCAGCGAGCTGTCTGTCCTCAGCCCCTCCCCACTGGACCATGGCCTACCCCTTCCTCACCATGTAAACTTCCAGTGCCAGATGCTCCATGCTGGAAACACCTCCTGTGTTGGCACATTTGCAGAATGCTTGCCTCTATGGGGAACATTCCTGTCCATCTCCAAGCCTGACACACTGTACAAGCCCGCTGATCTCAGCTCACCACTCCCCAGACCTCAGCTCTCCTGCAGCAGCCGGGGGCTCAGTGGTCCAAGAGTCTGACTTCTGGTGACTCACAGCATCACCGAGGGTAGACGCCCTCACAGCTGGCCCGCACCAGCTCCCTGAAGTCGGTGCACACGCTCCGTTTTTGCACAGACACATCAGTGTTTCTGTCACATTTCTTTTAGTCCTGGGAGACAACCTGGCAGGCTCTTGTTCATTTAGTTTTCCGGCAAACAGCAGACGGTGAAACTCCAGGTTCTACTGTCCAGGGTCTGTGGTCTCCGACACTCCAGCTGCTGTTTTGAGAATAGCACCCAAGGCTACACTTGCCTTTGCTTCACCTTCTGAAGCCAGATCCCAGCCTGCTGTCTTCAACCTAAATCTCGGTGGTGGGGTGGCTTAGTGGAGTATTGGTTAGTCGTGTGCAAGCCTGTCCTTGTGCTGCCAGGGTCTAGGGATGGGGATGGGTGGTTTGGGGGCAGTAATCAGGGTGGGGAGTATGGCATGCAGTGGGGCTGAAGCATAGGCTTTCCCTGGGCAAAACTTTTGCACAAGTTTTAGAGCCGTCTTCAGGGCTTGGCCAGAGATTGGCTTTTAAGCTTCTGTGAGTCTGGTTTGACTGTTCACCAGGTAACTGCCACCCTCCCTCTCTGGGTCTTGAGTGAAAGTGTGTGAGTGTCCTGAGGCCTGATGAGATCCCGGGGCCATGCAGCTGATCGACATGCACTCTTTTGAGAGCTGAGGATCCCTGGTGCATTGCTGAAAGTCACCTGTGGCCACTCTCCGGGAGAGGAAGTGGGGATTGTCCTCATTCCCTTTTATTAGAGTGACATTTCCCCAGCGGGATGCCACGGGGTGGGATGCCTCTAAGGAACTCTGGATCTCGTTATCTGACTCCATCTGGTGTGGAACAACATGCGGGGAGGACTAAGTCTGGGGAACGTGTTCTTCCACAGTGTTAGAAGAACTCAGGCCAGGAAGCTGACTCAGAGGTCGGTGAGGGCTAAGAGTGTTTATAATATTAAATAACGTGTTTTTCTCTTTTTATAGGAGGAACAGGGCTTCAAGTGAGAAGGTCATGGTCACCAGGTCATCGAAGTGCAAACATGAAACACATCCATGTGGACAGAACCATGTTGTGTCCACGTTTAGTCAAATAATCCAGATAGTTGAGAAAAGTCAGACTATATTGATATAATCTGTAGAACCTGATCAAGCCAGTATTCATTATAACTTTCGAATTTTCAGATGGTATTAAGTGGATTTAAAGAGTGTCGGCCGAACATGGTGGCTCACGCCTGTAATTCCAGCACTTTGAGAGGCCGAGGCAGGGAGATCACCTGAGGTCAGGAGTTCGAGACCAGTCTCACCAACATGGCGAAACCCTGTCTATACTAAAAATACAAAAAAGTTAGCCAGATATGGTGGCAGACGCCTGTAATGCCAGCTACTCAGGAGGCTGAGGTAGAAAAATCTTTTGAACCCAGGAGGCAGAGGTTGCAGTGAGCCAAGATGGTGCCATTGTACTCCAGCCTGGGCAAAAAAAGCTAGACTCCATCTCAAAAAAAAAAAAAGGTGTGTCTGCGGCAGGTGCCACCAGGTGCCATGTTGGTGTGTCCTTGTGGTCCCTCCTCCATCATTCTTCTGCAGGTGGCACCAGGTTTTCTGCAGGAGATACTGTGGGTGGGTGCAGGGGACATTCATTTCCTGGAGGACTTCTCCATTTCTATTTTCCCCTGGGAATCCTGTACACTGCGCATGTGCTGCTTTTAGCCAAAGCGTAGACCTGAGACTCAGGCAGAGAGAAAAAGCAGAATGGCATGGCCTCAGAAACGTGGCATGTTCCTGCTCCACGGGTCAGGGACGGGAAACTCTTTTCCTTTCCAGCAAACACAAAACACAGCTCTGCACCACCTGCCTGTCAGGTGCCCCATCAACCAGGCAATCCCCCAAGGCCCATTTAGTGGGAAACGGTAGAATCACGCAGGCACTGCTCACCCCAGGAACACAAGCCAGGAGGTTCAGTCTCCTTGGTTTGCATTCCCAGGTAATGTCCTCTAAACAGTGGCAAGGCCACTCATTGGAACTGACACTCTGTGATGGGCTCAGACAAACACGGGGGCCTGGCTGGCCTCCTGGAGCCCTGGGATGGGGTGACCCAACATGGTTATCATTTGATTGAAATGATCAACTCATTTCCCGTAGGTCACAGGATACCAGCGGGCTCCAAATCGGAAGAGACTTGGCCTCATTGCCTGATTACCGGCGGCTGCCCCAGCTGAATTCAAGAATGTGCGTTTGAAAGTAGAAAATACTGGCCATGGCTGGAACGCAGAAGTCGAGGTGATGTCTCCAGGAAGTTCCTTCTCTCATGTCTGCACACTGTAGAACCGGCAGTCGGTTACAGAAGACCACAATCCCTGCACAGGGCACAGGAGCTCCTGGCCCACGGCCCTGCCCTCTGCAGGGTCAAGAGAACCGGTGTGCACATAGTGTCAGATGTGCACGCAATGTCAGGGAAGAGGAAGTGTGTTCGTGTCCTAGGAGTGTGGCAAAGCATGCCATGCTGTGGGATATAACCAACAGAAATGTAATATTTCACAGTTCTGGAGTCCAGAAGTCCCAAATCAGGATGTCAGTTGGGGCCTCACTCCCTCCGAAAACCCTAGGGAGGAATCTCCCTCCTGCCTCCCTCCCTGCTCTGGTAGCATCAAGTGTCCCTCAAGATAGATGCATTCCTCCAGCTCTTCTCCTTTACGTGAGTTCTGCCTGTGTCTCCACATCATCTTTCCTTTCTGTGTGTGTGTCTCTGCATCTAACGATCCCCCTTGTATGAGGACACTGATCACACTGGATTAAGGTCCTGACGTAGTCAGGCTTTGTGTCTCAGTCTTTTTCTTTTTATGAGACAGAGTCTCACTCTCTCCTCCAGGCTGGACTGCAGCGGCATGATCTCAGCTCATGGCAATCTCCCCCTCCCAGGTTCAAGTCAGTCTCCCGTTTCAGCCTCCCAACTAGGTGGGACTGTAGGCACATGCCACATGCTGGGCTAATTTTTGTATTTTTAGAAGAGATTGGGTTTCATCATGTTGGCCAGGCTGGTCTCGAACTCCTGACCCCATGTGACCCCCCCCACTTCAGCCTCCCAAAGTGCTGGGATTACAGGCATCAAATCTCATCTTGAATTCCCCATAATCTTCACGTGTCAAGGGAGGAAACTGGTGGGAGGTGATTGGATCATGGGATGGTTTTCCCCACGGTGTTCTTGTGATAGTGAATGGGTTCTCACGAGAGCTGATGGTTTTATAAGGGGCTCTTCCCCCTTCCCTCTTGCTTCTCTCTCCTGCCACCATGTGAGAAGGTCCAAGCTTGTTTCGCTTTCTCCTTCCACCATGATTGTAAGTTTCCTGAGGCCTCCCTAGCCATGTGGAACTCTGAGTCAATTAAACCTCTTTCCTTTATAAATCACTCAGTCTCGGGTAGTATATCTTTCAGCAGTATGAGAATAGATTAATTAATACAGGTCCACACTAGTGACCACAATTTAATTTGATTATTTCCATAAAGACCCTACTTCCAAGTAAAGTCACATTTCATGGTACTGGGGGTTGGGCTTTTGTATGTATTTTTAGGGGGATAAAACTCAAAATGGAAGAGAAACTGTGGTGACTCCATGTTGTTTCTGGAAGGCTCATCTCGTGGGACAAAAGCCCTAGTGCCACGGTACTCCGATGGTCCCGTTCTTACCTGCTGTACCTCTGCTCTGTTTTCCCCCAGAGGCTGGAGATGAGAATAGCTTTCCGGATGTCTAGACCTATCATGTCCTCAAGAGGGAATTCATTCGTTCTATATGCAACAAACTGTCCTTAGAACCTTCTGACTGATGCTGGCACCAAGAAGGAGAAGCTGCCTTAGCATCTTTTTCATGCACTGTTGTTCTAGGTATTGGCTTCTTAGAGACTTCTTCAGTGGCCATGAGAGGTGGCCCTGACCTTGGGGAATGTGGCAGACATGACCTAAAATATATTCTAAGGAGAAAGAAAGCAGCATCTAAAGTGGAGTCTGCAGACCAGGATCTCTCTGGAGCAGCCCTGATGAAGTCTCCAGGGTGCTATCCAGTGCCATCCGATGTGCCAGGTGTGACAACCTGTGCCTGGTCACAGCTGCATAGACCCCTGACTCAGAGGCCCCACCTGACTCCCACCTCCTCCTTTAGCACGACCAGGAACAGCCCCAGGTTGCTGCTGGAAAAACTTTGCCAGCAGTGTGTCAGAAGTTGCTTGTGAGAGATAAAAGCTGGCCCGTCATGAGGCCTGGAGAAGATGGTGAGAAGGTGGACTCTCAACAGTGATGTGCAGGGAGCCACACAGCTCGCGCTCACACCTGTCATCTTGCATCACCCCTGTGGTCTCTGAAGCATTGCTTGGAGAGATGACCTGGCCCTCCTCATCCTCTCCTTTCTCTCCTTGTTTTCCTTTATGGCCAATGCCAGAGGATCAAGAATCCACTTAGTCTACTGGATCACCAGGGCGAGTCTGCTGTCCCTCTAGGTGCAAGGGCCAGGCACAGACTCCTTGGCAAGGCAGCAATCAAAGCCAGTTCTGAGTATTAAGAAAAAAAAAACTCAGGTGTTTGACCTGCCAAGCCTCTTCAGCATGTAAGTGCTTTAAATGATGGCAGAAATCCGTATTATTCTGCTTTGCAAAAATCTAAATGAAATTAGTCACAAGTATAAACAAATGGGTTTGCATTCAAGAGCAGTACCATTGCTGCTTAAACAAGATTCACACTTGGGTTTCAGAGAGGAACACACTGATGTCCAGATCACCAAGTGGAGCAAAGGAGGTGCAAGGAAAAGGTACTGGGAAATTTTTCCTTTTTTGATGAGTTTCAGGTTCAGTTTTGTCTTCAGGCATAGGTACGGGTCAGTATATTAAGTGGACAGCTGTGCTCTGCCGTGAAATAATGAGAATATCACCTACCAGCACCACTCAGTCTTCCCAGGCAGGACCGCAAAAGCATCAGCCTCCTTGGGTCTAAGGACTATGGAACCAACTCAGAGAGGTGCCTCCTGGAAGTGCCAGGCTCTGGCGAATGTCAACATTTTGGGTTGCTTGCCTAGATTCTGGAGAATTGGACGGGAGGTGGACTCAAACTGTTGCCGAGAAGATTTTGTCACAAGGTTTTAAAGATCCCCAGTGCTGGTGAGGTTCTGGAACACACCTCATTAATGCACAAAGCAGGGCTGAGGCCCTGATTGCCAGGCCAGTGGGCCAGGGCTATGAGGACCGGAGGCTAGCCAGGTCAGCTTGTGAGGGTGAAGTGCCCTAGACAGCCATGGGCGGGGAACAGGGGCCAGAGAAGATCAGTGGACGTATTTCAGCTGAGCGCTCCTGCAGCAGCACCAGAAGGTGGAGAAGTCACCTGTGAAGGTAGTGTCCTTTCCTGGGAGGTGTGCCTGGGGTTCACTGTCCCTCCCTCCTCACAGTGCCATGCTGAGGGGCTCCCTCCAGCCTTTGACTCTGTGCCTTCTGCTCCCCTCCAAGGTCACAATCCTCTGCACAGTCTCCAGACGGTGGTCATTTTAAGTGGCTTCTTTTAGTAGAAGTTCCCAAGCAAGTGACCTCCTCCATAGAGAATCGATTGCTGAAGTCGCAGTGCCTGCTTCTTGGCTGATCTGTAACATGGCCTCAGCTTGGGCCACCTTACATCCTTCCCCCTGACCTCACTGGCATCCGCAGGTTTTCTGCAGCTCCATGTGCTGCTCTAGAAAACACTCTCAGACCAGACTCTGGAAAATCGCAGCAGCCAGGCTCTGATTGATTGCTGTGGTGTTCTTTCTCAACGTCATATCAATATTCTCTCCCATACCTCTCTCACCCCAACCCAGCCCTTGGGGAGATGATAGGTGCCTCAAGTCAGAGGCCTTTCCTGCCTCCTTCTCACCCAGACCTTGCAGGCTTAGGGGGTTGCTGAAGGCTGTGGGTAGCTGTGAGGCATGCTCTTGAAAGCAATTCCCTGATGAGGCTTGTGGAACCTCTGCATGAACAAACACACTGTGGAGCACACATATGTGTGTGCACGCACCCACAAGCCCACAGAAGTGGAAGACCAGGGTGCAGATGCCCTCCAGATCTTCTCTGTGCTGCCCCACCTGCAGTCACCTTTCCCCCCTTAGTACCCCATTGGCTCCCAAACTCAACCACAGGTCCCCAGCTCCCTCCCTCCATCCCCTGTATATCCTCCCCCAGCTGAGTCAGACCCTGCACTGGTTCTAATGACATGTTCTTGTTACTTCTATAAGAAAGACCAACACGTTGTATTAAAATGATCGTGACAGTGTCTTGCCCTCACTAGCCTGGGACCTGCTTGAAATTAGGGAGCTTGTCTTTCATTTTGAAAGTCCCCAGAGTTAGCACTTGAGAGGCAGATATATATATATATATATATATATATATATATATATATATATATATATAAAACTCTCCCTCTCCATTTACACCTGAGCTCTGCTCCATCTGTATCTCTGTCTATATTCATATTTCTATCTATCCACCTATCTGTCCATCCACCTAGCCACCCATTCAGTCATCCATCTATCCATTCATCTATCCACCCATTCATCCACCCATCTATCCATCCCTCTATCCATCTATCTCTTCGCCCATTTATTCATGAATCTCTCCATCCATCCATGTATCTATCCATCCATCTATCCACCTATTTATCAGCCCTTTCATCTGTCCATACATCCATCCATCCACCCTGTATTCATCCATTATCCACCCATATATTCATCCAACTATCCATCCATTCACCTATCTATTCATCCATCTATCCACTTATCCATCCACCCATTCATCCATCCAACCACTCATCCACCCATCTATTCATCCATTATCCACCCATCAATTCATTCATCTACTCATCTAGTCATCTGTCCATCTATCTACCCTACTATCCATCCATCTATCCACTCATCCACTCGCCTATCCATCCATCTACCCATCTATCCATTTATTCATCCACTCATCTATTCATCCAGCTATCCATCATCCACCTACCTACCTATCACCCACCTATCCACCCATCTACTCATCCATCTATCCATCCATCCATCTGTTCACCCATCTATCCACCTACCTATCCATCCATCTATCCACCCATCTATTCATCCATCTAGTCATCTATGTATCCACCCACCTATCCATCCATATATCCACCCATCCATCCACCCATCTGTCCATCCATGTATTCATTCATCTATCCATCTTTTAGACACCCATCTATCTATCCACCCATTCATGCATCCATCCATATGTCCTTCCAATATTTGTATCTACATTATGTTAGTCTACATTTATATCAGTATTATGTATATGTATCTGTGTCTATATGTCTTGATGTCTGTCTATATCGAGTCTATCCAAGTAAATCTATATATGTATCTGATTTTATTTGTATCTGTATATATCTATATTCATCTATCTGTGTATCTATCCATCTATATTATGTCTATGTCTATATTTATATTGATATTATGTGTGTATATCTCTGTCTATATGTCTTTATTCGGGACCCTATCCATCTATATCTATATATGTATCTGATTTTCAGTATCTGTATATATCTGTATTAATCTATCTATATATATCTTTTTTAAAGCCTCACTATATAACTCATAACATACATCCCTGAAGCACGCGATCCAGGACTGGACGTTATGGCCGCATTTACTTTCCCCAGGAAGCCCAGAGCTGGGCTCCCTTACTGCTTGTCTTGTTCCCTCATCTCTGATATCTTGCTCTTCCTGTTGTAGGATGATGTGACTCTACTACACACAGCTATGGAAAATGTGCAGAGCAGGTCTCGCTCTTTGCCTCTAGAATTTCTGTCGTTCTGCAAACACTGCACAGCGCTGATTCTCTAACGTGCGGACTTAAGGGTGGTTTCTGTTTTGTTGACAGAGTCCCTGTGCCTTGTATTATCTGAATTTTATTTTAGAACATTTCTCCAGTTTAAAAACTTAACAGGACATCAAAATAGTTCTGGAAATCTGGAATTTTTAATAACACAACTATGCAATATAGCATAAAGTTTCAAATTCCTTTTGTAAAATAAGACACCCAAGCATGGCGCCCCTCCCCCCACCCACCCCCTGGATTAACTGAGTGAAATTAGAGTCTGTGCATTGCATCATTCAGATGCTGCCTGACCACTTGGACTCACAGCGCAGCCAGGACTTCACTGACTGTTATAAAATGATAGCATACCCTCTCCAAAGAAGACCTTCCTAGTCATTATGGATCTCCTGTAAACAGTGATCTAAGCTTCTTTTCCAATGCTACTTTGCCATTGGATGAAGCAAAATGTCAGGTGAGCTCACTAGCAAATGTGCCTGTGAGCACAGCCCACTTCCGCATCTCCAGTATGGCATCCTTTGTGCTCTGCTGATGGTGGAGGTGAGTGAGTGGGTCCCAGCGTAGGGGCAGAGCCTTGAGGAATCGTTGCAAATACGGTAGTCAGTTTCTCCCATAAGTGTGTCAGCTCTGTTCTGTACAATGGAGAGGGTGGGTCCTGGGGGGCTGGAGAAAATAGGAGGGGCAGCCAGGGAGCCGAGGAGAAGGGGTTCGTGAATGAGACATAAAGGACATTTTCTTGGGAAGAAAAAGTGACATTTTAAGATGTGATTTCTTTGTAAAATAGCCAGAAGCCCCACGAAGTTTGGCCATAGCCTCTACCAGCAGGAGTTCCTTGGAGATCTGACTTGGCAGGAGGGCTCCTTCCCATGCCTGACACGAGAACAGCCCTGGCCTGAAGCAAAGGCGTTGCCAGTCACCTGCACCTGGCCCCGTGAAAGCACATTCCCCTGGGATCACAGGCACTGCACCAGCTTCCATGTCGACCTCTCCATCCAGGAGCCTTCTGTTGTTCCTCAGCTTCAGGTCATTGAACCTAATATTGATCGAATAAGAAGATTCATAAAGTGAAGAGCAAGGCTGCATGCCACCAAGAAGCTGTGTGGCATCTGGGAAGGCGAGCAGTCACCAATGTCTGGCATGGTGCCTAACTGGGGTTTGCTGCAACAGTGAGTCCTGAGTACTTGGTGCACCATGAGAAACCTGGAGGTCTTATTTGTGCACAGCACAGCGAGACTTTGATGGACAGCACCCTCGCCTCCTGAGCATCTTAACTGCCAATAAAATGGAATTCTTGAACGGAATCCTGGGAGCTGGATCATCAGGAAATTGAAAGAGCTTGGAAAGAAGATTTCTTTTCCATAAAGCAATCACTTTCTCACACTAGCTGTGTCCCAAGGTTCAATCACTTATGACTATTTATGTGGTTATAAAATAACACTGATGAAGTAGGCTTTTTCATCTGTCATGAATCATTTGACAAAGACTTCCTATTTAACTTGCATCGTCTGGACCACACTATGCTGTTGCTGAAATGAGCAGGTGCCGTTGCTGCTACAAACCATGCAAACTGTGGACTTGGGGCCAACAGCAGACTGTGTGAGAGGTGGTGGCCTTTGTAGTGTGTTTGCATTTGCAGAGATTCAGAAATCCTTTTTTCCTGAGTTCATGGCAGTCATCAAGATGCTCAGTAAAGGAGAAGAAAATTGAGAAACTTAGGAGAAGAAAGTAAGCGGTGACAGACAGGACAATCCCTCAGTGAAGCGCCACACCCATTCTGTCCTGGGTCAGGTCCTTTGCTCATCTTTCTCCTCACTGCTTCCTTCCCTTCCTCTCTCCCTTCCTCTCTCTCTGCCCCCCTCCTTCTCTCCCTCCCTCTAGGCCACAATCCTGCCATGATTATAGCACTGTGATGCTGCCAGGTAGAAAGAGACTAAAGATCAATTTTCTCACTGATACCAATCTCTAAATTTAGGAATATACTCCAAGTATCCCCATCTTTCATTTAGCAATGGGGACTTTCAGGACACACAAATTAGCTCAGCTTTTCACAAATGTTTTCATAATGAGCAAAGCATCAAAGCCAAGCTTCTGCCAGAATCAGAGAGAGCAAGCAAGTGGGCTTAACCCCTTATTCCACAGCTTACCAGCCACGCGCCCTTGGGCGAATTCCTTTGTCTCTCAGTTTGCCTCATCTACAAATGGGAACCTTAACACTCTATTACTTCTCTTCCAAAATGACTTAGATCAATGGCATGTTTGCAAATTGATGTGCATATTGAATGTGTAGTATTTGTTTTGTCAGATGATATTATCAATTATAAGACAGGTCCCAATTTCAGAAATATTAAAATGTGACAAAATGCCTAAAAACTAGAGGAACTACGTAGCATCTTCCTGGGGTAAAATGAGCCAAGGGCTGTAAAGCGATTTGCACTGAGCTTGGCATGTAGCAAGGGCTCGGGGAGTGAGGGCCGCTCTTCCTGTTATTCTCAGGATAATTAGGACGGATGTAATTATGACATTACAATCAGCTGGGCCATATCTCAGCTAGGAATTTACAGTGCGCTTTGACACCATGGAAATACCTACCTGATACCTCTCGTGTTGCCTGCTTCAGGGGACACTGCAAAATATCACCAAAGCCAGAGTTAAGCTTTCGAAGGAAATTGTTGAATTTCCAAATTTATTTCTATTCGTGGATGAATGTTCTACATGCTGGGGGTTGCTCTGGCGGCACACCCGTGATAGCAACTGTGAAAGTGTATTTGCTTCCATTTAATTAAAATCGACCGTGAGGAATGCATTCACAAGTGTTGGCCAAGTGTGTGATTTTTCTGGGGAGTCCTTCAGTCACTGGCATAAATAAGAAGGGGTCTGTGCCACAGAATCTTCTGGGGCCAGGCCATCACTGAAAACACGTTTTCCACGACCCACCCTCTGCGTTCTCGGCTGGCAAACCCACAGACACCGAAGACAGGGCTCGGAAACATGCCGCAGCTGCCAAACGGCTTCCCTTCCTCTGCTGCTTTTCGTTCCTGGGGCCAAATGGGCCTCAGAACAGACCTGAAAATCTGTGAGACGGAAGCTGGGAGCTCAGCGGTCCTGTGCAGAAAAGAGCCTCCAAGTATTGAGACGACATCCCCAGGATGTACAGCACTGTCCAGGGCAAGTCTCTTTCCAGAACGCCTGCAGAGCCCTGCCTGGGTCAGGCGAAGCTCCAACTTTCCTGCAAAAACTGCCTTGCAAGGCCCTTCATCCTCCTCTCAGCTCAGAAATGGGGTTGGAGTGTCTCACACACACAGCCAAGATAGGCGCACAGCTGGGATCCTGCTGTGTTGCGATCCCATGAGGGTAAAAGTGGCTGTTAAAACTGGGGAGTCACGGACTTTGGATTTTTAGAAAATACTCAATTCTGATCACAATGGGAATGAGGATGATGATGATGACGATGATTCTGTGACGTAGGGAGCTCCATTTCCCTCATGCTTCAGATCGAAAATCATCTTTCTTTCCAGATTCTGCAGTGGAAACCTAGGATATCATGGCGTTTTGTGAAAAACTCCTCAGTCTGCGGCATGAACCTGGAGCACAGACAAGGATAGCTCCAGGCTTCTTTTCAAATCCCCTGGAGAGGGAATGTCTTCGAGAGAAAGTCGCGGGGAAGAGCAGAGAGAGAAAGATGTAAATCATGGTAACTTCATAAAACGAAGTTTTCTTGTAATATTCTTTGGTAATGTTGAGCTGAAAATAGATTTACAATCAAAAGGGGCTTAATCTGATATTAAAGAATTCTCTTAAAATCCCCCAAACAATTGAGATTTTTTCCCCCTTTGGTTTGTTTTGCATTAGTTCCTCCAAGAGGCCGTGGATGTAAAGAAATATATTGACGTTAATTAAAGTGAGTTTCGTGTTGCTTAGTGGGGGCAGTGTCAGCTCTGGATTATCAGCTGCAAATAACCCTGCCTGGCTCATGTAGACGGAGCCTCACTCCCGAAGCGATGAGCGACTCCTAACAGGACAAGGTGCACCGTGAGGTGGGGGCTTTTTGACCACGCCACACAGAGGGTAGATGTTCCCACAGCTAATCCATGTTTCTGGGTCAGAACCAGTGTGTTCAAAAAGATTGAAAATAGGCCAGGTGCGGTGGCTCACACCTGTAATCCCAGCACTTTGGGAGGCTGAGGCGGGTGGATCACCTGAGATCAGGAGTTCAAGATCAGCCTGGCCAACACGGTGAAACTCATTTCTATTAAATATACAAAATGTACTCGGGCACGGTGGCACACGCCTGTAGTCCCAGCTACTCAGGAGGCTGAGGCAGTGGTAGAATTGCTTGAACCCGGGAGACAGAGGTTGCAGTGAGAGGAGATCATGCCACTGCACTGCAGCCCGGTGACAGAGGGAGACTCCGTCTCAAAATAAATAAATTAATTAATAGAAATAAAAATAAACAAAAGGATTGAAAATTTACATCATCCCTGTTCATGTGGTGCCCAGACAGACCCTAGAGTTCCAGCCTAATCCTTCGATTTCTCGGGTCAGAAACTGGGAAAGTGGCAGATTTCAGGGAAATGCTCCAATGGACTAGCCCCTTTCTGGCCCTTCAGAAAGGTGGCTGTGGTGTCTTTAAAGTAGGAAAAGTGCATTTTTCCTTGGCTTTTTGTCATAATGTAGACCCTTTCGTCTGGGGGAAGGAAATCTATTTCACATCACATCCATTACTTCAGTTGATGAGGTCTAATAAAAATTCTTAATTAAAAATAATTGTATTAATGATAATATCATAATCAGAGCCATAATTCCTATTTTCACACATAAAATCCTTTGATTTTGAAACAAATCACCACACAGCTCTCAGTTGGCTTCTTATTGACCAAATTAATCAAACAGGAGATAATATTTTAAAGAAAAACCGCTATGTTGTAGGCTGTTTCTTCATGATGCACAGCATGTTAGAAGCTCCTAATTTTGATGGAAGTGTGAGGGATCTCGTCTCTGTATCTGTACACAGCATCCAGCTACACAGGCGTTGCAGAACGCACTCTTGGCACCCACACCCATTTCCTGCTAAGCTGTACATTGACTCACAAGGGCTGTGATATATTTTCCGATGCTCACTCTGTGTCTTCACAATAAGACTACGCCATTGGACACAGACAACAAACCATTGTAATTGTTCTAATATGGCCATAGCCACATGGCCAGAAAACCTTACCTTTGCCAAGGTGCTCCAGGCCCCCATTGGCACAGTCCACGCCTTTTCTCAAGGAGTAGAGAGGGATCTTTGCAGGAGCAAATCTAAGAATAACCCTGTAGTCTGTTTTCTGTTGCTTTTAACAGAATTCCTGAAATTGGGTAACTTACAAAGAAAATAAATGTAGTTATTGAAGTTCTAGACTGAGAAGTCCAAGGTCAACAGACCCAATCTGATGAAGGCCTTCTTGCTGGTGGGGACTCTCCAGAGACTCCAGAGGCAGCACAGGTCATGGCACAGTGAGGGGCAAAGCGTACAAAGGTGGTCACTCTGATCCTCTTTTTATAAAGCTATGAGGTCCCTCCCATGATAACACATTAATCCATTAACCCATTAATCCATTAACCCATGAATGGACTAGCCCATTCATAAGCATTCTGCCCTCCTGATCCAATCACCTCTTATAGGATCCCCCTCTCAATACTGTCACGTTGGGGATTAAGTTTCATCATGAGTTTTGGAGGGGACATTTAAACCGTAGAAAGACCCAGCCAGAACTCTTGATGGCTGAGATAGCCCCACCCTGGGTCCATAGGGATGGGCTGCAGACAAGGCATCTGCTCCACCTTCAAGTTGAGTTCTCAAGGATGCTCTCAGGTCTTGCAGTCACATGAGTGGTGCCTGCTCCACTGGCTTTCAAGGTAAATTATGACTTCAGAGGCATGACGCACGTGATTGATGAAACTGAAAAGTGAAAGGCTAAAAGGAAATGAACGATAAGCTGAATATATTTGGCATAATGTGGGATTTTTTAACCTAATGATTTCATGTAAATCCTTCTTGGCTATTGAGGTTTATGAATAAACGCAGGGCCAAATTCTTAGTCATTCAAAGACTCTCGGTTTTGAAACCGTATATCGCCAGCTGTCGTGGAATGGTTCTGAGACTCATCTATTTTGAGGATGGCTGTTTTATGGCTGCTGGACTCTCGGTACCTAGGCTGCCCTTTATTACACTTGGCAGGCAACAGTGGAGAGCAGTTTGCTGTGAGTGGTTTTGGATGCAGGCTTCTGTCCCAGAGGACCAGTGGGTGGAGCGGGGGGAAGGAAACTTAGTTGTCCAGAACACGTTGACTCTGCCCTTTTGGACCTTGACAAAGGACCTTAGATGACAAACACATTTATCATGGGTTGAACTCTCTCTCCCACCCCCCAAAGACATGTCCACCCAGCGGACACCCCTGTGGATGTCACCTTATTTGGAAAATACATCTTGGAAGACTTAATTAAGTTAAAGATGCTGAAATGAGCTTTACTGGATTTAGGATAAGCCCAAAACTCATCAACGGGAGTCCTCATAACAAGGGGGAGACGAAGGGACAGGCAGAGAGGAAGGGTTTTGAAGACAGAGGTGGCAGAGCAGCAGCGATGCATCTGAAATCAAGGTACACTGAGGAGTGGTAGCCCTAGCAGAGAAGAGAGAGGCAAGGAACAGATTTGCCCACAGAGCCTTCAGAAGGAATTCACCTGTTGGCACCTTGATTTTGTGCTTCTGGCCTTCAGAACAATGAGTCAATAAACGTCTATTGCTTTATGCAACCAAGTTTGTGTTAATTTGTTACAAAAGCCCTAGGAAACTGATCTGAAGTCTTTAACTAACACAGTATCTATAACTAGTGTTCTGACTGTTACCCTTATGGAAATTTTAAGTGAATGTAATATTTCCTTCCTCATATTTTGCTATTCGTTCACACATCTGAAGCATGGATTTCTTTTCAGTGGGTAGATTTTCACTGGTCCAAAGGTGCGTCTGTGCTCTGTAGTCTGTTTGCAACACCCTAAACCACAAGGGCTTCCTCACAGGGCTTCCACCTTAGGTCATGCTCCCAGAAGCAGAGCCTGAGGCAGGGATTTGGGCAAATGTGTCTGAGACTAAGGGAATGCACTTCAGGGAGCAATGCAACAAGGCTGAGACCAGGAAGACAGGGAAGGGGGCGCACAGGGCAAGGATGTGGCCTCAGGTGAAGCCTGGGGACAGAGGGGGCCTGTGGGTCGTAAACTCTACCCCCTTGTGATGAGACAACTGATCTTTGCACCTCCATTTCTGTCAGCCATTGGTTGCAGCTGAGGAGGGCATGGGGTGATGTAGCCCTCTGGTTGCTGGACATTGGGGCCCGGAAACGGAAATGTGTGTGGGCACCGACAGCACCTGCTCCAGGGGTACCCATAGGTGAGGGGTTCTGCAGCAGACACGCCATGCCCTCCTTGTTACTGGCCTATTTCAGAGTGGCCACCCTATTCATATTTTGAACCAACTAGGACCTAGCTGTCCCTTGACCATTGGGTTTTGTAGTGTCCCAAGACATGGACCAAATTTCTCCTCCATTTTCCTAAGCACAGGCATTTGAAGACCCTGTGTTGGAGTGGCTACAGGCATCCTCAAGTTAGCATTCTTGTTATTTCTCAACATTTCAAAATGAAACATCCAGGAAATGGTGTCCTTTCACTTAAGTGTTCACTCTATCCTCCCATCCCCGCTGAATACCAATGGTGGCCTCAGTAGCTGAGGCTGCAACAGCAAAGCAGGCACAGTCACTCTTTTAAAGAGTTCAGAGCCTGGGTTGGAGACAGGCAATGAGCAGATCATAAGGACCTGGGCAGAAGGTTGCCACTGCCACCACAGAGGGATGGATCGATGGCTATGTGGGTGCTTTAGGAACCCCTGACGCTGAGATTGGAGGAGCAAGCTAAGAAAGTTTCACAGTAAGGCAGGTGCTGACCAGGTAGAAGGAGAATAGCGTGGCAAAGACTATTTTGAGATTGTCAAAGACTATTTTGAGATGCCAGAAAGCACCAACTTCCCCACACTCAACGAGGAGTTCGGTGGGGCCGAGGGGTGGTGTGCTCGGGAGAGTTGTGCAAGACTGTGTCAGATGAGATTGGCTCAGAGCAAGCCCTTTACTGAGGATGTTCAGGCTGACAGGTTTGACATTGCTATCAAAATTTGGGAATTATGACAAAAAATTAAAGAAGTGTCACATTTCTCTGGTTGAGACAGTATAGCCCAAGTTTAGCGCCCAGACACTGCAGAGGACAATCTGCCCAACCCAGGCCCCTTCTAGCTGAGTGACCTTAGACAAGTGCCTTGAACTGACTCCACCTCAGTCTCATCACTTGTCAAATGGGGGGTTGAAAAAGGCCTCTAACTCCTAATCCTGTGAAGATTAAGTGATATCACAAAATGCTCAAGACAGTGGCTGGGGACAGAGTGTGAGCTTGGTGCATTTTAGCTATGAGGCCTAAAACAATACCCAGCCTATTACAAGAACTCAGTCAATATTTGCTGAATGAAAATCTTGCATTCTGTTGTGAAATATCGTGCATACTTTAAATCTGATTGACATAATATCTTTGTTTAAATACAAGATGATTTTTCTCCATTGGTTTAGTCAACATAGCTGCTCCAGCCGTGTGCCCCTTGCTCTTATTGGGATTCTGCAGCCTCCCAGGGCGGGTCTAGAAAGATGTGTGAGCCCCAGCTGGGAAGTGGAGGCAGGGGCTGAGGACAGCCATGGGGGGAGTATGGGCTGAATCAGTTGTGCTCCCATCACTGCAAGCTGTCTACTTAATTTCAGGAACAGGTTGTCAGACGGGCTGTCACGGGTCACTGTGGGTCTGAGAAAAGACATGGTCTGCATCAGTATGCCTCAACACACCCAGCCAAGAAGGCCGATCATGGGAAGAACCACATGCAGTTAGAGGTTGGGACTCAAGTGATGGGGACTAGATCTGCAAAGAAGTATTTTGCACTGGTTAAATGATCTTTGTGGATAGGACCCTATTCAGGCCAGCAATCTGAGGCAGGCCAGGCCAGGACCTTGGATTCCTATGCTCCTGCCCACAGCCCAGTCTACCAACATAGAGGAAATGCACTTGGGTGAAGGCATGAAAAGTCCAAAGGCCCAGGCTGGGAATCTCTTTGCTCCTGGTGATGGAACTTCTGATGCTCAGCTTGTCTGGATCGGATGAGGTGCCCATACATTTTTCTCTCTCTCTTCACACGGTCAGCCATTTCTCTAAACTATTAGCCAGGATGTGCTTCTTGTTATTTAGTATTATGGAGTCAGGTAATAAAAGGGTTGTCATCGTACATTTGTGTACTGGAACAAAGAAGGTTGCCATGGGAACTTTGACTCGTAACTTCCAGAAGTTTCTGAGCTTGCTTCATAAACTTAATGCTTCAGGGACCTAGCTCTTGTACCAAACACAGAAAGAATACCATTTTATTTCTTGATTGACACATTTATTTATTTATTTATTTTTAAATGGGGTCCATGGCCAGGAGGAGCATTTGAGCCCAGGAGTTTCAAGACCAGCCTGGGCTCAAATGCTCCTCTCTGGGTTATGTTGCCCAGTCTGGTCTCAAACTCCGGGGCTCAAACTATCCTCCCGTGTCAGTCTCCCAAAGCGCTGGGATTACAAGTGTGCACTGCCGTGCCTGGCCAGGAACACCATTTTACACAGCACTTCCGCCAAGAAAAAAACAGATCCCCCAAATACTTTTAAAAACATCCTGAGACACTTTTATGGAGTACATTATAGCATTCATTTGATGCATGAATAAGGACAATCAGGAAATTTAACTTTCCAATGGTGATATTCCAACTTCCTACAGCACACAAGGGCAAACTGTTGGGATTTTAGCAAAGTTCGAGTTCTTCTCAAGCTTTTCTCACAAGAGTGAGAAGCACTGTGTGTGCATCTTTCTGTGACCCTGGAAGAATCGGCTGTCAGATGGTTTCTTGTAATTCTGCTTCTACTATCACGGCAGAAGCCAGTCTGCCAATGAAAGGGTCTCAGCGCAAACTCAGCAGGCTTTCATGATGTACTTTAGGAAGAAAAAAGAACAGATTAGGAAGAGAAGGAGCAGGGAGAAGTGGAAGAAAGCGGAGTGGCTGCTTGTGCCCAAGTCACTTTGCATGGCCTTGGAGGATGAAGAGCAAACCTCAATGAAGATGAGCTCTCATCCCCAAAAGCAGGCCGTGCCTCTCCTCTCTTTCTCCTTCCTTTTGGCCTTTCAAATCTGCAGCCTTTCAGAAGCTGGTCCAAATATTCTAAGGGTCAAGTGTGAAGGTTTCAGAGTGGCTATGGTTGTTCCAGCAACTTCCACATTGTGATTTCCTGAGCTGCTCCGGGGCCACAGTCCGGCTATCACCGAGGCTGGGCAGGGATCCAGATAACGAGCCGACTTGCAGCCCCGCAGTCTCCTGACTCTCTCCGGAGATAATCTTGCTTCTTCCCATACACTAGCTGCAGCTTGGTTGGAAGCCACACACAACCTGTTCCTGGATATCAACGATATCAGTATCCCCTGCTCAGAAGTCCGTGATTAATCTGCCTCAGGGATTCCTGCTCCAGAACTCATGCCAAGCCTGGCTGCTAGGTAATCCACAGCATCCAGAAAAGGATTCCAGAAGAATCAGGAGCCAGGAGCAAATATTTCACAAGATGCACAGACAGTTGACTTGCTAGGGAACCGCCCTTGGGCACATTTACTGGGTGCATAGCCAAGCACCCTGCTGTGATGTAGTCAGGTGTGCTGAGACCTGACGCCTGGGCAGAAGCTGAAGAGTAACAGGCAAAGTGACGCACTGAAACACAACTGAGGGGCACTCTGATGGCAGGTGGGTGCAAGTCAGGCAGAAGACAGGCACGTATTGGACAGGCTCAGGGCTGGAGAGGAAGGTTTTGGAAACAGGCTTCCTGGATCCCAGGCAGCCAGAATTCCTGCCAGGAGGTGGCGGAGGCACACCCACACTCACACGTGACCTGCTGTATTTAACAGGGAGGAACTGAGAGCTCTTCTGTCTTGCTTGTGCTCAATTAGTGTTTGTTGAATGCCTGAATAAACAAATAAGAGCTACCATGAAAGCCTAAGAAATGTAGAAATTGAAAAGGTAAACATGAGCACAGTGTCTCAAGTTAGCAAGCTCAAAAATGCCTGACACGCTCTCTGGCAATATAGCTGAGTTGAACAAAGACACACTGACTTCCCCCTACAGGCCAGGCGGTAAGCTAGCCACCGGGGCTGCCGGCAAATCTCATCCTCTGCCCTCGCGAACCTGGTGATGGAAGGGAGTCTTGGTCAAGTGGATGTTTCACAGGCCCCGTTTTCCTCCTGGCTTGGTGGTTAAGGATGCCCAAGTGTGAAAAGCCCCGAAAGGGTAGAATGCCAGAGTGTGGGCCAGCACGGCTCCCCAAACGCCTCGTGTAGGGCAGCTGTTCTCATTCTTCACTACCCACTGCCAGAATGGCAGAGTGGGGGCGAGGGACTTTCAAACATAGACGTATTCTGAGGCAGAGCCCAGTTTTCCTGAATCTTCATGACACAGCACAGTTGAGAGCAAAAGGAAAAAAAATAACTAAGTTACAGCATCCTAAAGTCTAGATTAAGCATCTAACAGGACGTTCTTGCTGACACAAAGAGCCATTGACTCCAAGTGGCTTGAAAACCACTTACACAGTCAATGCTAAGCCCAGGCTAGAGTCTTTCTCCCCAGCCGGGGTTCTGAATCCCAGTTGCAGATTCTCCATATTGCTTCTGAATGTGGGGAAAAAACTGTGAAATAGAACTTGAAGTGGGTCCACATTCTTATCCAGGCGGTTTGTATTGCTTTCTGTCCTGGGTCACGCTCTCTGGGTTTTAGTCTCCAGGAGTGAAGGGAGGATTCATGCTAGGACCATCACAGCAGTGCCCAGGTGTGAGGGGATCTGGTCATGGACATCTCACTGAGGCGAAAATAAAAGAGAAACACAAGATATACCTCTTGTTTCTAGTTCAGGCAAGGACCAGAGAGTTCCTCTGTCTTCTTGGAAGGCTAATGCAAGAAGAGGAGACCCTCTGTGTATTTTCAGATATTCCATTTGATACATTTTTTTTTTCTATAAAGTTGCCCTGCAGGTGACTTCTCCTCTGCCGGACCAGGGAATCGTCTGGTCCCACGGCTGTTCCGCTTGTTAATCCAACCCTCCTTCCCTATACATCTGCCCCACCAAGGAACCCCAGTCTTGCAATGATGCATAGCTCCTGGTTCCTGAGAAGACTGTTAGAACTTTCTTTCCAGTGACCGCAAAAGTCAACTCTGTGAAATCCTCACCCACAGTCCAAACTCAGGCTTTCTTCCATGAGAAGACAGACTCACATTCTTGAGGGTGTACAGGATTTGGCCCGACTCTTCTTCTCCAGGATAAACGCCCTGTGTTCTTTTAGGTTTGCCTCAAGGGCTGGTCATCGACCCCTCTCGTCAGGGACCCCCTCCCTCAGACACACTCCTTTTTGCCAAAGTCTTTTTAGGTGTGGAACTCAGAATTGGATCTGGGAGTGACGGGACTCTAAGACGCATGCCAAGGGTAGCCAACCTCTTCATTTTGGCCCCCTTCTCTGTAGGCGCACTAGCCTATAGTGTGGGTGCGGGCTCCTGCACGCGTGCCAGAGTGGGAAGCCAGCCCAGCAAACGTGGAAGCGTGAGGCCAGGAGCCCCTGATGATTTAGAATACTTTCTGATTCCCTGTGATAAGTTAGAGAGACGGAGAAGGCTTAGCGGACTGATACGGTGGTTATTTTCTCAGGATGCCAAGACTGAATTAATTGTGTACACCTTGAGGAAAGTGTGGAGGAAACAATAGGAAAGCTTCCTTTAAAGTCGTCTTATTAAGGGAAGAGCGTCCTGGCCTCTCTCTCTCCCAGGGAACCTCCATTCTGCCTTATCAAACACAAGGTGCTTGCCGGATGCAACAGGTCCCTTCCTCCAAAGCTGTGTTCTCACATTCCTCACACCCCCTGTAGGCTTTGAAATCAGTGTTCAAAGTGGACTTTCTGAATTCATGAAAACCCACAGGTCTATAATCCATCCCTAATGGAAGTCAAACATGACACCGGCAAGATAAAACACAGTGGCCTCCCCCTCTGTTCACAGTAGGTGTCTGCGTATAATAAATATTTTATTTTACTACAAAAACAAATAACTAAACATACCCCCTGTGTTTGTTCTGAACTCGACAGTGGCTTTTGTGAGTTTACTATATTTCAAAGCAGAGCGAGGAAACCGTAGTGTCACGCCGGTAACTGGGTGCACGCGTACAAAAGGAAACCAAAGCTGCTTTCATTCTCTACAAACCGTGAATTACAGGGATGCCAGCCAGTGCCCCTCTGTGGAGAGACGTGCTGGCACTCTTCTTCTGAGCCCCGTTTGAGAGCAAAGAGTGGCCACCATAAAAACAGGCAAAGAGCAAAGGTGTCTGGAATTAGCCATCTTTTGGCCTAAGGGATCGGAATTCATTCTCCACAGCCAACATTCACCAAGAAATGGCCAACACACTTACCGACTTGGTGCTGTGCAGACCTCGCCTTCCTGTTCTCAGAATGCCCAGGCCTGGAGTCTTTGGGGTCCCCTGAGAGCAGAGAAGAAGGAGCAAAGTTCTAAGGCTGCTAGACTCCAGGGGGATTCAAAGTCAGCCTTGATGATTATCACCCATTTCATTGACTCCATCAGTCTGTAGAACTCTTACAACCACAGTAGTTAAAGGTTTCAGGAAGATCCTTTTGATATGTCACAATCTTTTACTAGTTGATGCTTGAATAAATTAAGTGAGCAATGCAGAAATTCATCTGCTTATGCTGCTCACCTTCATGGCTGTGGGTCAGGGTCTGAGTTGACTGGGTCGCTGGTATAACACTGACAGCTCTTCCGGAATATTATCTGACTTGCTTCTTTTTGGTCACGTTGCTATGACTCACAGGTCCAGGGAAGATTTTAATGGGACCCCGTCTCCAGTGCATTTGTGCAAACTAGTGGCTAGAGAGAATACTGCCCCATTGCTGCTGAACCAAGTGGGGCAGACTGGGGGCTAGGCGAGTGCTGTCTCAGTGCTGTTCACATTGAGTGCCACCCAGTGTGGCAGTGGCCGAAGTTAGGGATGGCTGTGAGCCCTCTCCAGGAGAAACGGGCCAGTGACAGTGTCACGCTACTTAGATTTTATGTTAGATTGCCAACCACACCATTTCTTCTTCTGATTTCCAAAGGATGTGGATCTGCCTGAATTCTCGGTTGTCCAGAAGAGTAGCACAACAGACTGTCATCATGGCGTACACCTGAAACGTGAGCTCGACTTCCCTGAGGGCTAATTGTACGTGTCCAGTTTGACAGTGTTTTTGGATGAGATTAATGTGATTTCGTGAGCATGGAGTAAAGCAGATTTCCCTCTCCAGTGTGCGTGGGCTTCATCCAGTCACTCAAAGGCCTGGATAGAGCACAAAGCCCGGCCTCCCTAAGCAAGAGAGAATTCTCCAGCTGACTGCCCTCAGACTGGAACTGCATGCTCACTGTTGGCCCTCCTGGCTCTCCGGTCTGCTGGCCAACACTGCACATTTGAACTTAGTGGCATCCATAATTGTGTGAGGCAATTTCTTATAATAAATATCTTTTTTCTTCCTCTCTGTATACATATAGACATATCCTACTGGTTCTGTTTCTCTGGAGAACCCTGACTAATATAACCTCCTAGCCAAAGCCAATAGGGGCAAGATGATATCTAATAAGAAAAACAGCAGTGACATGGTTAGATAGCTTGTCCTTAGGGTAAATTCTACCCAATGATCTGGGAGCCCAAGAAAAATTTGTATATTTCAACTTTACTGAGGTGTATTTCAGTGCCAACCCCCCGGCCAGCATTAAAGGTAAAACACAGGCATGAGACAGCACTGTGGATTCATTGCAACTAGTCGCTCCTGACAGCAACAGCTGTTTTGCTCAGTGTCTTCTTTTAAAGGCTCCTCATGAGAAGGAAGGAGGTGTCCTGACTCTTTCAAGGGAAAGGATGTGTAAATCATCATGTTGTCCTTTTAGTTTTCATTGAGCTTTCTCCAGTGCTGTTTCCAGTTCCAGTTTTCCGTGACAGAGTCTACATTATCTTCCTTACCAGCACACGTCCTTCCTCCTGTTGGCTTTGTTACCAGCACACGTCCTTCCTCCTGTTGGCTTTGTTACCAGCACACGTCCTTCCTCCTGTTGGCTTTGTTGTCATCATCTTTTTCTATGTTGTTTTCTGTCTTTAAGTAGCTAGACATTATTTTGGGGAGATGGGGCAGAAATAGACAGCGCTGGTTACAGTTCATGCTCCAGGTCCTCTGTTGGCCACTGTGGGTCCTCCCTTTATCCTTCTCAACCTTGTTCTCAGCTTGGAATTATCCAGCAGTTCAGCCCACGAGGACCCCCATGGAAGAAACAGACAGAGGGCTGCTGGAACGTAGCATCAGGTTAGTTATTCTCCCTCTGAGGTGCCTTGGGTCAGGCCATCATGCTCCCCTCAAGGCAAGTCTGTCCTGCCCTGCTCAACCTCTCCCCAGTTCTGGCCACCACCCCCTCTCCTCATCCCTTTGGGCCCAGGGTGGAAATAGGTCCATTGTAGGGAGCCCTGGCAATATCCGTCATGCTTTCCAGTCACTGCCTAGAGACCCCTGTAGTTAGGTACCATGGTAACTACACTGTCCTTGGGTTATTGTGTTGGAGAGTGTCATCTGTTTCCTGCCAGGACTCTGACGCTCAGCTGGAATTTTTTTTTTTAAGACCAGAAAATAACACAGAGTGGAGGCATTCGTAATTGAAGGTGTTAAGGCCAATTCTGAGGAAGCTGACAATGGTCTATGGTGAGTTCGACTGGTGGCAGCAGAAACATGGAACAAATCCATCCACGGATTTAAATAGACCAGTATGAGATGGGGCCCTCCATGTGCAAAGAGCTTTAAGAGGTCTGGATGGGCGATGGCTTGGCCTTGACCTCCTGCTTGCAGGGACAAGCCACTGCCCTGTGGTCACCAATTTCAGCCTCACCTTGCTGAGTCCTGGCACCAAAACAAGTCAATAGATTCCATTTCCCAAAGTGTGAAAGTGCACACAGCGGAAAAGCGTTTGATCCAGCACCTTTTGGTAGCCAAAGGAAGAAAAGGGGCAGGGATATTCGAGGCAAAACCAGAGATACTAATGACCCAGTCAAAGCAGCTTTTACAGGTTGGCAATAAGTATCTCAGAGTCCTGTGCCAAGATCTTGCCAAGGCAAGGGCAAAGACCAGGAAAGTGAAGGCCATAGAGTCCATAGCCAGACCTAAATGTTGCCACCTCCAGGAAGTCTGCCTGGGGTGCCTCAGATGCTGAGGCCCCTGAAGACAGTGGCTGGGGTGACCCTGTGGGGCATATAGCTGGCGGGGACAGGTGAGGTTCCTGGTCACACCACCCCTTACCTCAGCCTGGACAGTGGCTATGGGCATGCTATTGGAGAAGGACTCCTGTCACATGTCCCAGTTCCTGCAGAGCCAAGCTTGCACCCTCCTTGGCACTTTTGCTCCTGGATTCCCTCTGCGGAGTGGGGAGGCCCAGCTTAAATACTCCCTTCTCCACAGAGGCTTACTGCTGAGGTCTCTCCACTCTTGGGGGTAAACTCTGAAAAAAGGTAACACGAAGAAATACACAGACACACACATGGATATACATGTGTATGTGCATCTGTGTGTATGTGCATCTGTGTGTATGTGTATGTCTGTGAGCATGTGTGTGCATGTGTGTATGTCTGTGTGTGTGCATGTATATGTCTATATGTGTGCATATGCGTGTGTTTGTGTGTATGTGTGTGCATGTGTGTTCATGTGTGTATGTGCATTTGTGTCTGTGCATGTGCATTTGTGTATGCATCTGTATGTATATGTTCATTTGCATATGTGTGTATGTGTATGTGTGTGTCTAAGTGTGTATGTGCGTGTGCGTGTGTGTGTATGTATTCATTTACTGCAGTTGCTGTAATAAATTGCAACAAACTGGGTAATCTCAAAACACAGAAAAGTGTGTTTTCTATCAAGTTCTAGAGACCAGAATTATGACAATAGTGTCCCTGGACTGAAATCCAGATGCCAGCAGGGCCATGCTCCCGCTTTAGTTTCTAGGGGAGGATCTTTCCTTGCCTCTCCCAAGTCCTGGTTGCTCTGGTGTTGGTCAGGGTATGGGCACATCACTCCCACTTTTGCCTCCATCCTCACGGGGTCTCCTCCTCTCCCGTCCGTGTCAAATCTCCTGCTGCTCCCTCTTCTCCAGACCTTTGTGGTTGCATTTATAGCCCATCCAGATAATCCAGGATAATCCCCCCATCTCGAGACCCTTAACTTAATCACAGCTGTTAAATCTTTGCCACATGAAGTAACATTCTTAGGACCCAGAGATTAGGACCTCATAGCTTTGGGAGAGCCAGTTTTCTGCCAGTGACAATGCCCATCACACACGTACTCATACACAGAGTTTTTTAAATGCCTCTGTAAACATAGCATGTATATATATGTAATTTTACAAATGTGTTTTACACTCCCACGTATACTATATAAGTTTTCTATGTTTTAACTATGCTTCTCCACTTACATTCCAGGCTCCTTTGCCGCAGTGACTCAATCTCACTCACCTCCGTGCTTTTGACATCTTGTGCATGCTAGGAAACATTGCAAGCTTCTGTATGAACTTGGCAATGCTCTCCACTGCCTTTGTCTTTCTGTACCTTAGAGCTTTTTCTCACGTATTCAGCAAACACCTGACTCCGTACTAGACCCTGCAACAGATGCCCAGGTACCATTCCCTCTATCCTGCTAGAAGCTCATCATCAAGGCACCATCTAATTAGGCTACATGTGGCTGCATCCTAGACCTAGCCGGAGCCTTAGATCTGGTCCCTGCAGGCCAGACCACACCACTTCCCAAAGTGGATGTGACCCCCTGGAGATCACAGGTAGCTGGATCTAAGGATTGGATCTAAAGTAGCCGTTACTCCCTTACACTGCAGGAAGCAAAGACCTCTGCCTTCCAGAAGGGATGCATGGGCACTTCCAGGTGGGAACAGACTCACTGTGCCACTGGCTCCCTTTCAGTCTGATTCCCACAGTTCTGTTAAGAATCAGCACTATACACCAGTGGTATTAATATTCTATTAAGCCATGACATCTTCATGTGTCCCAACATCACTGGTGACGTGGATATAAAATAAGATACAGATCTTTGCAGGATGACTTGAGGCGTCCATGACTTACCACAGCTTCTCCCCAGCTACATATGTGCATTGCACTTTGGGGTGGGTTGAATGGTAGCCTCCAAAAAGATACTTCCTTATTCAAATTCCTGGAACTGTGAATGCCATCTTCTTTGGGAAAGGGGTCTTTGCAGATGCGATTACGTTAGTTAACTTGAGGCAGATGATTGTATGCTTTAGAGTTCTCCGGAGAAACAGAATCAGTAGGATATAGATAGAGAGATAAGAGATTTATTATAGGAGTTGGCTTAAGTGGTTATGGAGACCAAGTCCCACAGTCTGCTGTTTGCAAGCTGGAAAATCAAGAAAGCTGATGTAGTTTAGTCAAAGGTTTGAGAATTCAGAGGCAGGGTAATGGTGTAACTTCAAGTCTGGGTCCAAAAGCCTAAGAACCAGCAGTGCCAATATCCAAGGGCAAGAGGACATGTATGTTCAAGTCAAGCAAAGAACAAATCTGCCCTTCCACCACCGTTTTGCTTTATTTGTGCCTCTGTGGATTGGATGATTCCCTCCCCACAACACGGGGGAGGACCATCAGCTTCACTCTAATCTCTCCTAGAAACACCCTCACAGGTATGCCAAGAAATAATCTTTTAGCAGCTATCTGATCATCCATTAGCTCAGTTAGGTTCACACAAATACCAGCAGAATGACATCTAGACTTAAATGCTTGACCAGGCATCTGGGTACTATGTCCCAGCTAAAACAGCATGTAAAATTAACTGGGTTATCTAGATGGACCCCAATTCCAATAACAAGTATTGTTAAAGGAGAAAGACAGAGAGCTGACACAGAAGAGGAGATGGCGCTGTGAAGGTGGAGGCAGAGATTGGAATAACACAGCCCCAAACAAGGAAGACAAGCTGGAAGCCAGAGAGGAAGGACTGTTAGCCTAGAGTCTTCAGAGAGAGCATGACTCTGCCAACACTTTGATTTTGAACTTCTGGCCTCCAGAACTGTTGGGGAATACATTTCTGCTGTTTTAAACCACTTAGCTTGTGCACTTTGTTATGGCAGACCCCGGACACTGATATACACCCTCAGGTAGTACAGGTGATGCAGGACCAGAGGCGACCTTGGCTTTGACTTTGCAGGGGCAACAGTGGTCATGGATTTTGTGGAACTTCTCAGGCTGGAGGTCTGGGGAAATGCCACTGTCTGTGGCTGCCAGAGGCACGATGGCTGAGGTACCCACATAGGCATCCACCAAACTGCTGCTCGGCAGCTGAGGACAGACAGACGGCATCTGGAGGAGATGCTTTGCTGAGTTCCATGGAGTCTACTAAGGGCGGTTCTCCACGTGCTTCAAGCAAAAAGCCAAGGCCTCAGCCAGGGCTCTGATGTCGATGCTCTGATACTGAGCTCTGGAAAGTTTGCATCCGGGCAATTGTAAGCTTTGGGGTCTGGCTCTCCCAAGAAACATCTGATGACACCCGCTGGACCCACTGTGTATCTGGTCACCCAGCCTGGATGCCAACTTTGTTTCTTCTGTGGATTTGCTTGGTTGGAAATATGCCACAGTAATTACCAAAAGTCCTCTGTGCTTGCTGGCCGACCCGGCCAATCTTTGGGCTTTCTGTGCTGAAACAAGACCCTAAATACTCCTTTAATGCAGTTTGGGGAACTTTTTTTATGTGTTCTAGTGGTTTATATCATCATTTGTACTGTACTAAAATTTACATGCCCTTTTTAAAAAAATAATATTGTCATGTAAATTTTTGTAAGCTCTAGGTTTATTTTATGACTCATAAACTTAGACAATATATTAAAATCTTGGAAGAATTTAATATCAGCAGCAGATTATCCTAAAAAATACCCACCCCTAATCCTGGGTATTCTAGGGACAGAGGCCTATCAAGTATGTTACAAGGTTTAATGGCTGTTAGTAAATTTTACTGCTGCCGTCAATAACTCCGTAATATATTGGGCCAGTTAATAGGTCAATGGAACATATTTATATCTTGCTATAAACTGTTTACCCAAGAACAAACTAATTTCTAATGATAATGAAACACCGAGTCAATAAATATTAATTTTAGCATTTCTAATTTAAATACAATTTTTCATATCTGCCATAAATGTTGGGCTGGCAGCATTAAAACATACATGATTGGTTTTGTGTACAAGGGCAAATGTGTTAAAACTAACTGTGATATTTAGCTTAAGAAGCAATGTTTGCGGGTGACATAACCTTCAAGGTGTGTGATTCTTTACTTTGTTATTAAAGCCATAAAAATACTTAGGATGTCATCTGACAACATTTGTTTAATCACTGCACAACCCCTTAATATATCTCCTACTACAGATAAACATTTTAAGTGCCTCGTTTAAAAATATACTTTTTAAAAATCACGGCGAGCTTTTGTATTTAATACATTTTGAATTCAAATCCAACTTCAAAAAATCATTTTACTATCTTTCAATTGGTTTTCCAAGAGTTCAGTTAAATTTTATAATTCAACTGCATAAACTCAATAAACGTGTATCTCACTTTATGCTATGGACATGTTTCTAGTGAGAAGAGCAATGTCATGAGTTGATTATGCTTCCAATAGATTTGAGAGATAGAGAATGAACTGCCAATGGTGAGTCCTTTTGTAAAACAATAACACCTGGAAAGTACATGTTTGTAAGATTTTTCATCCTTAGGGATCTCCTGAAGAAAGATGCACTCACATATGAAAAAATATGCAGAGGGCATCTTAGCCATACCACTTTTTTAACAATAGATAAAATGTTATGGCACATTATTGACCAGGGGACAAATATTTGAAGATTTCCCTCTGCTTAGCACTTAGCTGGGCACAGCAGCTAGCTAGCCATCCTTCCATCCATCTGTCTGTCTGTCCTTTGGTTCATCCATCCATTCATTCATTCATTCATCCATATATCAGTCCATCCATCCTTTTATTCTTTCATCCATCTATCCATCCACCCCTCCATTTATCCATCCATCCATCCTTTATTTTTTCATCTATCCATTTATTGCTTGTTTGCATCACTGATATTGTCTGAGTTGCAGCTACTCTTAAGTCCCCTGACCTGAGTTTCAACTCATCTTGTTTATTCTTCCAATGTTACTTGCTGTCACGGGCATTATAGGATATTTAGTAGCAACCCTGACCTACCCAGTTAGGACAATTAAACGTGTTTCCAAACATTGCCTAGACCCCTTGGGGGGAGATATGGAGCAAAACTGTCCCTGGTTGAGAATCGCCAGCATTGAAGACATGCACACTGTGTATGTCTATGAAGCTGCAGCATTGTCTGCGTATATGATGTAATGAAGCACAAGGAGTAGAAAGGGGCTCAGAAATCACCCACCTATGCCTGGATTGCTCACGTGAGGTCACAGACCTAGCAGGAATGGCTTTCCCAAAGGCCACCAGGCATTAGACCACCACCAGGATATGGCTTCGACCTTCTCCCTGTGCACAGCACTGAGGGCCCTTCCTCTGCTTTCCACGGGAGGACAGAGTGGGCAGAGACTGGCGGATGGTGCAGTGGCTAAGGCAAATTTGCAACTGACCCATACTGCACTGACAGGCACTTGAGGTTAGTCCTGTTCCAGCGTTGGTGTCTTTTTCTAGAAGTTTCTCAATGCATTGCTCTTCTTCCAGCTGCTTCTCGCTCTGATCTGCAGGAAGTGCTGATAAACACAAAGATAATCCATTTGTCATCAGTGGGAAAGTGACACGGGGCACTGCAGAGCGGGAGTGTGGCCCCTCACTGGCTGGTGCCTTCCCCAAGTCCATCCACTCTGCTTTGTGCTCTGTGGGGCTGGCATCCTGTCCTCTCTTGCCCTCTGGCTTCCAAAGGGTGTGGGCCATGGGAGGAGCTGGTGGGAGCTCTAAAGAAAGAAGAGAGAGAGATCAAGATGTGTACTCTCTGGTGCCTTTCTTGAGAAGTTGTGGACTAGGTGGGAACGGCATGCTAACACGAGTTCCCTAAAGCCCTTCTCAGTGGCCAAAGCCCTCACTGGCCTGGCGCCACTGTCTGTGCCTTTTCCAGGCCCAGAGTGGCAACAGCTTCCTGCTGCTACTAGTTCCGGGGCTTCATCATTCCTTGCTCACTCCCTCACTCTGCCCCCAGCTTGGTAAACAGTCCTTCAAGGAGTCCTTCTGCCTGAGTCTGCCGGAACCTGACTGCTGGAAACCCTTCTCTGCTTTCCAAAGAGCCCAGCCTCTAGCTGGTGGCCATGGCCATTGTGCTTTGTAAAAGTCATCGGAATCTTCTCTTTTCTCTTTTATGCTTAAACTGAGGCAATTCCCCCAATGAATGTGTTGTATTAAATATTAGGCTTCTTAATCTAGTATTTTATTAATATATTTTAATATTTAATGCTAACATTTTATGTGGAGTTCTCAGTCATATTAATCTAGTAAATTTTGCTAATAAAACTACTTTTTTTCTATTTTACCTTTTGAATAGTAAAGATTATGGGGGAGTAAAAATAATTAGATTTCATTGGGGTGAGTGATGGGGGAGAAGAATTTATTTTCCTGAAAATGGTTCCTGTTCCTCCTCTTATTATTACCTAAGTCTCCTATGGGATCTTTTGTGACACAAATGGACCCTGAAATGAAGGTGGAGGATGCCTGTGAAAGGCTTCCTGGATGATTTTTAGGGTTAGAAAAACCTTATGGAAAATGGAAGATCTTTTGGCGTATAAATAAGAAAAAGGGGCCTCTATCTTTTCACAAGCAAGACCCACCTTTGCTAAGAGCACCCTCTTCCCCCGTCCCCTTCCCTCCACGCCCGAGTTGGCGGGCTCAGACCTTCAGCGTCTTACCTCCAGATTACCGACTCAGTCCTGCAGCGAGTTGGGATACGTGTGCTACTTCCAGTGGACGGCATCGCCTTCTCTGCTCACTGAGTGTTTGCTGGGCCTTCCTTTCTTCCTCTTCCACCTTCAAGGGTGACTCTCTGTTAGGTGAGATGAGGCTGGGGGCACTGGGCAGGAGGGGAAGATCCCCTGCTCCAGCCAGGTTGTCCCTGGCCACGGCGGGAGGTCTGTGTGTTGTCATGAGAGTCCCCCTTCCCTGGACCTGGGCCCACCTGCCCTCCTCCTATGTGGCTCAGAGCCCCTTCCCCATCCTGAATCCCACCAGGTCAGCTTGGACAATCCTACGTAAACTGGACTTTTTCCTCTCTTGACTGCTTCAAGAGGAGCACCTTCTCTTACGGACTTGTCCAGCTGGGAAATATTTCTATTCAAGGAGTCCTTGGAGCAGACAGTCTGACAACTAACATCTAATAAGGTATTATTGCAGGCTTAGTCCCTAGGGGGAAACACCCTACTAACTTTCTTATTTTGAAACAACCTGAATCTCTAGTGATGGGAAGAACACACACAGACTGGGGGAGTAGGAGTTTCCCTGTTTCAACTTTTTGATGGGGGCGTGGGGGACTCCATGGATTTGTCCCTGCCTCTCCCCAGCTGCCCTTGACTCTGCCTCTCCCTTTACCCACATGTTACACTCCTGTCGCTGGAACAAACCCAGGTCTCCCTGCCTTTGCTCAGTCTCTCTTTTCTGCCTAGAATTTTCTATTTCCCTCTCCCTCTCCACTTTGTTTCCTTACTTAAAATTTGTTTTTCTTTAAATTAATGAATGATACAAAGAAGAAAAGTACTGACTATTACTTCAGTCACCAAGTTCATACGTTGTCTCAGTCCCTTTTTCTATTACACGTATATCTTTGTATAATTTTAAAGCAGGCTTCATAATTTAATATTCAGAGATGGAGTTCTAAGAAGCACATGAAGCTTATACTTCAGGCTCCCTACCCAGGACTCCATCCTGCAGTGGGGATTTGTATTCTCTCTCTTAGAGGCCACACACATTGTATAATCCTCAGTCTTCCAAAACCTGGATCTGCCCCCTACCTTCATTTCATGCATGAGTTCCCCAAGGTGTCACAAGCTGTTTAGGAATGGGATTCCAGTGGTGCAGCATGGAGCACCGGGGGGTGGGTCTGAACCTGCCCCGTAGTGCTGGACCTTAGGCTATAGCCAAATATTTGGCTATTGCAAAGAACACATCAAGCCACATGTTTATGCATTAATCTTTGTCCATATTTCTTATTATTTCCCTGGAATAGGCTTCCAGGAGGAGAAGTACTGGGAAAAAAAGGAGGAATGGATTGATAGTTCTTGATACTCATTGGCCAATCACTTTTCCCTGATGGACAGTCTGTCAGCAGGATGAGAATGCTACCCAACTGTGTCCTTGTCAGTACTTAAAAACAGGCATTTAAAAATCCCTGACAATTTGATAGGTAACAAATGGGATCACCTTGTTCTAACCTTTAACTATTTGAGTACTTGCAAGATGGAAACTTCCTCATCACCAATATCCATTTGTATAATATTCACTTTTCTGTAAATACCCTGGCCCTCTCCTTGAGTCTTAGGACCTTCTGAAAAATCAACACATATGCATTTGGGGTACTAAGTGTGTTAATCTTTGTGTGTCATTAAGGTTTGAAATATCACTTTCCCAGTTTGATATATGCTTTTAAATTTTTAGACTGGAAGTTTTAGACATCAGAAGTTTTAAAATCATAAATGGTAATTTTGATTTCTTAACACTTTCCCTAAGGTTTTGTTTTGTTTTTACTTAGAATGCGCTCCTTTACCCATACACCCAAAGGTCAAATAATATTGTTGATTACTTGATTTTTCTAATGAACTTATTATTGCATCTAGTGTTTGTTGTCCTGTATGATGGGAGGGAAGTATTTAGTTCAATAGTTTTTTTGTGTGTTTGCTAGCTCTATTCGTCCTGGTACCATCCATTAAATAATCAACCTATCTATCCCTCATAGATTTAAAAAGATGCCTCTATCACATTTTAAGAGCTTTGCACCTCTCAGGCACAGCTGTAGAGTGACTCGCTCTGTGCCCTGGCAGGGCTGTCTGCTCCTGGACACTGTTTCCATGATTGCAGATTGATTATGCATGTTCATATACACAGCTTGCTTCTTACTCTCATTTTGACAAATTTATTCTTTTCTAAAAATTCTCATTTCCTTAGAACTTTCTATTATGAAATATAATGCATGTATTAAAATGCATAAAACATAAATGTAGAACTTAACAAATTATTAAAAATGAACACCCGTGTAATTACCACCCAGGTCAAGAAACGGAACACTGAAGGCCCGAGACCCCCTAGCCTGAGCTGAGCCTCAACTCACTGCTTCCAGAGAGGAGCCACCACACTGACTCTCAGTGCGATCACAGCCAAGTGCAAATGCTGAAACACTGTCATGAATTTTGTACACTTTTGAACTTCATATAAATGGATTTATATATAAATGGACTTTATATGAAAAAACAACATTCTTTTCTATCTGACTTCTTTTGTTCAACGTTTTATTTTGAAAACTCATCTACATTGTTACGTATAACTTCCGTGCAATAATTTTCATTGCTATAAAATATTTTCTAACATTAATATCCTATAATATATGTATCTGTTCTGCTGTTGCTGAAAAGTTAAATTGCTTCCTGTTTAGGACTCCTACGGATAATGCTGCTGTGGATTCTTGTATATGTCTTCCAGGGCATGTGAGACCATGCACCATGCTTCAGAGTGTATGGTGCCAGTTTCAAAGTGTATGAGTATGTTTAATATTGATGAAGCCGAATGTTTTTAGTGTATCAGGCACATTTACACTCCCACCAGCAAGGTCTAAATATTTCCATTGAACTCCATTCTCACCACTACTTGATACTGATTATCTTTTTCCTTTTAGACTTTCAAGTGAGTATGACAGAATTTCTTCAGGCTCGACTTTACATTTCTCTGATGACTCGAGCACTTTTTTATACGCTTATTGGCAATTTGGATTCCCTCCTTTGTGAAGTGTTTGTTCATGTCTTTTGCCCATTTAAACTGAATTGTCCAATCTCTACGTGTTGTTTTGTAGAGATTCTTTATATGCTCCAGGTCTGTGCTTTTTGTTGGTATGTGAATTGAAAATATCTTCCTTCTTCATATACATGATGGTGTCTATGGATCAAAAGATGCTCTTATTTTTAAGGTTTTCAAATGTGTCAGCCAATTCCTTCATGGCTACTTTCTGTGTTCTTTTTAAGAACTATTTTTCTACCTTTAAGCCATGAGGATGCTTGTCTGCAATGCCTTCGAAACAGGGCATTCTTTAGCCTTTCACACTTAAGTCTATGATCTCTTGGACTAGAGTTTTGCATATAAAATAATCCAATATTTTTTTCATATGGATATCCAATTTTTCCAGCACTGTTTTTGAAAGTCTATCCTTTTCCCCATTGTTCTACAATTCCACCTTTGTCCTAAATCAATTGCCGTATATTATATGTTTGTTTCACATCCTTAAATTCAGTTCTGTTTGTCTCTTTGCACATCCCTTTGCTAATACACACTGTCTTAATATAACTTTATAATAAACTTTAATTTCTTATAAAGCAATTCTTCCTACTTGCTCTTTTCTTTTAAGGTGACCAGAGCTGGTTTTTGCAGTTGGATTTTTATATGAATGTTTAAATCAGCTTTAGAATTAGATCATCTTTAGAGCTACTGTATTCCCACGCAAAAGCCACTGATCAGCTTAGGGGAGCTGGCATTTTTATGCTATTGTATCATCCAATTCATATGCATGGTTTAAGTCTTCATTACTTACATCACCTTTAACTTAATTGGTTTTATAGTTTCCTGTGTAGATGACTCGCCCATAGTGTGGGCAATATTTATTCCTATGTACCTGATATTTTTAATAATATTGAAAATGATACTTTTACATTTTTCATTTTTTGTTGCATATGACTTATCTTTATTGACATTATCGCTAGAGAAGTTTTAAAGTCACTTCTTCATTCATTCATTAATCTGAAAATCCTTTTGGGCTATTGATATACACAATTGCCTATTTGTGATTTTATTTATTATTTTATCATTTTCAAAAATGAGAGTGTTCTTCTTTCTAATTAATCTTTCAGCTTTTCTTTGACTGTTCCTCCAACTGCAGGGGCAAGAACCTCCAAGACAACCTTGAAATGAAATTGAAAGAGTGGGTATCCTGGCATTGTTCTCTATAATTTCATCTTCCAGATAATTTTTAGAATGATCATTTTGAAATTTAATGAAATTCTATTGGGATTTTCACTGGGACTGCAATTTGGCCCCTGTATCATAGTGGATCTTCACATCCAGAAGTAAAAGATTTGTACTTATTTTCGCGGATATTTGATAAAAGGTCAAATCTTTATTTGCTGCCTATAAATGTGTGCGTGTTGTGTATAAGCACAAACTTGCTGATATGTGCTCATACATGTACACACACAATAGTTATAATAGTGCACATACACGCTTATATATGCTCATACAGGTACACACACATAATAATTATAATAGTGCACATACACGGTTATATGTGCTCATACAGGTACACACGCATATTAGTTATAATAGTGCACATACACGCTTATATATGCTCATAAAGGTACACACACATAACAGTTATAATAGTGCACATACACGGTTATATGTGCTCATACAGGTACACACGCATATTAGTTATAATAGTGCACATACACGGTTATATGTGCTCATACATGTACACACACAATAGTTATAATAGTGCACATACACGGTTATATGTGCTCATACAGGTACACACGCATATTAGTTATAATAGTGCACATACACGGTTATATGTGCTCATACATGTACACACACAATAGTTATAATAGTGCACATACACTCTTATATATGCTCATACAGGTACATACGCATAATAGTTATAATAGTGCACATACACGCTTATATATGCTCATAAAGGTACACACACATAATAGTTATAATAGTGCACATACACGGTTATATATGCTCATACAGGTACACATGCATAATAGTTATAATAGTGCACATACACACTTATATATGCTCATAAAGGTACACACACATAACAGTTATAATAGTGCACATACACGGTTATATGTGCTCATACAGGTACACATGCATAACAGTTATAATAGTGCACATACACGGTTATATGTGCTCATACATGTACACACACAATAGTTATAATAGTGCACATACACTCTTATATATGCTCATACAGGTACATACGCATAATAGTTATAATAGTGCACATACACACTTATATGTGCTCATAAAGGTACACACGCATAATAGTTATAATAGTGCACATACACGGTTATATATGCTCATACAGGTACACATGCATAACAGTTATAATAGTGCACATACACGGTTATATGTGCTCATACATGTACACACACATAACAGTTATAATAGTGCACATACACTCTTATATATGCTCATACAGGTACATATGCATAATAGTTATAATAGTGCACATACACGCTTATATATGCTCATAAAGGTACACACACATAATAGTTATAATAGTGCACATACACGGTTATATATGCTCATACAGGTACACATGCATAATAGTTATAATAGTGCACATACACACTTATATATGCTCATAAAGGTACACACACATAACAGTTATAATAGTGCACATACACGGTTATATGTGCTCATACAGGTACACACGCATAACAGTTATAATAGTGCACATACACAGTTATATGTGCTCATACATGTACACACACAATAGTTATAATAGTGCACATACACTCTTATATATGCTCATACAGGTACATACGCATAATAGTTATAATAGTGCACATACACACTTATATGTGCTCATAAAGGTACACACGCATAATAGTTATAATAGTGCACATACACGGTTATATATGCTCATACAGGTACACATGCATAATAGTTATAATAGTGCACATACACACTTATATATGCTCATAAAGGTACACACGCATAATAGTTATAATAGTGCACATACACGCTTATATGTGCTCATACAGGTACACATGCATAATAGTTATAATAGTGCACATACACACTTATATGTGCTCATAAAGGTACACACGCATAATAGTTATAATAGTGCACATACACGCTTATATGTGCTCATACAGGTACACATGCATAATAGTTATAATAGTGCACATACACACTTATATGTGCTCATACAGGTACACACGCATAATAGTTATAATAGTGCACATACACGGTTATATGTGCTCATACAGGTACACATGCATAATAGTTATAATAGTGCACATACACACTTATATGTGCTCATACAGGTACACACGCATAACAGTTATAATAGTGCACATACACGGTTATATGTGCTCATACAGGTACACACGCATAATAGTTATAATAGTGCACATACACACTTATATATGCTCATAAAGGTACACACGCATAATAGTTATAATAGTGCACATACACGGTTATATATGCTCATACAGGTACACACGCATAATAGTTATAATAGTGCACATACACGCTTATATATGCTCATACAGGTACACACGCATAATAGTTATAATAGTGCACATACACGCTTATATATGCTCATACAGGTACACACGCATAATAGTTATAATAGTGCACATACACGCTTATATATGCTCATAAAGGTACACACGCAAAATAGTTATAATAGTGCACATACACGCTTATATATGCTCATACAGGTACACACGCATAATAGTTATAATAGTGCACATGCACGGTTATATATGCTCATACAGGTACACACGCATAATAGTTATAATAGTGTACATACACGCTTATATATGCTCATACAGGTACACACGCATAATAGTTGTAACACACTAACTCTAGCTCTATATGTGCCCAAGTATAAGTGTTTGTATGTGATCGAACTTGTTAATTTTGTCAATTATATCCTCTACAGGCTCACATTTTTGCCTATTTGATTTTCCATTGCTGGAGAAAGTAGATTAAATGTTCCCTCTATCACAATGGTTTAATTCATATTTTACTCATAATTATTTTTCGATAGAATTTGATTTACGTTGCTCACTGTATATGGCATGATGACTGCTATTCCTTCTCAGGCTATTTTAATTATCAAATATAAAATACATGCTTCTTGGTTCTATTTAAATATTCCTGCCTTGAACCCTACTTTCTCAATTTTTTATAGTGCCATATTAGCTTTTCTTTTGGTTAGCAATCAACTGTCCTGACTCTTTAAAAATATTTATATGGTTTGGTTTAATGTATGTGTATAAGCAAGGCTGAACTGTATATAAGTTATGTGTATTGATATGCAAATCTTTTAATAGAAAAGTTAGAGTCAGTCACAGGTGTTATCATAAGCAATATGCTTTGGCTTTATTTCTGTCCTCATTCCTCTATTTTGTTTTCGATTTGGTAATAAAACTGCATTTTAATCCTTCTAGTTAAATGCTTCAAGAAAGCATCTTCCAAGGGACCTGGGCTGGCCCCACCACATCGCGACCCCCAGGCCATGTTGGAGAGTGACATCAAGGCCAACAGCCTCCTGCTGTGCTGGGGACCCCGGAGTGTGAGTCCAGTGCACCCTCTTTCCAACAGTTTGATGACTGTGCCAGCACAAGGCAAGATCTCTACAGAGCTTGCAACAAACACCTGCGCCTGGGAAACGGGCTCTGTTCCTCTCCAAGGATTGCTATTTTACCACTGGGAAATCCCAGTCGATTTTTAATGAAAGCAACAAAAAGCGTGTTGATAAAATAAACATTATCTGAGAACTCACCCCACTTTGCTGAAAGACATTGTCAGCAACCCAAGCTCAGCAATGGTGAAATTGGAAAGAGTACAGGTTGAGTACAGCTTCTGTCCTGAATCCATCCGATCTTTGTGGTTAATCACTGTGTGTTTTTTACTATATCACTTCCCACCAACCAGAACTGGGACTTTTGGTGTAGAGCAGTTAGTATAATTTAACTGAGAAGAGGAGTTTACCACATGTAATCAACTTGAATTCGTTTGGATCCTAGAGGCAGCAGAATTGCTATGGGGAGGACAAAACCAATAATTATCATTTAAAAATCAATATATTTGAACAAAACGTCTGTATAAAGCTTTCACTTCCTCACTTAAATTTGTTGCATTTATTAACAACTGATTACTATAAAAGTAGAATAAAGCTAGATGCAGTGGCTCACACCTGTAATCCCAGCATTTTGGGAAGTCTAGGCAGGCAGATCATGAGGTTAGAAGTTCGAGACCAGCCTGGCCAGCATGGTGAAACCCCATCTCTACTAAAAATACAAAAATTAGCTGGGCATGGTGGCGGGTGCCTGTAGTCCCAGCTACTCAGGAGGCTGAGGCAGGAGTATTACTTGAACCCAGGAGGCAGAGGTTGCAGTGAGCTGAGATTATGCCATTGTATTCCAGCCTAGGTGACAAGCAAGACTCCATCTCCAGAAAAAAAAAAAAAAAGTAGAATAAGTACAATCTTGTAAGAAAGAAGGATGATTTCCTTTAAACTTGTGATATAGGGAGAAAGATGACAAGTGTGCAAAATGTTTGCCTTATTTTGGGCAAAGGGTAAATTATAGTTACAAATTTTTAGCATTTATATAAAACATATTTAAAGGTAATACAAGAGAACAGAAATAGTATATATAAATTACAAAACACTAGAGCAAATAAGTAAGAAGAAAAATTTAATCCAACTTGGTAAGGTATAAAAGATTTTTTAAAAAGTAAGAAAATCAAACTTATCAATTAGCCCAGGATATGTGCATGCGTTTATTTTGTACATTAAAAGACAAAGAGGAGATTAGATACAAAGAAAAAAATTGTGATGTGCTATGTATAAGAAATACACACAAAGTAACATGATACAAAAACATTGAAAGATTAAAAGGCTGAAAAATAGATTGTAAAAAATTTGGCAAGAGGTATAAAAAATAAAGAAAAAGATATAAAAAGAAAAGGAAAAAAAGAAAGAACATTAAAATGGTGGTATTTTCAAAGGGGGGGTGAGGGGAAAGAAAATACCCATGAACATGTGAACATAGTCTCAACCCAATAGGAGGCAGTGTATTCAGAACGCAGCAATGAGGAGATACTATATTTTGCTAGTACAGATTAATGTAATCATGAGTGACAGCAATGGCAGGGAGTAGGAGGCACGTTCACAGACATTTACGGTGGTTTACTGAATGTATTTTGCTGGAGCATTTTTGAAGCACTTATGGCAGCATCTATCCACATTTACAGTGTGCACATCCTTAACAGCAAGCTGCTGCTAGAAACTATCCTATAGAAATATTAATACAATTGCACAGAGCTGAAAGTATTCAGATAGTATTGCAGCATTGTTTGCAATAGCTAAAACCTGGAACCGGCTTGAATTCTCATCAACTGTACAGTAATTAAATATAGTATGTTACACCCATCCTATAAATACTATACGGGGGAGCAAAAATACTAATGTTAGGAACCTGAGAAAATACTTGCAAACCCATACATCTGAAAAAATCTAATATCCAAAATTTATAACAAACCCAAACGTCTCAACAAAGTAACAACTCCATTAAAAAATGGGAAAATGTCTCGAATAGACATGTTTTACAGAAAGACATACACATGGCAAGCAGGAACCATTTATGAAAAAATACTCACCTTCATTAATCATCAGGAAAATGCAAATTAAAACCGCAATGCAATATCATCTCATACCTGTTAGAATGGCTATTATCACAAAGACAAAAGATAAACATTGGCGAAGATATGAAGAAAAGGGAACCCTTGAACATTCTTGATAAGGAAATGGAAATTAGTAGAGCCGTTATGGAAAACACTGTGGAGGTTTCACAAAAAATTTAAAATAGAACTACCCTATGATCCAGCAGCCCTGCTTCTGCATATATCTCCAAAGGAAATGAGAACAGTCTGTTTTCCACTGTCATATTCATTGCAGCATTTTTCACAATAGTCAAGATGTGGAATCAATGTAAGTGTCCGCTGATGGATGAATGGATAAATGGATATGTACACAGTGGGATGTGATACACAGTGGGATACTATACTATACATATGATACAGCCTTCCAAAGGAGGAAGTCCTGTGATTTGTGACAACAGGGGTTAACCTGTAGTACATTATGCTAAGTGAAGCCAGTCACAGAAAGACAAACACTACCTAATCTTAATGGTAGGTGGAATTTAAAATTTTCAAATTCACTGAAACACAGTAGAACAGTGGTTGCCAGGGACTGGAGAGGTGGGGGGTGGGGAGATGTTTTAAAAGGTACAAAATTTCAGTTAGAATGAAAAAAAGTTGGAAGTCTGCTGTACAGCATGGTGACAATAGTTAATAACAATATATTTGAGACTTGAAAATTGCTAAGAGATTAGACTTTATTTAATCTCACTACAAAAAAAGAAAATAAATATATGAGGTAATGGATGAGGGAATTAGCTTGACTTAATCATTTCACAGTGTATGCAGCCATCAAAACATGGTGTCATATACTGTAAACATATACAATTGTTTGTCAATTTCACCTTATTAAAGCTGTGAAAAAATTAAAAGTAAATACTATTGAAAAAGGTGAAAGAGATATTGATTATTGGGGAATAAAGTATTCTGCATGACAATAGTAAGACCAATAAGAACAAACTTGCACGTGTAACATATTTACTCACGTATTTTGACATAAAAAGACGTAAACGATACCGGCCAAATAATGTTTTCAGCAATTATCTTTGAAAAGGCAGGTGGATTTGCGAGACACAGTGAAAGGAAACTGGCTTTTGACTCCATCTGATTCTGTATAATCTGACTTTAACGACTTCGTTAAAAAACTTGACTATTAAAAAATAAGAAAAGAAGGAAAAGTATGTGAGAAATAAGAAACAGCCTGGACATTTTTGTTCAAGGAGTTGCAGCTAAAATCAGGGGACGTATCACGAAAGGTGTAAAGCACTAGGGGTTTGTCTCCAAACTTCTTAGGTTGAGGGGTGAATGCCAAGTCAAAAGGCATGCTCACAAAAATAGGAGCAACATACTGAGAACAGCTTGTATGATTTTTATGGTTATTTGAATAAAACAAAGTTATTTATGAGACTTTAGTTTCCAAATAAAACAGAATCTGATTAGCTTTGGTGGATGCAGATATAATTTTAGCACTTGGAACATGTTTATTGTTTCATGCCTTATTTCATGTTAGTTATTATTTACTAAGGTGATTTTTACCGGTGCTATGTTTTTACTCACTTTTTAGACACCTAATAGTCATATATTTATCAACTAATATCATGATAGAAGTTCTACTGTGTCCATTTCACATATATCTGAAGCCACTGGAAAAGAGTTAGTATTACAGATACCTCAGCCTTCTGAGTAGCTGGGACCACAGATGCATGCCATCATACCCAGCTAATTTTTTTTTTAATTTTTTTATAGAGGCCAGGTGCATTGGCTCACGCCTGTAATACCAGCACTTTGGGAGGCCATGGCAGGCAGATCCCTTGAACTTAGGAGTTCGAGAAACATGGTAAAACCCTGCCTCTACTAAATATACAAAAATTAGCTGGGCATGGTGGTACACACCTGTAGTCCCAGCTACTTGGGAGGCTGAGGTGGGAAGATCACTTGAGCCTGAAAGGTAGAAGTTGCAGTGAGCTGAGATCATGCCAACACACTCCAGTATGGGTGACAGAGCCAGACCCTGTCTCAGAAATATATATATATTACAGATACGAGGAATTATTCTTCACCTTAGCAGCAAATAAGCATGAGATAAACACTCGGAGATAGAATAAAAATTTTAATTCCCTGTGGACGTCCCTAAAGCTCCAAACAAAAAGTTTTAGCACATTAGCCCATTCAGGACAGACTAATTTACACAATAAAGTAAAAATAGATCTCGAAATACCAGTGGTTTGCAGTAACAATCATCTTTTGTGTTCATCATGGATCTGCTGTGGCATTCTCCAGGTCCTCTCTGCTACAGGCCCCCAACTGACAGAGCAGCCCGCGTCTGGGAGGCTCTGGGTCTCCTGGAAGAAAGGAAAAAGGAAATCGTGGTAGTCTCCTGGCTGTGATAGCTACTGCTTGGGAGTGGCCAGTGTAGCTTCTGCTCCCACTCATTGGCTGAAAGAGGTCACATAACCAGGCCTGCTGTGACTGGGTGGTCATGACGAGGAAGGGCTCCTGGAAGGGCTGGAATTCGTCACACCCTGTATTCAGAACGTGTGAATACCCTGTTTTCACAACATCTAAGAGAGGGGCCCTGCCACCTGGACTGTTAGAGTCACAGACAGACACACACAGATTGGTATCAAACACTACCATAGTCTATTGAAAAGTTGTGAGAAGAAAAGTGCATAAGAGTCTTGTGTTGGTCAGCCCAGAACTAAATATGGGTAAAAATGGAAAATTGGAGCAAAATGAAATACCGAGCTAGGGAGACCTAAAAAGAGTGACTTAACAAGGTGAAATCCTGTCTCTACTAAAAATACAAAAATTAGCTGGGCATGGTGGTGCACGCCTGTAATCCCAGCTACTCAGGAGGCTGAGGCAGGAGAATTGCTTGAACCCAGAAGGCGGAGGTTGTGGTGAGCCGAGATCGCGCCATTGCACTCCAGTCGGGGTAACAAGAGCGAAACTCCGTCTCAAAAAAAAAAAAAGAGTGACTTAACACCATAATAAACTCTTGCCTAGGTGGGGCAGGGACTGGAGATACCTCCCCATCTTAAATATATACGCGTGTGTATGTGCATGTGGATATACGCCCCAAATTCACATCAGGTAGAATCTCCCTTTTATTGAGGACATTTTCATGCAACGTTCACAAGACACCCTGATAAACTGCACACCTTTTTCAGCCTCCTCTGCCATTTCCCCAAGGAATGCCTTCACTAATATTGCGTTTCATAGAGTTCCCTCAACATGCTTTTGTGCATGGTCCTCCCTCTTTCTGGCATGTCATAAATCCTCAATAAATATCCATTTAAGAGTAATAAGTGGAGAAAAACTGAGATGAGGAGATAAAGCTACATGACGATAGGAAACATTGACAGGGTGCATAGGCGGTAATCAGATACGACTGGAGATTCCGCAGGAAACATCCTCCCTGTGAAGTCACTCCCAGTGGGGTAAGAAGACGGGCATTGTCTGGCTTTTTTTTTTTTTTTTTTTTATTATTGTTTTTGAAGCCCGAAGCTGTCAAGAAGGAGACGTGGAGATGTGAATAGCCACTGACCCTGAGGAGCGAACACTGGGAGAGAGGTGGGAGCATGAGGGTGGGAGCTGAGGTCTGTGGGGACCGTGACATATTTGCCTGAACCTGGAGTGCATGGTCTGGTACCTGTGGTGCAAAGCCTCTGAATGAGAGGATCATGTCTGTTCTTCAGGTCATGTTATTATACTTCTTTTTAATATTAATCAGAGAAACTGGAAAGCTTTATTGCAAGGATGACCTGGGTGCCTCTGTTTCTCAGAGAGCCCTGCACAGGCTGTGCTGTCTCCTGCTTGTTGATTTGACAAGGGGACTGCAAGCTCCCCTCTACTGAGCAAAATGAAGCATCCCCATAATTGGCCATAAAAGTGCGCACAACACAGACTTGCTGTGATTGCAGGCTGCAAGCGAGGCCCCGCTCTGGCACAGTGGCTTCAGTTTGTCCCTGGGCTGATTTCCACTGGCTGCGAAGTTGGTAAATGTATCCAGGTTATTTCAATCATGTCTGTACAGCTGGACTTCAATTTTTTTAAAGCCCTTTTTTAAATCCAATTCTATTTCTACACTTGCCAAATCAAAAACATCACTCCGCCTTCCAGAGCTAACCTACTTTATCATGATTTATACTTGGGAACATAAGCCTTGCCAAGAAGCACATGACCTCTCCCCAATATTAATAATCGCACTATGGAGATAAAGTCAATTACATGGAATAATTCTCTACATGGCTGAACATATTTAAAGGAAAAAGATGAGATTCCAGCTTTTCACAAACGGGACTGGATGACCGTTCATTGGCAGCGGAGTTCATGAGGAATATGAATGAATGAAGAAATGCGTTCTGAGCATTTCCTCAAATGGACTTAGCATGAGCTATTGTGGAGCTGAGAGTGGAGGGCATGAAACTGCGCTAGGAAGTGTTTCACATGCAGTGCTCCAAGGGGGAAAGTCCTGATGGATAGTGGCTGCCCGTTTCTGAAGTGTAAATACCCCTACTAGGTAGCCCTCCAATATATGCTACTCTTACCATATAGATAAAATTGGCATAAGTAACTTCAAGAGGACAGTTTGCTGGAAAATGTCACAAAGTAATTAGAAAGTGATTTGTTTGGGGCACCTATTGTCTTTTATAAAATATAATTTATTTAACATTAAGTATATATAATTTAGTATTTAATAATGGCTGTGTTTAACAAAGATTCACAAAATCCCTGAAAATTTAACAACTGGCTCCTACAAGCCGGTACACGCTCCAGCACGCCACAGGGCCATGGACAAATGCCATCCGTGTGGGTGTGTGTTTAAGAATAATCTCACAGACAGAGGAGTGAATCTGAGTACTACGCAATACATGTCTCTCTATTTTACATTTCCTGGGGTCTGGTTGCCGTTTGGCTGCTGCAAATTGGCAGTCTTGTGGAGGCAGCCGTCCTTCTGAGCATGAGCCGGCGCACAGGGCCTGTGTCCTCGGGAGGAATCCTCAGAGGCTTCCAAGTCTTTTGTGCACGTTCTTGGAAGGAACTATGTCATGCCCATTTTTTTTCTTAGTATCTAAATCCTTTAAGATGTTCTTGCTTTGGGTAAGACGAAGTAATCCAGAATGTTATATTTCCTCGTATCATCTCTAAAACAGAAACCAGAGAAGGTAGGAGACTTGGACACTTCTCTACGATAGTTATTAATACATAAGCCGGCCTCATGAGGTTGGAGGAGTACCATGAGTAACGGGGACCAGAGGCCAAGAGGCACTGCCTGTGGGGCAATGTGGAAGAGAACGGATGATAGGAACGGGCTCCCGGGTTTCCCATGCATTCTGGAACCGCTGGGCGCGGGTGGGAAAGGCAGTATGCTGCGGGCTTTGCATTCTAACTCTCGCATCTCCTTACTCTTCTGAATCTCAATAAGGTAGAGTGGTGGTTGCCAGTGCTTCGCTTGAGCAAGGGCACCAGATGTCCGCTCTGTGGTTGACACGGGGAAGGGAATGGGCTCCATGATGAGCCATTTATTCATGTTGGAAGAACGGAGCAGAGGCCCGTGCAGTGATACCAGATACCGACCGGTTGCAACATAGATCTTTCTTAAAGTTAAGGCTTCCAAACTTGCTTTCAGCGTGGAAACTCAGTAAAGCAGCAAAAATTCCACAACTTTCGGGTCCTGTTACTTACATACAGTGGGTATGAGGGTGGCCAGGACTCAGGCTCCGGCTGAGCTCAGATTCAGGCCAGTGTAAGAGGCCCTGGTGGGCTGAGCAAATCTAATTCCTTCATGGCCAAACCTCTCACAGGGACATGGCTTTTGGCCTGGAGCAGTGCAGAAAGAGAGGAGGAGGAAAGTCTGTCTTTTTTTTTTTTTTCTGAGATGAAATTTCACTCTTGTTACCCAGGCTGGAGTGCAATGGCACAATCTCGGCTCAGTGCAACCTCCCCCTCCCAGATTCAAGCGATTCTCCTGCCTCAGCCTCCCGAGTAGCTGGGATTACAGGCACTTGCCACCAGGCTCGGCTAATTTTTGTATTTTTAGTAGAGATAGGGTTCTACCACATTGGCCAGGCTGATCTCGAACTGCTGACCTCAGGTGATCTGATCACCTTGGCCTCCCAAAGTGCTGTGATTACAGTGTGAGCCACCATGCTTGGGCGAAAGTCTGTGTTATGAAAGTTTTTAAGGACTTTGAGTCAAAGGCTCACTGATGGAAGGCCAACACTGTGTGAGTACGTATTTGCTGCACTGCTAGACGATAGGTTTTCCAGAAACCCAGCAGCACCTTTCAGTTGTCTTCAGCTGTCCTCAATGCCCCCAGTCCTTCTTGCTAATATTAATAATTGTGGAAGTAGTCAGAGATTCGATAGGAATTGAAAAGAAGTTTTGGTCTGTAGGTAATATGGAAATCTCAGTTAAGGGAGGAGGATGTCCTAATTTGAAGGCTCTAAGAAGGTCAAAAATTCTAAAGACTATCTTTTTTTTTTTTTAATTCACTATATTTAAGGTATACAATATGTTTTCATATACATAGACAAAGTGAAATAATTATTATAATCAAGCAAATTAACTTACCCATCTCTTCACAGAGTTACGTGTGTGTGTGTAAGAGCAGCTAAAATTTACTCTCTTAGCAATAAATTCGTTGACTACAGTCCTCATGATCTACATTCCATCTCTAGACTTTCTTCTCTTCTATAACTGCAAGTCTGTACCCTCAGACAAACTTCTTTCTATTTCCTTTATCTGTCTACTGTAATCACTGTTCCACTCTCTCTTTCTAGGCATTTGACTATTTTTTTTTTTTTTTTACATTCCACATGTGAGATCATGCAGTATTTATCTTCCTGTGTCTGGCTTATTTCACTTAGCATAGTGTCCTCCACATTCATTAATATTGTCACGAATAGCAGGATCTCCTTTCACAGGTTGAATAATATTTCATTATGTGTATGTGTGTATGTACACATCCACATTTTCTTTATCCATTAGTCTGTCAACAGACACTTATGTTGTTTCTACATCTTGACTATTGTGAATAATGCTGAGATGAACATGAGAACCTAAATATCTCTACAAGGCGTGGATTTTGTTTGCATTGGGTTATATACCCAGAAGAGGGATTACTGGGTCATATAGTCATTGTACTTTTTTTTTTTTTTTTGAGGAGTATCTCTCTTTACTCTAAGCCACGTGGTTAAGAGGCACTTTCCTGAAAGCTTTTTAGGTGGGTTGGATTACCACATGAGGGGCTTGCCTCAGGATGACAATTTATAAGTGACTAGTTTCTGGTAGAAGCTTCTGGCAAGAGAGCATCGTCAGGAACATCGTCCCTGCTCTGCTGTGTGCTGATCACACCAGACATTGTGGCCGGGCATGAGGTCACTAAAGGGAACAGCTGAAAGCATGAGTACAATTGACCTGCTCAGCGACAAGGAAGAGCGCTCACACGGTAAAAGAATGGTGAAAAGTCAATCCCATTTTTGAAAAATCTGTCAGCTTAATTAAAATACAGTATAGCACAGGAGAGCTAATTAATACCCCCCAGCCCCCCTCTCTTGACCTGCAGCTTTTGCGCTCTCCATCCCCTCCTTCACACAACGTTGGGACCTGCAGGCTCGGAAGTAAGCACTGGCTTTGCCTGACCCAAGAGTTGAGCACTGGGCAGCAGGAAGGTAAACTGACACGAACAATTAGTGTCTGTTTCTAAAACAAATTGAAACCAACTAGCTATTAATGCTGTCATTTTTAATCCTCTGAAATTATTTGATTAAAATAAAAGCACAAAAACCATTAGATGAGACCACTTTTAATGGCATAATTGATCTTTAAAATTGGCCTGTTTTATTTTGCATTTTGTTAAAAATGCAAGTAACTCCTGAAGCCTTGCACGAAGACATTCATAGACATTACGAAAGCTATGACACCAAATTACCTGAGCGATTACATGGAGATATTTGACTGGCTTGCCTGTCAACCTGTGCGCAACTTCTGCTATGGATGTCAACCATCCTTGATTGGCCGAGACAGCCCTGCTTCCCAAGGGGAAACTTTTAGGATGAAAAAACATAATCAGAGGGGACCCTCCAGAAGACAGAAGGCGAAAGGATTCCAAAGTGGACCACCGTGGGCTCGAATGTTTGGAAAGTCTGTACAGAGCCTGTCAAGTCATCTGTCGGTAGCAATTATTTTGATAAGTTTGCCACACAGTTGTATCTTACCACTTGCATCATTTCACGAGACACCACCGGGAAGCTTAAGTCTCTATTTGGGTTCCCTCTTGATGCAAATAAGAAAAATGAACCAGTGACTTTTCACACTTGGGGTTTATTTGAAAAATCCCTCAGAATACTTCCCAGAGTTCGTCTCCTTCGACGAGTCCTAGGACTTCATCTACTCGCCCAAAGGCAAGTTTATGTTTTGTTGCTGAGCATGTTTCCGTACCGAGAGCACACAGAATGCCAGCCTCTGTGACCTTCACCAACGTGGCCCATCTCCAACAAGCACAGTGGATGCCGCATGACGTCACACGCCTATTTTAGCTGGCACATTGGCAGGCACATTGAAGAGCCTTTGCTATTTCAGTTGCTGAAGAGCATTTGCATTCCAAAAGGCCCGGTGAAGATATTAGGTGAAGAGGTTAATGAGTTCCCTGAACTGTAATAAGGCAGGAGGGGGACAGTTAAAAATAAATAAATAAACATGAAATCAAAACCCAGGGGATCTGACCCGGCTTGGAAACCTCCAAGCCCTGCCCTGAAGTAGGGTGTGGCGTTGATAGGATAGCCCTGAGAGCACCAGCCCTGTGATAAGGAGGGTTTCCTAGTCTCTATGCCTTCATGAAAAGGGAGTTTATATCCAAATGTAACCAGGCTTTGCCTAGTATCATAAACCCCAAAGAATCAAGCAATCAAACACTGCTTAAAATACATGGATCTGTGATTTGCATGACATTAAAATTTAAAGGCAGCACAGAAGGGACTATTGAGTGGGGAAGAAAGAAGGCCCTTGCTATGATACATTTCTTTCCCCATGACATATGTCTTCCTGGACTGGGGCCAGGAGGTGGAGAATGCAGAAGACAACAGAGCAGCAGAGAGCACAGTGGATTCAACGCCAAGCAAATGCTAGCAGGCCACGAGAAGGACTGACATAAGAAAGGCCATTGAAAGGACCTGCCTGCTTCTATCTCAAGTCTACTAACTTGCCAAAGGTTGTTGAGTGACTTTGGGCAAGTTACTCAAACCTCTGTGTCTCAGTTTTCTTACCTGTAAGATGGATATCATCAAAGAAACTTTCTGAAAGAGTTAAGAGAATTCAGTGATTTAATAGTTATGAGTGACTCAGAGCTGCACATAGAAAGCTCATGAAGGAGTTGTTAATTCGAATAAAATATAATCAGAGCTCCAGTAAAGGGAAACATAGGGCTGGGCGTGGTGGCTCACCCCTGTAATCCCAGCACTTTGGGAGGCCGAGGCAGGTGAATCACCTGAGGTCAGGTGTTTGAGACCAGCCTGGCCAATATGGTGAAATCCCCTATCTACTAAAAAAAACCACAAAAATTAGCCAGGCATGGTGGCATGTGCTTGTAGTCCCAGCTACTCAGGAGGCTGAGACAGGAGAATTACTTGAACCCAGGTGGCGGAGGTTGCAGTGAGCCGAGATCGTGCCACTGCACTCCAGCCTGGGCTACAGAGGGAGACTCTGTCTCAAAAAAAAAAAGGGAACATAGACTGTTATGAACAGCTGTCCAGTTATAGACTCTTGTCTTGGACACAATGGGATAGTTGTTCACCCTAGTTGTGGAAGCAGGATATAGATTTTGTCAGCTGAAGTTATCAGGAAGGAAGGCTTCACTGAAAAGATGACAATTGGAAACTGGAAGAATAATTGTGGATTTGCCAAGCAGACAAGTTAGTGCACTGGTGCTGCAGTGGAGGAAACGGCAGATACTGAGGCAGGGGGCAGGGGAGGGTGTGGAGATTCTTAGGGTGGCTGAGCACTGTTAGTTTTCAGGTGCATCTCTCAGAGAACCTAAAGATAGCTTTATTTATCAAATACAGATTGTGATATTCCCTTGATTTTAAGAGTTGACTCTTCAAACAGCTTTCAATGGGTAGGGAAAAGAAATAATCTCACATGAAATACGTGCATTCGTTTCAAGGGCCATCCTTATTTGAGAAATGTTAAAATATGGGGTACTCTTAGGGGGATTTAAGATCAACGAAATGCTGTGTGTAACAGAGCCTATTTTGATACACTTAGAGGGTGTCCAGAATTGAAGACACTATCCAGCAGTGTGTGGTCACCATGTTGCTGTGCCCTGCACACCTCTTCGTGTCTTCTACACCAGGATGGGATTTGCCAGTGTTTACCAGCACTCACTGAACAAGCCCAAGAACTAACTTGGGTTTCATTGAGAGATTCTGGAGAAAATGACATTTTAGATCTTCTCAACATTTATTTGGGGAGGATAACAGTATCTGTAAAACAGCTGAGAAAAAAAAATATGGGCCAGTGATCATGTTCATGCCGTCAGTATATACTGGAAGGTGCAGTCTGGGCAAGTCTGTCTGGCATGATGGGATGGAGAAGGTGAGCAGTGCCTGGTCCTGGAGGAATCCTAGGCCAGCATGGACTCAGTAATGCTGGCCTTGTTCATCCTATCCTGACTGTTTTCACATTGTGATGTTCCGTTTGTCACTATTTCGTCCAATCTTTTCCTGTGTATTTTAATTTTTACTTAAAGGTTTCAGTCTGTCACTATTGATGGCTATTTCTTCATTCTTTTTGATGATAAAATTTTATTTTGTCAAACGTTTAACTTCAGAAAATTTCCCCTTAAGTGCTTGTATTAGTCCGTTTTCACACTGCTAATAAAGACATACCCAAGACTGGGCAATTTACAAAAGAAAGAGGTTTAACGGACTTACAGTTCCACATGGCTGGGGAAGTCTCACAATCATGGCAGAAGGCAAGGAGGAACAAGTCGTGTCTTACACGGATGGCGGCAGGCAAAGAGAGAGCTTGTGCAGGGCAACTCCAGTTTTTAAAACCATCAGATCTCATGAGACTCACTCGCTATCACAAGAACAGCACAGGAAAGACCCACCCCCATAATTCAGTCATCTTCCACCACATCCCTCCCACAACATGTGAGAATAATGGGAGCTACAAGATAAGATTTGTGTGGGGACACAGAGCGACACCATATCATACCACCCCCAACCCCTCCTAAATCTCATATCTTTACATTTCAAAACCAATCATGCCCTCCCAACAGTTCTCAAAAGTCTCAGCTCATTTCAGCATTAACCCAAAAGTCCACAGTCCAAAGTCTCACATGACACAAGGCAAATCCCTTCTGCCTATGAACCTGTAAAATCAACAGTTAGCTGCAGCAAACTTCTGCCTGGACATACAGGTGTTTCCATGCATCTTCTGAAATATAGGTGGAGGTTTCCAAACCCCAATTCTTGACTCTTTGCACTGGCAGGCTTAACGCTATGTGAAAGCGGCCAGGGCTTGAGGCTTGCTTGCACCCTCTGGAGCCACGGACCGAGCTCTATATCGGCCCTGTTCAGCCATGGCTACAGCAGCTGGGACACAGGGCACAAAGTTCCTAGGCTGCACACAGTACAGGGACCCTGGACCCAGCCCACTAAACAACTTTTTCCTCCTAGGCCTCCGGGCCTGTGATAGGAGGAGCTGCTGTGAAAAAACTCTGACATGCCCTGGAGATATTTTCACCATTCTCTTGGGGATTAACATTCAGCTCCTTGTTACTTACGCAAATTTCTGCAGCTACCTTGAATTTCTCCTCAGAAAATGGAATTTTCTTTTCTATCATATTGTCAGGCTGCAAATTTTCTGAACATTTATGCTCTGTTTCCCTTTTAAAACTGAATGCATTTAACAGCACCCAAGTCACTTCCTGAATGCTTTGCTGCTTAGAAATTTCTTCCACCAGACACCCTAAATTATCTCTCTGAAGTTCAAAGTTTCACCAATCTCTACGGCAGGAACAACACGCCACCAGTTTGTTTGCTAAAACATAACAAAAGTCACCTTTGCTCCAGTTCCCAACAACTTCCTCATCTCCATCTGAGACCACCTTGGCCTGGATTTCATTGTCCATATCATTATCAGCATTTTGGTCAAAGCCATTCAACAAGTCTGTAGAAAGTTTCAAACTTTCCCACATTTTCCTGTCTCCTTCTGAGCCCTCCGAACTGTTCCAACCTCTGCCTGTTACCCAGTTCCAACATTACTTCCACATTTTCACTTATCTTTTCAGCAGGATCCCACTCTCAGTATGAATTTATTGTATTAGTCCATTTTCATGCTGCTGATAAAGACATACCCAAGACTGGGAAATTTACAATTAAAAAAAAAAAAGAGGTTTAATGGAGTTACAGTTCCTTATGGCTGGGAAAGCCTGACAATCATGGTGGAAGGCAAGGAGGAGCAAGTCACATCTTACATGGATGGCAGCAGGCAAACAGAGAGCTTGTGTAGGGCAACTCCAGTTTTTAAAACCATCAGATCACATAAGACCCATTCATTATCATGAGAACAGCATGGGAAAGACCCAGCCCCACAGTTCAGTCATCTCCCACCAAGTCCCTCCCACAACATGTGGGAATTATGGGAGCTACAAGATGAGATATGGGGGGAGACGCAGAGCCAAACCGTATCACTGCCTTAGTGCTCTCCTGCACCAGTCTGCATGTGAGGAGCCTATTTTCTGGAGGAGGGAGCTTAAGCACTAGAGGTTGACCTCTGGGCCAAGTTATTCTATTGCTTCCAGTGTTTTATTTCCCACTATGTGGAAAGCATTAAAGTTCAAGTCAGGAATCTCAGAAATCCACACACAGCCATGGGAGTATCTGAAAACTAGAAGGTTCATTCAGTGAGCCTTTCTTGGTTTACCTGATATTTGTGTGTGCCTATGCACACACATACACACACACAAACACACACACACACACACCAAGCAGACTTATCTAACACATCCTCATAGCCAGCTCCATGCCCACTTCCCACCACTTGTCCAGAACAGGCTTCCAAATGTTTTGATCAATTCTATTTTCCTTTCAACCCTCCTGAGTTCCTGTCCAAATCAGTAACTTGTACTTCAGATCTTTCAGGTAATCCGACTATTGTAAACATGGCTGCATCATTTTGTTAAGCACTCATGAACTTTCCTTTCACTCCATAACAGATAAAAGAAAAAAAGTTGTAATGCATTTTATCTTACAGTAATTGTTTATGATTTGCTAAGCAATAGCTAAAATAGAATATATTTTGGAATATATAGACCCTCTAAGGCCATGTGCTTTAGTCACTTTCTCCTATACTGTTTCTCTACCTGCTTCTCTTCCTGACTTCTCTGTTACCTACTTGTTTTATTCATTCACTCACTCATTCATTACTTTGTTCATGAAGATGTCTTAAATGCCTGCCCTGCATGAGTTCTGTTCAGGCATTGAGGGTACAGCAGGGAACACAGCTCAGATGCACCAATCACACATCTGGATTACAGTTATCTATTTCCATGACGGCTTGCCCAGCTAGGACAGAGCTCAGAGATGGAGTCTTAACCACTTCAGTATTGTCAGGGCCTGGCATGGTACCTGTCACAGAGCAGAAACTCAACAACATCATGTACATGTGGCCTTAGGGTTAAAATGCAAGCATTGACCATGTCTCAGGCCCTGTTGGCACAGCCATGTTCTGGAACTGATCCTGGCTGTGACCTCTGATCTTGTCATGGCCCCCATCACACCTCTTTCTGGACCTCATCAGGTCTTAGTCGTGGCTTTCTAGTTTTCCTTTATGTGGTTATTTGCTTTTTGACTGAGAGTCATTCATCCACAATCTTCTTCCAACCTGAGCCTCTGCAGAGACACTGAGCTGAGCTGAGGATGACTATTGTGCCCCCAATTCATTTTTCCCACTGCCTTTTGCAATCACCAGCCTGCATCCAAGCTGTGCAAACCTAGATGCTCAGCTGCTTCCCAGGAGTCAGGTGAACCATGTCCTGGCTTACTCTGGCCTGACTTTGTAGGTGACCCATTTACTGAGAAAGGCCAGCTCTCCACTGTCTCTGCTGTGTAATGGGCAGGCCTATGATGGGGTCTGAGTGGCAGTTTGTTGGTGGGTATGGGGTTCTTACCATTGGGTGAAAGTATCTCCCAAGGAGCTGATCTCAATTTCCAAGGGCAGAGAAACATCTCAGCAACCATCTCTACTGAGAGTTCTATTAAAGCTCACTGCATCCCAGTGGGTCCAGAGGAGAGAAAACAAAGAGGAAACTGTGAGTGAATCTGGAGATTTATGAGGCCAGAGCAAATTTATTATGCTTGACTTTTGGGAAGGCCGTGGGGCAGATGTCCCAAATCAATAGACACAAGGAGGACTCAGCTGCAGAGCCCACAGGCCCTGGCCTTTCCCCAGCAGCCAAACTTGCCATGGGACCCTGCACTGTGGGCCGTCTCCACATTTTAGTTGAGTAGAACGTCCTTTTTCCCTTGAAAAGTGTTTGGATGGGAGTGGGCTGCTGTTGTCGAGCTCAGTCCCTTGAGGTTCATTAGCCATGTCTTGGATTTTGATATTTGGCACTATCCTTCATGGAGACACAGGAGGCCCCATGGAAGGCTGGGCACATTCTGCTGACCATGAAGCCATCACCAAATGTGCTACTGGCAACAGGGAACTTCCTTCTAACAGGTTAACAAGACTTTTCCTGTGCTGCCTGTCAGCCCCACACTCTTCAGCAGCACAAATTCACTTTTCAAAATGGACTCTGCCTCACTGGGCTATGAACGTTTATTTTCTATTGCACATATGTGGCAGGAGAGTAGGATTTTGCATTATATCAAGTTTTAATATTTTACGGGAAAAAATAAGAAGATGTGAGAAAATGTTTGGATTATGTATGGAAAGGAGCAGGAAGCATCTAGGATGCCGACAGAGAGTGTCAGTGTGGGTTCGGGTGTGTTGCATGGAAGAATATACAACATTTCTCTGCATTGTTGCTGTCCTTGGACTTTCTGGCTTTCACTCTGTTGATAAAATGGGCTAAATGAGTATCTGTTTGTCAATGTGGGGTGTAAAATACTGGATGGAGTCCGGTGATCTCATTTCTTTCTTTTTGTATTTTTTTCTTGGTTTTTTTTTTTTTTTTTTTGGTTCATTTCTTCATTCATTCAATTGAACTTCACTTGTTTCCCCAGGCAAAGCCCATCCACATGGGCCACTTATACCATATTGTTTATACCATATCACCTTGTGCTCTTCAAGGGCAGAGGTCGTGACTGTCATCCCTCCCCTTCTGCTGACATTTAGTACAGAGCCGGAACAGAGCAGATGATCAACACGTGTTTACGGAACACAGGTGAGTGGCTTGCCACACATGGCCTTGGAGGGTGGAGGAAGAGCTCCTCAAGTAGAGCGGAGCAGCTGGGCTTCTGGGCAGTGAATGAAAAGTCAATTGTCTGTCAAAGAGATGGTGTGTTTGGAGAGGAGAGAAAGTCATGTGGGGCTGCCCCAAGTTAGCTGGCCCACGTTTGACGAGCGGTCCCGAAGCTGTTCCCTATCAGGGCTGCACCAGGTAATGGTCCTATGTTTCCATTCTTGGTTACAGGGAACTTTTGTTTCTTATTTTTTTTTTTTCTTTAAAGGCAACCAGCAGCCGGATATCAGCCACAATACACGCTGAAAGTCTGCAAAACCTGAGAATAGTAACTTTCCTCTTTGAGGAATAAGAAGCTCTCCTGTCTGGCATCCCTTGCGGTTGCACAGTCAGTTCTCACTCTGGACAGATATGTGAAGAGGTGTGGCCAATCATGGATGACAGAGAAAAACAGTCTCACCCTGTGCTAGACAGAGGTGTTGACATAACACTGGTGTTCCCAGCAATTAAAGCAGTATATTTGGGTTGGGAATTTTAATTGAAGAAATATAAAATGTTCATTGGTATAATGTGCACATTAATTCAATATAATGTGAATAAGAAGTCACTTGAGATGGAAGCTGGAAACAGCCCCAATAGGGCCATTGTCATGACAGGCAACACAGGCAAAGTCTTGTTAACTGTTAGAAGGAAGTTCCCTGTTGCCAGTAGAACATTTTGTGATGGCTGCGTGGTCAGTAGAATGTGCCCAGCCCTCCATGGGGCCTCCTGTGTCTCTGTAAAGGACAGCGCCAAATAACAAAACCGAAGACATAGCTAAGGAACCTCACGGACTGAGCTAGACAACAGCAGCCCACTCCCATCCAAACACTTTTCAAGGGAAAAAGGACGTTCTACTCAACTAAAGCTTTTGATTCAATTAGAATTATTCCACACCATAGAAAGACCACATTTTCAATAATAATAATAATGATGATGATGATGATGAAACAAAAATATATATACATACTAGCCCACTAAGTATGAAGGGATTCAAGAGGTCCAAGGGCATAATACTGAAATCAAGGCTGCCCTGAGAAGTCTAGAATTAGTTGTTTACCTATTGGTAGTACTATGCATTGTTATCACTTTCTAGAAATGGAAAACACAGTTAAAGGTACTCAATATGAAATAGTACTAACCATAACTTGATCTGGAAACATCCAAAGGTTCTGTAGACTCCCAGAGTCCTCGGTGGTGCTTCTGCTCCCAGCTCTGGAAACAGGAAGTAGGTACCAAGCCTGGTTGCCTCTCACCAAAACGCCCAGAGACGCTCTTGGCAGAGGGTGGCTGACACCAGCTCCCGCCACGCCCCCTAGACAAAGAGGCGGCAGAGCTGAGAGCTCTTCTGCCTTTCTGCTTTGCACTCTGTAGATAGACACTGACTTCAACCCACTATTTCACCAAAAAGTGAGGTAATTTGGGATAATGTGGATTCTTCTCCTGAGCTCATTCTCCATGACTTAACTGAAACAGCACCAGCTTTTTCTAGAAAGATTTCTCTTATTCTCATTTGCACAGTAAAAGTTGCCAAATAAAGGACATTCAGGTCAATTTCCAAACATTTCCACCCATGCATAAATCATATGCTTTTGCCAGCAGGATGAATAAGATGATCAGCATTTTAATATTATAGTTTGCACTAAATGTCTCAAAAAGCTCACACTGGAAAAACTTTTTCTGGATGTGCTTTGCATTCGATTCTGTGTCGATCATTACACATCTCACAACAGCTATTGCTGAAAAGTTCACCTACTCTTTCAGGTTAATTTACATCTATCAAGAGCTGATGCTGAAGATGAGATGCTCCTGCCTCCTTGAACTCATTTGGAAGTTTTTCTCTTTAACCTGTGTTGCTGAGGGCTTATTTTGAGTCTTTTTAATTCCTCTGGGTTTTAGTTTTTCTTTTATTTAGGAATTTTTGCCCTTGAAGAGATATCATACTTTATTTTTTATTGATTTTCTCTCACAATTATGTATCTTAAGATACGTAAGAGTATGAAAAATCTTTTTAGTGGTTAATGAAGATCAGGGGACCCAAAGTTTCATTCATAAAAAGGAAGTTGGTTAGAATATGTCCACATAAACAGGCAATGATCTCTTGAGGAAAAGTTTAGGCTGTAGGAGTCAGTCGAGCAATGAACCACATTAAACAGAGTGCTCTCCTGTCCCTTGGCCTGCCGCCACCCAGGGTGAAGGTCTTAATGACCAGACAGATGGGTAGGAGGCTTGACCCTGGTTTTTGACTGATAGGCAAGGCTGGCTTCATAGGTATGTGACATGTGAAGTTCCACTGGGCCCCATGCTAAGAAAACCTGCACACTTCATTTAATGCTTTGCTGTCACTGTTTGAAATTCTTTTTTTTTTAATTGTACTTTGGGTTCTGGGGTACATGTGCAGATCATGCAGGATTATTGCATAGGTACATACATGGCAAGGTGGTTTGCTGCCTCCATCCCCCCATCACCTATATCTGACATTTCTCCCCAAGTTATCCTTCCCCAACCTCCCCAGCCCCTGCTGTTCCTGCCCTAGCCCCCACCAACAGACCCCAGTGTGTGATGCTCCCCTCCCTGTGTCCATGTGTTCTCAGTGTTTAACACCCACCTATGAGTGAGAACATGCAGTGTTTGCTTTTCTGTTCTTGTGTCAGTTTGCTGAGAATGATGGTTTCCAGATTCATCCATGTCCCTACAAAGAATATGAACTCATCCTTTTTTATGGCTGCATAGTATTGAAATTCTTAATAAGTTTTAAGGAGTCACATTCTTATTTAGCACTGGAATTTGCAAATGACTCAGCTGGTTCTTCTGATGGGGGTGTACAGAGATCTGTGAATCTCTAGCAATCATGGTAGACCTGCCTTCCCCACTCTTCACACATGTTCATGCCCTTACATAGGATACTTTTCTTTTAATGCATGACTTGGTATTGCATTAGCACAAGACACAGAACATTTCCAGAAACTCAAGGCTAACTCCCAATCCAGAGCTTTTCCTGACCGAGGCAGGCCCCCTCATTGACTTTTCTGTGGCAAGCTTGACTGTGGATATCTCCCACAAATCTGCTTTCTCCAAAGAGGTTGTGCCTTTTTTGAATGCAGTGACTAGTCTGATACCCACGGTGTCACCCAAATGGGTATCCCTTGGATGAGTGTCATTGATACACAGAAGAATCTATTTTCTGAAAGAAGAAAAATGCGTCCAAGATAGGCAGTAGAGGAAAGGAATGTTATAATTGTGAATTCAGAGAGATGCAGATAAAATGTTGAGCTTGATCGCCCAGCTGAGCAGCCAGAGCAGAGGCAGGGGCCAGCGGTGTCCTGCTCCACGCATGACCCATGGCAGACCCTCAGGGCATGGGACTTACAAGAGACAATATCAAATGTACTGCCAAGGACAGCATGCTCTCAGGGAGAAGGCGAGGCTTGGTTTCTTTCTTACTTGTCTCCTGATTGCATTTCATACAATTAGTATCCATTCATGTCCTCAACAAATATCGATCCAGTGCAGAGCATGATCCAGCACACTGCTGGGTCCTCGTTCTAGAGGGTGACTGATACGTAATCAGGGGTTAGCATCGAGGGCGCAAAGTATTAGGATGGTAGCCCCATAGATGATGGGGCCCTAATTCTGTTTTATGCGGGTCAGGAATGACTTCTTGGAACAAATGGCATCTAAGCTGAGCAAGGTCAAGTCAAGAGAGTAGAAACAGGTGTTGGGAGCAGGGTGTGGTGTCCCAGAGTCCAGGAAAGCACAGCGCATCCGAGAACCTCCAAGGAGTGACTAAATGACTTCATCATAGCTTTAGGAGGCACGAAAGGCAACAGCGAGGCAGGGCCTGAGAAGGGCCCCTGCGTGGCTTGGTAAGGAGCTGACTTGCTTTTGGGCTGACAGCTCAGAGAGCAACTCCCATTTCCTGAGGGTTCTGCTGGTCAGGTTTGTCGGGGTCATCCTATGGACTTTTTCTCATTTAATCCTTAAGACACAGTCATCCTACAAATACTAACCAAATGCTTCCTCTGCCCTGCCTTTATTTTAAACATTTTGTCTTGAAATTGTTTTCAAACGTACCACATACCCTTCATCCAACTTCCTCTAATGTGAATGTCTTACTGAACCATGGGGAATTCACACCAGTACCATAAGATTAACTAACTACAAACTTTACTCAGGTTTCACCTAAGTTTCTAACAATGTCATTCCTGCTCCAGGATACTGCTTTGGATTTGGTGTCCGTTCCTTATTATGAATCCTAACGCATTCAGGAGGAGACTGCAGCTTTTAGAGGTGGCATGGTTTGCTCCAAGACCCCGCTTGGAAGAGGAGGAGCCAGCCTGGAGACCTCATGTGACCCTGCTTCTGGGTTTGTGGCCACCAGGGATGCTTCTCCTTCAGGGGCCGGTGTGCAGCCTCGGTACCTGATCCCACTCCTCCAGAAGCTGCAGAGAATTGCCTCTTCATCTGTTACAGGATGTGTTCAAGGGCATTTGTATACACTCACCTTTTCTCTCTGCTTCTGCAGAAATGTACCCTAGAAAATGAGTCATGGTGAAATTAATTAATGAACTCTATGGAGGAAGAAAAGCGGTGGTTTTTTCCTGCTCCCTGTCGACTCCCTGATCACACCACTGCTCCGTCCTTGGGCTTTGAAGAGTCCATCTCCCCCTGCCACCCCTTACCCCCAGCACCAGGCATGTGACTCCAATCAGGCCACAGAGGACTGTTTCTTGGTGCCTGACATTCCGAAGACAAGAGGGTCGTGAAGTGAGAGACGTGGCCCCAGAACACTGCAAGGAAGGGTCTGGGCGGGACTGACATGAGGTTGGGGGTGCAGGGACCCAAGGGTCTAGGGATGCTTCAGTTGCTGCAATGACTCCTGGGTCTGTGCACTACCTGGAAATACAGAGGAAATGCCCAAAAGGTGGTCTGGTCCTGCCGCTGGCACCCAAAGTGTCCCAATTTCCCAAAGATGTGCTCTGTGGGCCATGACACCCCACTTCCTCTCCTCAGGGCCTTCTTTTTATCTTAGATTTGTTACCAGGACATTGGGCCAGATTTGACTCCTTCCTTTTGACTGTTTCCAATGAGAAAATGCTGACAAAGTCTCTGCCTCCGATTCTGAACCCCTCCCAGCGCCTCCCCACTGCCTCTCATCTTCCCCCATTGTTACCAGATGAAGATGAACTGGCATAGAGGAGTGAGCTAACAGCGGCCAGGTGGGTTCGGCAATGAGAACGCAGGTAACCCCGTGGTTCTCAACCCGGCCGCACGCCACCACATCCCAGGGAGCACTGCAAATCCTCACGAACCTCCCGAGTCAGACTCTTCAAGTGGGGCTCAGCCACCTGCATCTAACCTGCCCCTCCTCTGAGGATCCCACTCTGGTCGCATTGGGATCTTCTGAATTTTACACAAGTCAGGTAAGAGTAAGGGATAAATTCTATAAAATTAAAATATAAATGGAGTCATCCATCCAAATCGTGTCAGCTTCTTTGGTTTAAGCAAAGAATTGTCACACCAAACCGTAGTCATTGAATTGTGCACTATTTAACTCACCGAATTCCAGGAGTCAGGGACAGATCCCCTAGAGCGGGGGTCACCCAATAAAAAAGATTATTGAAAATTGATTAAATATGTATATATACATAAACATATTGAAAATTACATGTACACATATTTTTAAAGCGTATGAGGGTGTGTGTGTGCACGTGCATGTGCTCCCACAGGATCTTCCACTCCTCCCCAAGCTCTGCATACTCCAGGTACACCTAAAAATCTGTTGAAAAAGTGACTTCTGCAGGAGAAAGGCGGCCTTTGAACAGTCCTATTCCAGGGTCCGACTATGCTAGTTAAGGTCCTGCATTCCTGACAGCATCTGTCTGTTTCCTGGAGAGCTCAGAAAAGACTCCTCCAGTCCTGCCTGTTGAGAAGATGGCTTTGCGGGCAGAGGTTTCCTGCCTCGGTCAGGGCCCCACATTCAGGATGGGATGAACCTTCCAAGGTCAAGAAGACTCAGAAGCAGCAAAGCACTCCTGAAATGAAGGAAACTTGCGCTCATTCAGATAACAGATGCAAGACCTTCTCTGCTGGGACATTGCCGAGAATGCAATGGAAATAGATTCTAGACAAAGCTGGAAGGATAAATGAGCTGAGGCAGAATCTGAAAACTACTGGTTGCCAACCTTCTAAGTATTTCCACACACCTTTTCTAAAACGCTACCTTTTCAGCATGTAATGAGATTAATTTTCCCATTATTTCTAGAATTCTTTTTTAAAAATTGGTAACACTTTGAGAGTCTAGTCATCATACATTCATTTGGTATGCATGGAAATAGCAGTGATCATAATGAATTCATTTGGTATTCATGTGGTTGTCATATGGACTTTCATAAAGATACTATTGTACTGCAGCCTTCCTTTGGCTAGGTGCCTTATTATGTACAGTGACATAGATACATGTATTTAAAGTGTGTATGTATGTGTGTGCCAACTGTGTTATCTGACATGGCCTCGTAGCTTCAGGAGGTAGGTTCTCCATGTTTCTGGTACTTTGTCTCTAGCTCAGTTAGGGTGCTCCAGGAAACACCCTGGTACAACAGGCACCTTCCACCTTGCAGATTCAGACCTTTACTAAACCTCGGAAGGCCCTTTGAAGTTCATGATTCCTCTGGTCTCTCTCCAGCACGCCCCACTGGCTGACTGTACACTGTGCACTCCCTAAATATTGTCTGAATTCTTGGGCAGATCAGTAGATATCGGGGATTCCCTCACCTGAGCATGCCCAGGCCACCTCACCTTCAGGACAAGAAAATCAAATTAAGTCCCTGGTCCTTTGCTTCTATGTGGCTTCCACAGCTTGCCTTCGACAAGAATCTGTCAATCAGGAGTCAAGTTTCCAATTCGTTTTAGCACAACACAGAGATTAGTCCTTATTAGCTTAATGATGAATATGATCGGTGATTACTTAGTCCTAGAAACGTTAAATGAAATCAGCCAGAATATTGCTGTCAATGAGATGAAATGGAGCAGCCTTGTGTCTTTTTGTGCATGGCTTTACAAGGTCCTTCTCCACTCTGCACTTAACCACCCTGAGGAGGGGGATTATTTTCTCCACCACATGGCTGGAAAATGGAAGGCTCTGGAAAATGAAGTGTCTTGCCCTGGTAGCAGCAGAGCTAGAATTTGGAGTTCCTTGCTGGCTCAGGCCACCTGCTGAATCTCCTTACCTTGTCCCCTCAGGAAGAGGAGAAACATTTTGCTCAGTGGGAAGGATGTCAAATGCTGGAGCCATCATGAAGAGACATGAATGTCCCCCGGGAGAGAGGGGACATTCTCCCACATTGTCTGTGGTCCTGACCTGCCTACTTCTGGGGGTTGGGCGAATCAGGGTTCTCAGGAGCTCCCAAAGTCACCCCAGCTCAGGCCAAAAGACGGCTTTCTTTCAGCATGTCTCCCTGGGAATAGTGTTTGAGGAAGTTAACAAGGCATCTGTGAAATATTTCATAAACTGACCTTCTGTGCCCAGCAGCGTAGGAAACTCTGACTGCAGAGCAAGAGGACCAAGGACCTTCAGGGAAGACGCAGCCCAAGGGAAGGGGAGCATGTGATGTGAAGGACCCACTGGTGTCCTTTCATTTTGATTTTCTCTTATGTTTTTCCATACCTAATCAAATGCATTATTGCATGTTTAGTTTAATCACCATATCAGGTGGAAATTCATTTTTACCGATACAATTAAAAGACTGACAAATAGTGTATTACAAGTAACTTGGAGTCACGTTAAAAATGTGATAGTAATTGATGTGATATTCACAGGATGTGATGGAAAAATTGATTATTTTAATTGTCTCAAGGGGAATTCTCTCCTCCCCCATGTCAGTCAAGTGTTGGGTAACAAAGGGGCCCACATATTTGTACCTAGGTTTCAGGATGCACCAAATAAGTGAATGTGAGACGCACAGGTCCCGGGATGAGGACTTGGCAGTCAGTTCTCCCACCCTCAACACTGGTCCTCGCCTGATTCACATTCAGACACGTTTGCCGGTCAGAAAATAGTTCACTTAGATTAGTTAAACAGGCAACAACAACAACTCTGTTTATGACCAGTACAGATATTTTAGGACCTAGACCTTGATAACTTTAGTATATTGACGTTTCAGTAAAGCTGCTGAGTGATTTCTATATGTTTACATCTTTCATAAGTTTAAGTCTTTTCAATATCAGTACATCCAAACTAAAAAGAACTTAACTATGCATTGAATGCCTGCACACAACACAAAAATGGGCCATCTCTCCACAAGGCAAGCGCATTATTAATTTCTTCACAAAATAGCTGGACAAGATTTTTCAATTAATTTTTTTCCTGTTGTATTTGCCTCCACTTGACACCACAGATGTGATGTTGTCTTTTTCACAGCTGGAGACCAACTAAAATGGCCTCTGGGATAATGTGACTGTGTCAGGCAACAAAGAACATGGCATTTAAAGCAAGAGAATTCCTATATTCACAGTGAAACTTTGCCCTCTCCTCTTACCCCTTTCCTAGCTTGTTCAGAGAGTGTCTGCAACTTCCTGACCTACCAATTAGCTCTTGAATGAGCAGGTTGGAAAACCATCCTGTATCACATCCACAGCTAATATCCTCGCTTATGGGACCTTGACCAGAGCCAGCCAGCCTTCTCGTGGAGTGCAGTATGATGACTGGTTCCATGCTGGTCTAATTGCAGTTTGTGTGTGAATCCCCAGTAGAGCATCCTCGTTGACTTTGGTGCTATCTCAAACACTGATTGTCTGATGCCTGCACAATAGAGCTTTGTGTGCATGCATGTGCACACACCTGCTTTCCTGTGCTGAGCATTCCCAGTTCAGAACCACCATGATTCTTTTTACACCCTTGACTATGTCCACATAACCTCTCTGTAAGAGATAAGGAAAGCAAATTCACGGGGACTGGTGACTTGGTAGCAGTCGTTTGTAAAGGTAGGGAAAGCCCACTGTTTGAGTCTAATTTACTTAAAAAATTAAATTTGCTCTAATTGGTTATTTGTATAAAGAACTGGTGACTCCAGCCTGGTCATCAGCGACAGTGCTGATTGTTTTCCCTGAAGGCTGCCCCTGCCGCACAGTCCTCACCTCTCAGCTCAGTGTGGGCAGACTCATGGTCAGGGATTTGTACAGGTGGCCTTTCATGGAAGGAATTTGATTGTATGGCTAAAAAGAGGTGAAAAATGTGTGAAGTTCTCTTAACTCTTCTCTTTCTGATTTAGACTTCTGCCTCTTTAACCATTAATCTGAGAAGATTATCTATTCATACTTTAATTATTTATTTAGCTTAAGCAGTTTATTGAGCATCTAATTTGAACAAGAAGCCTTAATATTTATCGAGTCATTCACTCATTCATAGAATAACCACAAGGACTCTGCCTAGAGAGCTTCATAAACCCTGTAAGACCAAAAAAAAAAAGTCCTTTCCAACCTGTGAAGAGAGTTACTGCCTCTAAGACAACAAAGCCAGGAACACGGCTAAGCGACAATCCATTTACCAGTCTCACGGCGAGGACGACAATTCCAACCTCCAAAAACGACAAGTACCCGTTGGCCTTCGTGTGTGACTTGCTAATAGTTGAAAGCATGGGCTGAAGACCACGAGCGCCCAGATCTTTAGCAGGAACACCGCCTTATGTCTTCTGAGCTACACGTTTCGCCAGGCCTTTATTTCCTAGCCACACTTAGTTGAGGGCCTTCTGCTTGTCAGGCACTGTGGTAGGCACTGCTGACGAGCGGCAGATACCAGGAAGTCCAGCTCTCATTCCATCTAGCCTGGAGAGGCAGAGAAGAACACAGCAAGGCAAAATCTTATGAAATAAATTAAGCTTCGGAGGCTATTTTAGTTGAGAAGATCAGAGAAGATCTCTCTGGATGTGAGTATCAAGCTGCAAAAAGAGGCTGGAAAACATTCTCAGCAAACTGACACAAGAACAGAAAACCAAGCACCATATATTCTCACTCATAAGTGGGTGCTGAACAATGCAAACCTGTGGATACAGGGAGGGGAACATCACACACCAGGGCCTGTCGGGGTGTTGGGGCTAGGGGAGGAATAGCAGGGGGTGGAGGCATAGGGGAGGGATAGCAGGGGGTGGAGGCATAGGGGAGGGATAGCAGGGGGTGGGGGGATAGGGGAGGGATAGCATTAGGAGAAGTACCTAATGTAGACGACAGAGTGATGGATGCAGCAAACCACAATGGCACGTGTATACCTATGTAACAAACCTGTACACTCTGCACATGTACCCCAGAACTTAAAGTACAATAAATAATAATTTTTAAAAAAATGCCTTGTAGAAACTCAAGGAAGGGCATTCAGTGAATAAAGAATAGACCATGAACAAGAAGAAGGTCCAGAAGGTGAGAGCAGAGCCACTGAAGCCTGGCAGGAGGTGGGAGTGTAATGCCTACGCGTGGCGGTGAGCAGGTGTCGGCCGTGCAGACCGGGGAAATGTTTCCAGATCATTGTTTATTGTGATGGAAAGTCAGAGGAGGATTCGAAGTGGGAGGAAAACTGGATTTAAGGATTTAAAATTCCCCTAGACTAGAGAACAGATATTGGTGTGTATGTGGGGGTGAGGAGGGGCAAGAATGGAAGCAGGAAGAGCGTCAGGGAGATCCAGCTAGCTTGCACCCTTAATTTCCTACTGACTTTCTGTGTAGTTAACAATATCTTCTGCTGACTTACAAGATGCTGCCACTGACCCCCAGCCCAGAACCTATGCAACTGCAGATGTGGGAGCCCAGGGTATAGTGAGCCAGCCCGAAGTGCTTCTCCAGCAGCGGAGAGGTGTCTGGTGCCTTAGGCTATCAAGGCCGTGCAGATCATGGGCCAGCTGAGCTTCTGGGCAGTGGGAGGCATTTTTCCCAACAGCAAACTGAGGAGATGCCCAATGGCTCCATCTCAGAGTGACAAGGAAAGCCCCACCCGGGAAGACCTGGCATTCACATCCAAGGCCCCTAAAAGATTTCAAATAACAGCAAAAACACTGTAGGGACTTTTCCTTTACCAGTGATGCAAACCTAAAGTTCCCACTCCAAGAATATGTAGGTTAGAACCCAGAGTGACATACGGTCACAACTGATGCATTTATGATCCTAACCCGCTTTAAAAATGTGGACAAAGCTCCAGAGTTCACAGAGGCAGATGCTCTGCTTTGGGAACTTTCAATGTGTTTGTGGGCTCAACATTCAGCCCACTGTCTCTCACTCAGGGGGTGTGTCCACTTTAATCATGATCCTCTCTTGGGACTACCAGCCCCAAGATTCCACCCTCCGAGTAAAGCCATTGATATAAACAGCAGATATGCCACCCAGAGGGGACCGATCACGGCGCCTGTGGCAGCTGATCTCTGTGCTTTGTCGGAAAACAAGTCCCTTTCTCTCTCTGCTGAGCTCTGAGGCTGTGAATTCAAGATTGTTCTTAGTTACCTTTTCTGCTGTGTGGAGTCTGTCTACAGAACAAAGCCAGACAGAGGCAAAAAAAAAAAAAAAGATGAAAACTAGATGTGAGGGGAGAGAGAGAGACAGAGAGAGGGAGAGAGAGAGACAGAGAGAGGGAGAGAGAGAGAGAAAGGGAGAAAGAGAGAGAGCTAGGGAGACGGAGAGAGGAAGAGAGAGAGAGACAGAGATAGGGAGAGGGAGAGAGGGAGAGAGAGAGGGAAGGAGAGAGAGAGGGAGACAGAGAGAGGGAGAGGGAGACAGAGACAGAGAGAGGAAGAGAGAGAGACAGAAAGAGGGAGAGGGAGAGAGAGAGGGAGAGAAAGAGGGGGAGAGAGAGGGAGAGAGAGAGGTTGGAGGGAACCCTGGTGGCCCTGGGTACCATGATCTGTCATTGAGTTCCTTTTTTGTACAGTTTTTCCAATCTGTCGCTAACCTCAGCTTCCTTCTCTGTCGTGTAAACTAATAAATTCACGTTTTGCGTAAGATATTTGACTTGGGTGCCAGTCACCTGAAGCGAGAATGGCTCTTACTAACGGCGATTGTTACGCATGTTTTGTGAAAGCCTGGACTTCTCTGTGTTTCAGAGGTGCCAAGCCTTGGGCTGGGCCCTGCCTCCCTGTCCTCAGTCCCTCTGGGGAAGGGAAATCTGCACACACGTGTCCCCCTATCTCTAGAAAACTGCCTTCACATGCAGTCTTTGACTACTCTGAAGTCATTTTGCTCATCACACCTGTACTAAATGCAACCAGCATCGGTGTGGACCATTCAAGTGGATCAGAACAAGCATCCTTGGAGGGCGATGCCGTCTGCCTATCTTCCAGCACAATTCCACCCGATTCCCAGGCAGCCTGTGCTGTCACGAGCCACCCTGACTGGTTTATTCCTCCAGATGTTTTGTGATCTCATCTCTTATTAATGTCTCCAGGACTTTGCCCACCATGGGGTCAGACACACTGTCTCCTCCTTGCCGGTGATTACCCCGGCCCCTTGCTTAAAGCCTCAAGTTTGCCATCCTTCAATCTGTCAGGGGATTTTCACTTTTAAAGCAACCCCTGGAAAACATCAATTATGGAAATAGTAATCACTTCGTTCACCTTAGGAATAATTACAGACAGAGCATAATTAACTAAGAATCCTATTCACTAATATTTCTTAACTTTAACAATGGGTCCTAGGACACCTTGACTTTTTACCCAGTAGTGTCTTATGTCCAGCAGTATTGCCCTTTCTGTTGTGCTACTCAAAGCTACCTTTGGTTTAATTTCACCCCGGAAAAGTTCTCAATCTATCAGTTCAGCAGCTGACTGCTGAGGTCCTGGATGAATCAGCCACATGGCCTGGAACGCCCTTGGAGCAGTCTCTTTTCTCACAGAGCTATTTTTCCCCTGGTGACCTGTTGAACACAGGCAGAACACCGAGGACAAGGAGGCACGCACACACAAGCAAGTGTGCAGTTGAGCTGCTGGCTGGAATTGCAATCTGGGGTCTTTTTTCCCTTTGGACATGACTACATTTCATCGACTAGGAATCCTTCCCATTGGTGTGCCACTAGCAGGATGCTCCTTTTTGTCTAAACTGCTCCACCGGGAAAGCCTAGTCATGAGAGTGACTGATTGGGTTGGCTCCCATGTGTGAGGATGCAGCCTGGATGGCATCCGCCTCAGTCTCCCCACCTGACACAAACACACGTGCCTGGGTCTTTACAGCTGGATTTCTACCTCCCCCCAGCATGTGTGCATTTTAAATGAACATCTTACCTTAAAAGATTCATGTTCCCAGAGAACACGCAAAGGGGAAGTGGAATTTGAATAAGGAGGCAACTTCCTTATTCAAGAAGGAATATTTCAGGCAGAGCTCTCTCAGGAGTGAGGCGCATCCGTTCAGATGCCACAGATCGCCTCCTTGATACTGGACTTAACTTTATGAGCCAAGGATCTATTTCTGCACCAAGAAAGGTGTTTCTCATTTTCATTCAAGATGTAGTAAATCTGGAAAATGCAGGGAAAGGTTTGAACTCAGTGTGATTGTAAGCGAGCAAATCTCCAGGCCCTTGCCATAGACGGGTCCTTCTCTTCATTCTCAGAGTGTTCCATCCTGAAAACACCCTCAGTGGGCCCCTGTGATCCTTCCTTCCCCTGGGGCCGGGAAGAACTGCTGGTCTCCATAACAAACTGGACACCTCGATCACATTCCCAAATTAATAATCCCACTGATTCCACCAGCACCTTGAAAATGGCTGGTTACAGCATCCAGAACAAGCAAGGAAACGTGAATTGCAACTTCCAAACCTTCCAGTTGGAAACTGAATTTAGGTTATGACCCTCAAAACCCAGCAAAAGAGAGCACTAGTTACTTCCACCTGTTGAATTATTTTTTCCTCCAAAAAAACATTACCGTCACAAGATAAGGGTGCTTGTTCCCAGGCTACTTCCACTGACAATACCAAGTTCCAGTTCAGAGACTGCAGGATGTTCACAGCAACCATGTAAATAATAGGCCACTCATCCGAGGGCAAAGTAACTTGTCTCTAATTTTCAAAGGATATGCTTTGCTTAACTTAGGCTAATTAGTTGTGGTCTTCCTGTAAGCAATAAAAACATGACATTTACTCTCAAACCAGCGATTCAACAGGGATAGCTTTTCTAAAACTGTGGTGGTGTTATCAGTATCTTAAAAATCCACAGCAGCTGCCACTCCTGTTCCTCTAAAGTGATTTAAGTTGGAGGCAGTTCTTTAAACTCAGTTTGCGGAAGCAGAAAGATCTTGCGTTCAGACTGCGTTCCTGTAAGTTTATCATCCCTCAGCTTGCTTTTTGCTGCTTCACCGTATGACACATCAGGTTGCTTTGTGCTATGAAAACTGCCAAGCGTTTCCACACCTGTGTCTTCCAGACCAAGTCATTTTAAAGCTTTTTATCATGCTTCTACCGCGTGGACAGATTGTCAGCTTAATTACTCTGCCTTATAGTCACTAATATGCCTTGAATATCAGATCTGAGGCGGAAAGAAAGCCAAAACACAGCGTCTTGTATTGCTGAGGACATGATCACTGGAAACACACAGCCCAAGCATGTGAACACAAGCCGCGATTTGGTTTTATTTACTGACTGGGTTTTATTTATCTGATGCCTTCCTGCTGGAGGTTTCCTTTGTTTTGTTGTTGTTGTTGTTGTTGTTGTTTTTGCTTTTTTGTTTTTCTGGCCCTCAGAAAACATGCTTTGGAAGCAAGTGTTGCTTTTTCCCTGAGAATTTATGGCATACCTACCCTAAAATGGGAAAATAAATAACTGCCTGTTTTGCAAGGCTGTGAGGTCATGCGCTGCTTTGCAGCTCCAGCAAGCTGAAGGCTCCTGCAACTCCGGCTACCAACCCCATTCGCCATCAAATCCATTTCGTATTTTCTGTTCTTTTGAGAGGTGCTCCCTTTCCTCGGTGATTGTTGCTGTAATTACACAAATGATCTGCTCCACTGTCACTTCTAGTCAAAGGTGTCATCTAAAATTAAAAATTCATGTAAAATCTAGAGATGCAACTTTCAAGCAGACAGTGGAGGCCTGATCTGATTTTACAATGCTTTTCTTAACTCCTTACACGCCTCGTGGCTAGGAAGTGAGGTACGGGACAGCTCACGGGAGCTGGGAGATTTTGCGGAACCCACCGGGTGAGAGGTGTCTGGATGAGTCTCCTGGGGCTGCCCTTACACGGCACCACAGACTGGGGGGCTTCAGCCGCAGAATGTGTCACCTCACAATTCTGTAGGCTGGGAGTCTGACGTCAGCATGCCGGTAGGATTGGTTTCTTTGGGGGCCCCTCTCCTCAGTTGGCTGCCTTCTCCCTGGGTCTTCACATGGGCTTTCCTATATATGCGTCTGTCCAAATTACTCTGTTCCTAAGGACCCCAGTTATACTGAATTAGGGCCCAGCTTAGTGACTTCATTTTACCTTAATTACCCCTTTGAAGACTCATCTCCAAATACAGTCACCATCTGAGATCATGGGGGTTAGGACTTCAACACAGGAATATTGAGGGGTGACATTCAGCGCCTAAGGACGTCCCACTGTCCTCCAAGGTGAGCAGGAGTCCCATCAGGACGGCGTGACAGGTAAAGTCCAGGTTTCTGAGGGAAACTCTGTTTCCGGTGGATCCAGCCACACAAGGCAAGCCCTGGCGTGAAGCCCGGAGGAACTGTGTTTCGAACTGTGTTGAAGAGGGGCTTAGATGCCGAATAACGTTGTGGAAACCTTAACTACCGGAAGTTGAAAAGTGTCGGTCCAAGGTGTTTAATTTTGTAGCAACACTTTGCATTTATTTGGGCTTTAAAATATTTGTAGAGTAAACCTATGAATAAGATGGGTGAATCGTGTATTATTATTTTTCTTGTTTTTGATTTTAAAAGCATTGAAATTAATATAAAGCAAAAGTAGGTGTTTTCAAATTTTTGGTGTATACGCTATACGTTTTAACATATATATAGATTTACATAACCACTGCCACAATCAGGATATACAACCTCTCCATCACCCTCCAAAACTCCCTCGTGCTGCCCGCTAGTCGTTAAATCCTCCACGTACATCCCTGACCTGTGGCAGCCGCTGGTACGTTCCCTGACCTTGTAGCTTAGCCTTTTGTGAGAACGTCACAGGCAATGTGCGTGCATAGAGGGTGACCCCGAATAACGCCTTTGAAATTCATCCACGTTGGGTGTATTGTTATTTTCTATTGCTGAAGAGTCTTTCATTGTATCACTGTTCATCCATTCACCCACCAGAAGATATTTGTATTGGTTACAGTTTGGGACCAGTAAGGAAAAAAAAAATGCTATAAACATTGTGTCTAGGTTTTTTGTGAATATATGTTTGCTTTTCTCTTGGGTAAATGTAGGGGGAAGCCCCACAAGTGCCCTGGTAAGGGTCTGAGGCCTCAGCCTGTTCCCGTATACATATTGATTTAGAAAAGAATTAGAAATGTAGGCACATAGTTATTCCTTTATATAATCATATATAATCTTATAGTTACTCCTTATAATCATAAAGATATATACTCAATATAACCTTTAGTTTTAATAATGACTATTGGGTTATGGAACTGAGTTCCATTGTAACCCATTGGGTTACAATGAGTGACATTGTGAACAAAGTGACCCTAAGGCAAGATGCTCTAAGCCCTCTGTCACGCCTGCATAAGGGCTGTCGGAGGGCGCCTCGGCTGTGCGGCAGCGCCAGCGCTGTGAAAACCCCGCTGTTTAGCCAGCTATGGAGGGAGATGTCCAAAATGGCCGAGACATCTCCTTCCTGGGCAAGTTAGGAGAAAATTCTGCTTCTCCAAGCTCTTGCGGTAAGGCCTGATGGCTGTCAGGGACACCCACAGACATCCGGGGCTTAACTGTCTCTACGTGATGCTGTGCCTCAGTGGTCACGTTCCATGTCTACTCTCACACCCTGCTTCTGCACCTGGTTTCTCTTCATAAAAGGTAAGAATTAATGATAGTAACATAATCTTAGTGTCCTTGATATTTCTGACAATGTGCTTGAAAAGCACTGACTCATTGGCTTTCTTCCTGGCCTCCGCTGCTTGAAAGTCTTGGGCCCCCTATCTCCAAGACCCTATCACCGACCACCGTACCTCACCCTACCTTCCCTGCCCCCTGCTTTGTACTCAATAAAAGTCAGGATGTCCAGGCACTCGGGCCACTGCAGGTCTCCGTGCTTTGGTTGGCAGTGGACCCCTGAGCCCAAACTCCCTTTCTCTATCTCTGTATCTGTGTCTTTTATTTCTACAGTTTCTTATCTCTGCACCAACAGGGAGGGGCTCACAGAACCCTATAGGGCTGGACCCTATAGGTAAACATCTAGGAGTGAGACTGATGATTCGTATGGTAAATTTATGTTTAACTTTACAAGAAACTGTCAACCATTTCCAGAGTCAACCTACCATTTTGCACTGACATTTATGTATGTGATATATTTTGAGTTAGCTTTTGTGTAAAGTCTGAGATATAGGTTGAAGTTGATATTTTTGCATATGAATGTCTAACTGTTGAAGAAACGATCCTTTCTCCTTTGAACTCCCTTAGCCTCGTGGTCAAAAATGAATTGATTGTATTTTATTGGGCCTATTTCTGGACTCCATTTTGTTCCATTGGTCAATGTGTTTATCATTCACCAACATCACACTTCTTTAATTAAATCAACATAAAGTAAATGCAGCTGTTATAAAAAAATTAAATGTGTAGCTTTATAATTTGTAGTCTTAAAATTGGGAAATGTGAGATCTTCAATTTAGTCCTTCTTTTTCAAAATCGTTTTGGCTGTTCTAGTTCCATTGTCTTTCTTCATAAATTTTATAGTCAGCCTGTCAATAGCTACAAAAAGTTCTGCTGGAGGTTTATCAGAAGTGTATTAAGTCCATGAATCAGTTTTGGGAAAAATGACACCAACTATGTTGAGTCCTCCAATCATGAGCATGATATGTCTCTCCATTTATTTAGATTATCTTTGGTTTCTATCATCAGAATTTTTAGTTCTCATCATTAGATTTTTACATGTTTTCTCATATTTACACCAAAATATTTTTTGAGCTCTTGTAATTTTTTATAATATTGATTTTCAATTATTGATTGCTAGTATATAAAAATATGATTTTGTGTGTTTCCTTGAATATTCTCACCTTGCTATTATTTGTTCTAGAAGCTTTTTTTCCTGTAGATTTGTGGGGTTTTGTACATAGATAATCATGTTGGCTACAAATAAGGACAGTTTAATTTCCTTTTTCCCAATATGGTATGCCTGTTAATTCCTTTTCTTGCTTTGTCACACTGGCTAGCTCTTTATTTTTATATGCTTTAGTTTCTATTTTCTAGTACATTAGGCAATTTTATTTAGCATGTTCAAGGACTTACCCAGGGTCACATGATTAGAGGCTGCCACCATGGAAGCCAGAATTCAAGCAGCTGATTTTAGTTCCAACTTACTTTCAATTCTGCACCCCAACCCCCACCGTTTTTGGGAGAATACAGACATACAAAAGAAAAACAAAGAGGACCCTCGTGCAGTTTCCTCTTTGACTTTGGAGTGACATCTTGTTGAACTTGATCACTAGAAATGCAAGCTAGTCTCTCCCGCAGACATCCGGGGGCTTAACTGTCTCATCTTGGAATTAACAAGCATGGAGAGTGTTTTGGTCCTCCGCCCTGACGAGGTGGTCCTTTCCAGCCATGAAAACTCTCTGCAGTCACTGTGAGGTCACTAGGCTGGCAGAAGAACCCCACGCGCGCTTAGGGTGATGAGTCAGTGAAAAAGCTGAAGCAAGGGCTGGATTCTGTCCGTGTCTCCCTCCACTGACGGCCTCACCCTCCACTTCCTGAGATGCTGGCGGGAGGTGGTAGCAGTGTAGAACCCTCCACTTCTCCATAGCTCGTCCCTTGCAGCTGTTGCTGGGAAGCTGGGAATGCAAGCTCTGCTGAGTAGAGTGAATGGCAGCACCCTGGCCTCACTAATCTATGTTGCTGGACAAGCAAAGCCATGTCCCCAGCCCAGGCCTGACTGGGACAGAGGCTCATCCCACTGGCTATCAGCATCTTCACCCACAGCCTTGGCATCCTGTCTGGTTTCTCTGCTTCAAGAAGGCCCCTTTCCTTGGAAAGAGCCCCACCATCCATAAGAGGGTCTTCTCACTCAGGAAGACCCCAGGATGGGGCCATAGGGAATCTTCCTGCAGGGAGGCTCAAGCCTCCTTCCCCAAGACCTCAAATCGCCTGTGTAGCAGCCCTGAAATACATTGTATCAAACCATAGTGAAGTATAAAAACTTAGTTTTGAAAAATAGTTTGAGGGTTGGTGGGGCTTTTTGTTTCAAAGCAAAACAAGATGAGAGAAAGAGTTATAGTCCCTGAAATTCCCCTACTAGAGTGTGTCCTGGGGAGGGAGGAAATGGAAAATCAGAAGCTTTAAAAACTGTCAGCAGACATTTTTATTCTCTTTTTTCATCTGGGAATGTTTGGGCTCAATGGACTTTTTTTCGAATGTGTTTGACTCCAGAATACAGTGAATATTATAGCACGAACGTGGCCCCACATACTCTGCAACTTACATCAAACAACTCATGATGCACTGAAATGGGACTTCTATTTTGTGTAGCATTTGCAACTTACTGCTGTAATTCCACAGAGCCCACCAACTGTAAAGAGGAGGCAGAGTTTGATTGGGTTATTGTATTTCTGTGAGAGACTCTGGTGGGAGTTTTCTGCACACCCTTGTCCCACATACCAACTGTATTGGCCACTCATTTAGATATCCGTCATTAATGCAGGGAAGGAGATTGTTTTTAAGGGTGAACTTGTGTGGTTTTCTACCTCCCAGATTTTGTAACTTCAAATGCACATTAATTTAATTTTATTGACCCAACAAATGATTGTGTAAAGGATGTTGCTTTCTCCACTGTTGAACAAGCTGTCAAATCTAAAAGGAATTTTCATAAAGAAATTCAAAGCCTTCAACAAACTTGTTAATTCATTAATGCTTCCTGCATGCTTTGGAAATAAAACTGTGACATGCCATTCTTCTACCACTGTTTGCCATGACGCTGACAGAGAACTGTGGCTTCTCTTTCATTGAGCTTTTAGCCCCAAATGGCAAATGCCAGAACTGGTCTCATATGCTCAACTGCAATGTGAGGGAAAGCAAGAGGGGGCTCTACTGCCAGAACCCCAAAGTGGGAACTGGAAGTCACAGGGAAGAGAAAAGAACTGAGCCTGAGAATCTAGTTTGAGGAGGAGGGAGCTTGGGATCCCTGTTCTTGAGGCTGCAGCTCAGCTTTCTGCTTTCCAAGTCCCAGCTATTTCTCTCCTTCAAGTTACCAGAGCTTCTTAACACCAGGTGTTAGTTTCTCTGAGCAGGTGTCTTCCCATTGGATAAAGCAGGGATATTCAAAGGCAAAGGCTCACTCGCAGCAGCCTTGCTGGGATCAGGCTGGTCCATTCAGTTTAGCTCCTGCAGGAACAGAGCAGCTGTGGGTGTGGCTGTGCGGTTGCAGAATATTCCTTCCTGGAGAGCAGAGGTGGCTGCAGAGAGGTGGCTGTTGTCCTTCCAGAGGGAATCTTTTCCAGGCGTGAGCTCTAACCCACGCTTGTTTGGCTGTTTACAGGTGAAGGCAGCAAAGTATAAGGAAGTATTGCAAAATTTGGAAGGACTGGATACCTACGAGCTGCCACAAGGAGAGGTCTGGGCTGAAACCAATGGCAGGCATATTTTATCACACCGTCACATGTCAATGGGAATCAATGTGTTGTGTGATTGGAAGATTCTATTCTATAGACCTGGCTTAACCTGAATTTGGCTCAACAGATGACTCTTAACTGTTAAGACAGTATGTCACCTCCATGCTCATGATGCCATCAATGGCAGTCACCTGATGCTGTGTCCCCAGCTTCCACATGGGGATCAGGGTGGACACTGGGTGGATTGTGAATGATCAGCAGGAATCAGAAGTCAGTGTTTGTATTTGAGAAACCTGAATCCAGATTAGCTGAATATTTTATAATTCAGAAAGAACCCTCATCAAAGAAATGAGTTCTAAAACCCAAATGGCATGCAGCGCTCTGAACTTCTAAGATTAAACATATTTGTGCAGGAGCTGGAGGCAGGTAATGTGATTGGGGGAGAGGACACAATGGGATCTCTGTGTTATGACTGCATTCCATGCTGTGTGACCTAGGACGAGTCACCTAGCCCCTCTGAGTCCACAGCTTGAAGAATATTAGTCCCATAGATCTTGTGACATGATTAGATGAGATATTTTTGGTGCATGCTATAAACTGTAACACTTAAAGGTTTAATCAAATTGTACTAAATTGTTCAATGGGGAACCCTACTGTCATTCATTCAGTGAACATTTGTGGAGACCTGTGGTCTTGCTGTAAACCCTGCCAGGATCTCAGGAGGAGAGGCCAGGGCACTGGCACATGACATGCTCCTATCTAGGGCAGGAGGCCTGCATGCCTTGCTTTTACTATAAAGCTAATATTTTTCTGTGGAAAAACACAAAACCAAGGTTCACTGTTGTCATGGTTATGGAAATGTCATTCAAGGGAGAGAGCAAAGACATACTGAAATCCTAGCTAAATGGCCAATCGAAAAACTGATTCTGGCCAGGTACGGTGCCTCACACCTGTAATCCCAGCACTTTGGGAGGCCGAAGAGGGAGGATCACTTGAGCCCAGGAGTTCCAGACCAGCCTGGGCAACATAGTGAGACCCTCATCTCTACAATAAGTAAAAACAAAAAAATCAACAGGGTGTGATGGTGTGTGTCTGTAGTCCCAGCTACTTGGGAGGCAGAGGTGGGAGAATTGAGCCTAGCAGGTGGAGGTTGCAGTGAACCAAAATCGCCCCATCGCACTCCACAGTGGGAGACAGAGTAAGACCCTGTCTCAAAAAGAAAGGGTTTTTGTATTAATTTTGTATTAAAACATACTTGCCTTCCGGGTTTTAGGACTATGATAAGGTATTCCTGCCAGGCGTATCATGAAGCTGATTTTTTGACCCACTCATGAACTAAGATATTTAATTTAAAAGAAATTGGATAGACAGCCAGACTGTGACTCACCTTACTGTATAGATTGGACGGATCTCAGAGAGGAAGGGGATTGGGTTTACTGGTGGATGAGCTCATAAACTCCCCAGTAACAGGATAAAGGAGTTGCAGTTGGACTATTAATTGAGTTTCCTCATAGGGGCCTGAGCGAGCTGTATTCCTACCTGAAAACCGCCTGGTCCTTTATTGATGTGTTAACATGGATACGGTGCCCAGTTGTCAGTTAGAATCGGAGTCCACACCGGTTTCTCCTTCCATGTCAGTGAGAAGGCAGTGTGCAGACTCACTAACCAGCTCACCCATCATCTCGGTGTCATAAATGACTCGATGTTGCCCTTCTGTCAAAATGGATTTTCAGGCGAGAGATACAATCACGTCTCATGCATCACTGTGTGTGACACTATTGATCTGATATTGACTCTCAGCATCCTTCTCGGGATGCATTCCAACAGGTGGCCGGGCAGACACCATTTTCCCAAGAGGGTCTGTGAAAGAAAATGTGCACGTTGCCTTTTAAAAAACCCATCTCTTAAAACAAACTTCTGAAGGGTATTTCTGAAGGCAGAGAGGCTTCTTGGTACAGAGAGAAACGCGAGAGGCAGTCAGTGCTGGGCAGTTGTGACGGGCAGGCTGTGCGCCGGAATTCAGATTCAGTCTGAATTTCTCCCATGACTTGAATGATGCCCGTATTTTCCAAAAACACCATTTTTATGCTTCTGAGGTTCTATTCTCCTGTGTCTGCCCCTTGGTTTTCAGGTAGAAAAGCTTTCTTATTAGCTGGGAGACCCGTGAGAGTGAGTCTTTCACTGGCTGGTGCTGGTCGCCAGCCCTCTGAGCCCGTGGAGGTTGGGTTTGTCCCCCTGCTTGGTCCCCAAAGCAAATGAGCCACAACAGGGGAGAAGTCCAGTCCCTGGCACACCTGGGATGTCTCCTCAACCCCTCTACAGGTCCCTCAGGAACACGACCGACTGTGTCCCACTCCTCCGCATCAAACCCTAGACTCTTGCCGAAGTCCTGGAAAATGGCAGCTGCTCAATACGTGCACTTGAATTTTCTCAGAGCACAACCCTCTTCCTTAGTTCAGCCACTGTTCCACCGAATTCGACAGCGAAGAGAGGACGCTGTGGCGTGCCGACACTGGAGCAGAAAGAGCAGGATCCCAACCTCCCGGTCCAGCGACTGGCTGATGGCGTGGCCCCCGCACGTGGCAGGATGCTGGAAACACACTGAAGAGAACTCTGGTTAGGGGCATCTGACTGCATTGCATTGTTTATCCTTTTTTCTTTATTTAGCCAAAAGGGGGATTTTGAGAACAGCTTTCAGTGTGTTTTGCTTTGTCCATGTTGCAACCCAATGCATCACTAAGCAACACCTTGCCAGAAACATTCAGCGCAAAGCTCCTGCAAATACACGATTGTACTGGGTGGGATGAATAATACATTACACACAAGGTGCAATTGGGCGTCTGTTTTGTATTTTCCTGTGTCGTTTTATAGCTAATTAATCAGGTGACCATCTATACCAAAAAGCTATAAAACCAGGAAAACCGGGAGGAATGTTCTTTCAGACAAAGGTGCCACAGGCGGGGGGTGAAGAGGGAAGTCTGACAAAGGCTTCACAGTAAACTAATGAAACCCCCTGTGCAGTTATTCTGGGAACACATTTTTAAAAACGATGTTATATGCTTCCCCTCTTTCCTCTCAAAAGTCAGAGTCACAGAGGAAGTGTTTTGTGATTAGCATCTGGATGCCAATTATATTTATAATTTTAGTGAAAGAATTTGCGGAATTCATAAATGGAATTAGTAAGTTTTCATGAAAATAATTGAATCATCTAATGAGAGTGCAGAAAATCACTCTGTTCTTTAAAAAAATTGTCCCAATCCTGTGTAATAATGTTAAAAGTAACAATTAAAATGTTGTCTGGTTTCCCCTGTTGCTGAGAGACCCCGTGCGTGGACCATGTCTTCCACACAGAGCTGTGGCATCCCGGAATCAGCATGGCTCAAAGTCACCATGTCATCTTTCCCAGGGACCCCTGACCCAGGGCTCCTGGGCAACATTCTGGCTGGGCTCCTTCCACCCTCTCCCCAACCCCAGATGCATCCAGGCACCCCACCCCCACACATGCCCTGGGAGCCCTGCCTTAACTCCCTCCTCACCAGTCCCAACCCAAGCCCTTGGTATCTCCTAAATCATTCTGCTGACTCCATGGTGTTTATTTCTTCAAGCTTCTTCATTCATTTCCTCCATCTTCACTTCTATAAAAATAACTTGCCTAAAATAAATATCTCAAACACCTTCCTCTGGATCAGAAAGCTAAATGGCTTCTATCACCTTCAAGTCAAGTTCAAACTTCTCCTTGCTCCAATGTCCAGCTGAGACCCACCTACTGACTTGTACATCCAGCCCCCTTCTCTCCTATCAGGACCATCTCCAGTGACACGTGCTCACAGGCTGGCTTGCTCCCTGGGTCTGTTCAGCCTGTTCCTTCCTCCTTTGCAATAATTCTCCTCCCTTGGGAGAGCTCTTTGCCTCTCTCCTCTTGCATCTTCCTTTGCTAATTTCCCCAGGACCAGAAGGCAGTGGGTAGGAGCATGAGCTCCAGAGCCAGAGAGCCTGAGCTTCTAACCACTTACATAAAGCCACGGGGGAAACTTACTGACCTCTCTGTGTCTCACTTTTCTCATCTGTAACAACAAGGGCATCTGCCCTCCAGGTGGCTGTTATGACTTCTGAGTTACTAGTGCCCGGTGCCTGCAACAGGACCTGCGTAGGGGAAGCCCAGGGTCAAGGCCACCGTCCACACGGCGTTTCTTCTGGGAGGCTTTGCTGTTCCTCACTGTGGTTCTCGGTGGTTTCACCATCCCTCTGCAGTGCTTTCCAACCAGATAATAAACTCCTGAGCTCAAAAAACACACCGACTGCCTTTTTATACTCCCAGCTCCAAGCACACAGAGAACACAATGTTTCTTGGCAGTAACGAAGCCTGACTTCAAGTGCTTTCTGCGGAGTGAGTAGAAAGTTGGTTAAAGGATCCAGACCTCCTCACATCCCGTATGAACTTTTACCAGGTGGTTGGAACAAATTCCTCAACCTCGATTCCTGGATAGGATGAGAACTAGTAAGTCTGCAAAAATCATTATTGCCTTTGCCAAAATATGTAATTAAAGATAGTGTATCTTTCATATGCCAGAGACTACTTAGCCATCCCCAGAGACTTAAATAGTTCACATGAGTTTTCTATCAGGCCTTTGAGCGGGCCATTTTCTTTGGACTAAATTGAGTCAATTTCATCAAAATTGAAGGAGCAGTTGTGCATGTAGATGGAGTCTCCGATGGGGAATTTAATCAAATCCAAATGTCACCTCTTTAGGGATTCAAACCACCACCAATTTTATCTTTACTGCCAATTCAAGACTTGCATACATTTTTTAAAAATCTGGAGGTCTCAGCCAGTTCATCTTCCTTGTCTTCTGCATCCAAGAAGCCAGGTCTCCCCACCAAGAGGCACTAAAGACTCCCTCGCATGAAGAGCTTTGCCCTCTCCAGGGCCTAAGTTACTCCTGGGCTGTAAATAAGGTGCTGAAGAGAGATGGATTAATCCCACCAACACCAGTAGGTGCACCATAGCTTTAAGGGGCTTAGTTAATTCACACCCTTAACCATCTAATCTTTCAGCCTTACCCAGTAATAAATGACAGTGAGCAAAACTCTCTCTTAGGAGACAAGAAATAATCTACACGGGTAATTCAACTTTTGCAGGGCATGGGGTTTCATTTACAGTGCTGAGGAGAGGAAATTTTCCTAATGGGTTGATGGGGCATGGAGAGTGAAGTTACTTCTGGCTGAGCCCTTTAGGAAGCTCACACTGAGTCATTCTTCCTGTCTTTCTTGCAGAGTACTGGGCAGAATATCCAGAGCAGCCTTGAGACTGGCGCTTCCCTCTTTAGCTGCAAATGTTTTCCAACCTTAGCTGCTCTCAGCATCCGTCAATGCCCTTTACGGCTACGACGTCTAGTGTACCTGCCTCCCAGTACTTCTGAGTTTAGTGCCTTTTCCTGATGACAGCACAATGTCTACTTTCACGTTTATTCCACACAAGGTTTATCCACTAAAACCATATTAGTTTTCTTGTGCTTTAAAGGCAATGTACCTGCAGTGTGGGGCAAACAATCTAATCCTTACGCCTTTGGTATTTGTCGTTCCTAAATGAAGTCGATATGCTGTACAATGGAATTACTGGATTTGTATTAAATTGTAGCTTAGGGACCCATCGCTGTGTGACGCTAGCTACTTCCCACTTGCTTTGTTTATCACAGAGAGGGGAACTGAATTAGCATAAAATGCTACAAAGTAGTAAAAAGGATATTTTAGCACCCTATCTGTTTGACCTACTATTGACCTGGTCTAATTCCTATTCTCTCTGGGATGTTTTAACAGATCATTTTACTTGTTAAAATTAGGTCAGATCAGAGAATTATGACCCCCTATTTATTCTATTCAAAAGACAGTCATTTCTGCTTCTAAAAAAAAAGACAACTCTATCTATCTTCTCTGAGATCTTTCTTGTTAAATAAAAACACATGCTTTACTTTGCCTCTTAAACTGAGATGCTGCCTCTTGTAACTGATTACTGGTGAATGACTGTTTACCCAGTATGTCTTTCTAAACCCTGGGGAACAATACTGGTCATTCATAAATTGCCTATTGATTAGTCGCAACTAGAAATTAGATCCAAATCTTTGAAAGAAATTATTAGACTTTGAGTAACTTTTGCCCTGGAACATCCCAAGGTCTGAGTGCCATTCTCTCCCAACCGTGAGGCTCCTGATTAATGGCTACTGTTTGTACAAAACACTCCAAGTGGAAGTGCCAAGTCAGATGTACTCCACTGTTCGGGAGTGAGCCCCACTCCTCCTCTGGCCCCCACGTCCCTGTCCCAGCACAACTCTCCTCAGTTGCACAAGGGGCCATTTTTTGGCAGAGGTTTACAATAAGAATAAAGGTATTCACAAACATGATTTATGATTTGTTTAATGTTGAGACACTGTATACTTTTTTAATTGATACAGTGTCTTAGTCTTTGATTCCTTTTTATAAAACACAAATTTAACAATTTTTCTGGCAGCTGTTTGTGCACACACATACACACAAGAATGTGGTAAAAGGAAAGCTCTCTGATGGCCGCCTTTGCTGGACTGGCCGAGCATCCTGTCACTGTGGCAGTGTGGCCAGGCACAGGTGTGTGTGCACGTGGGAGACGCAGGGACGAAGCCCAGGGAACACGACTCCAATACTCCCTTAAAAATGAAAAAAGGCAACACACTGCAGCAAATGCTCTGTGGAGCCCCAAACTGATTAATTGCAATGCCAAACAGCTTTATTCTGCTTAATAAGAAATTAGATCACAACGGGGATTTGCAGAAATTACCTTGAAATGTTTGTGTGTTTGAATGATTGAACAATTTGTGCTAAAAATTATGTTACCCAGGTTTGAATCCTAAGCCTGCGAACAAATGCATGTTGGGCTAATCAGTATTCCAGAAAGAAAACGCTCTCGGCTCTCAGCCTGGGTGGATGGGGACAGGAGAGGCTTTCGGCAGCGACAAGTTTGCTCATAGCTCCATCGTCCACCTGTTTGGATGGACAACTTAACAGTTCATTTGGAATTAATTAAATCTTAATACTTACCGTTGGATAAACTCAGAGCCTGGGACGGCATCATTTAATTAGCCACAAACGCTCTCTATTATACACGCAGTTTGCAGGGCCAGAGTCAAAGACAGTGTCCAGTGCACTGAAACCTGGGCGCTTTGAATGCGGCAGTGGCAGAAATTTAAGGGACCCCACCCGGTTTCATTAGAACGAAAGAAAACCCCAGCCTGATGCGCAGCTCCTTGAATAACTTCTGAAAATCTTTTAAGTCAACCTTGTGTTTTAGTCAACAGGGAAGGTTTGACCCTTAACCTCTCAACAACCATCCGTTTCATTATTTATCTGAGGGAATCAGAGAGTTTTTGTTCTTTCACAAAAGTCCCTGACACTGGGATATTTTTAATAGCTGAAATTTTTCATTCTTGTCACTATGCCTTTTGAAAATACAGGTATTTTCATATAACACGTAGCTAATGAGTGAAACTTCAGAATCCAACCTTTCCCTGTAATCACGGCACAGGGCCCGAAGAAGCCCCACTAGTAGGGAACATGGAAATTAATTATTGAGCTCCCTGTTTTATCCTCCTCATCTGTTTGATATTCTCTAGCACAGAAGGAGTCAGACAATTAAATTACTCCTCCCTCTGTCGAATCACAATGCTCCCTGCACCTTTTCTTCCACTCCAGAGGCCAGAAGCCTGTCTGTTTGCAAAGGGTAAATTGTGGAGAGAGGAGAAGGCAGAGAAGAGGGTAATTTTTTTAAGACAATTCTGTTTTCTTCCACATAAGGATTTTTAAAGAACCTCTGTAAAATGTCCTCTTTCGACAGTGGTTATTTTCAATGTCTTTTTTGCCCTTTTGTGCTGGAGTCAAGGATTCTCACAGGAAAAAGCCAAAGGTTGCAGCCTCTGGACCGTACACAGACCATCTTAGATGTAGCTTCCGTGGAGGAATCTTTCCTTTCCCACTATTTTATAATCTCCTCCTGTTTCTCAGATAAATACATAAAACCTCCTAACCACTAGTGAAGATAGCTGAATCAATTAATTTGTTTTATTGAACAATAAAGCTGTCATTCTCTAAACTAGGGTGATTACATCTAAAGCCAAGACTAGTTTTCAAGCACATCTGATCCCAAGCTTAGAAAGTTGGTGTGTCTGTGTGTGAGTGCAGGTGTGTGCTTGTCTGTGTGTGCCCCGTGTGTGTTCTGTCACACTTTCGGTTTGACTGGTCTCGTTTTACTGGAAATACAGCCAAAGAAAAGAGTGAGATGGCTGAATTAGCCCTGAGAAAGGCTAATTTCTGAGAAAGTGGCTCTTGTGCCCTTCCGGCCTGGGTGGGTAGATTGCTCTGTTTAGCCTCCAGGGGTGGACCTTACCTAAAGGATCGTGCTTCTTCTGCAGAGGTCAGAAAAGTCCATGTTTTCCATGTATATGAATTCTTTTGGGGAGAGGAAACTTGCTTTAATCAGATTCAGAAAGGGGTTTTGTGATCCCTCAAACCTTACAGACCTCAGGCCAGTGAGATGTCCATGCTTAGGAGGTTCTGTGGTGAAGACTCAGGGCCTGACTCCAGGGCTTGGGGTTAGAGGTCAGAGGCGGCACCCCGGCCTCCTTCTGCCACCCCACACAGCCTTTCCAAGGATGAGTGGACGCTGATTCTTCTGGCTGCAAACCCACATTGCTTAGTAATTCCACCAGGATTTACTTATTAACCCCAAAATCAGATTGTAGATGAAAACTCCTTTTCCTATACTTTGTAGCTGATTTTTAAGTGAGAATTTAGGAATTAGTGATATTTGCAGTGTAACAACACTTAGACGTATTGAATACACAGCATAGCATAACTTGGAGACAAAGTCTCATTTCATAAACAAGTGCACTGCAGACAAAGCTAGCAGGAGTGTCATGAACAAGAGGGTGCTCCTACTTCCAGATCATCATTTCCCGCTCGCTTTTGACCAGAACATTTAACAAATAGAATCTACATTCCTATGTCAAACAAATGTAATTGGTGGAGGGTGGGCTTCTCAGCTTTCACTCAAAAGTTGGGTTCTCTGTGCTCTCCTGAAAAATTCATCATGAAACTACACCAAAATCTATAAAGAGCAGAGATCTCGTGTTTAAAACAAAATTATGATCCACAGCACCAATAATAATAATAATAACCCCACAAATAACGTGCACAGTATTTACGGGTGTTTCTATTCCTGAAGCTCAAGTCTTCCAGAAGGCCAAACCTTGTGTCCACAGACATCGTGGAAGTGGCTGGGGCAGAGATGCTGTGGCGACCAGCCTGGAGAATAGAAGTTGGAAGGGAACAATCATGCACCAATGTCATGGCCACAGCAGCAGAAACCTGGGCATTATGGGGTGCAGAGTGGCTGTGTTCTTAGCTCCTCCTGCACCCTGTCTTGCCCTGAGTTGTGCAGGGGCTGGAGGCAGGTCCCCGGGACACCAGCGGCATCTCTGTGCATCCTCTGAGCTGTACTCTCAAGGCTGATCCTCTGGCTCTGCAACACCTGTCCTGCTGCAGAGGATACTTGGCGTCTCTAAGGAGGGGATTTTCAGGCTCTCGGCTGGCTACTGATCACATGGTGAAAGCTTTTATGGAGGGCAGAAAGAGAACTGACCTGGTGAAGAGCCTGTGATGGCTGGGCCCAGTGCTGGCACTTAACACTCAAGACCTTATTTAATATTTACAACCACCACCGGGGAGGGAGGGGACACTATTCTCCGGAAAGGGAAAGGGGCTCCAGGTGTGCTGGTCCTTGTGAAGCCTGGATGCCCCTGGCTGTCCACCTCCCATTCCTGCATCCCTGCCTTCCAGAAAAAGACAAGGGCACTTGGAACCTGGCTGTGGTGCACTATACCGGGCCATCTCCCACCTACTCTGCAAGACTCATGCTTAGTGAGCCTCCCTCCACCCCAACCCCCACTACCCTTCCTCGTAGCACCCTGTTTCCTGAAAACTCCAACCACAATTCAAGACTTCTGTGCAGACTCCTGCGTGCACAGTCACTCCCCAAAAGACACACACTTACACCCACACACGTGTGGGCACATGCTCACAGGCTCACAAACACCCATACACAGGCACAAGCCCTCACGTGCAAGGCACGTCCACATGCGCGTACACAGGCACTCACTGTGTCCTGCCCCTTACCACAGCTGCTGCCCTCTGTCCCCACCCAGGTGCAAAAACATGGCACGGTGCTGGCCCCTGGAGGTGGTCAGTGTGTAGTCACTGAAGCAGCCAGTGAACTCACGGTGAGGGTGAGGCGCAAGAGGGCAGGACACCCACCTACACCCTGGCCTGGCTGCTGGCCTCAAGGGCTGTGCCACGGAGAGGTAGGAACCTGCAGACCCAGCCCTGGGGTTCCAGTGCGCTGTCTGAGCCCTTCCAGGCCGGCCCTGGCATTCGGTTCTTGCCCTTCCCCTGAGGGGGAAGGGATGAAGGGAACAAAGAGGGAAAACTACAAGGCCATCTAGAGGCTCCTGCGCCCCCAACACACATACATGCACACACAGGCTGGCACGGGCACACTTGTGTGTGCACACACATGCATTTTCCAGGTGCTAATCCCTGCTTTTAGAGGAGTCGCCATCACACTCTTCCCCTACCTCCAGATTGGAAGGGCCCTGGAGCCCATACCTGAGGATCGCGTGTCCTGTGTGAGGAAGAGGGATCTCGTATACTCACGCTCTTCCAATCACGACCACATAACAGCAGAGTGGAGCAGAAGGGACCCGGGAGACCTGGTTCCCAGGCATGGTGGCATCTACCCGGCCCCCCACGTCCCCACCTGTAAAGGGGAAGTCTGTCCTCAGTTGCCTTGCCACAGGGATTATGTGACAATCAGGTGCATTAATGTCCCCAAGACCCACTGTAACTGTGAGGCCCGTGGTGTCAGAGCCTTAGTCTTACCTCAGTTTCACCTCCATCAAGATAGGTGTCCCTGCCCCCTCAAGCGCCTTGGAACTTGCCCTCCAGTCTCTTGTGATGGCTTGAAATACACCATTCTGAGGTCCAGATTGTATACTTTTCTCACATAACTAGAGAGAGCGATTGGTGTTGCTGGGAGATGTGATGGAGCTCAGCAGAATGGTGCCCTCCCAGGGCCCCGTCACTTTACGGGTGCAGAGCCCGCACTGTGCTCAGGATTCTGGGGCACTCGGCAGGATTAGACATGCATCCTACATCCTTTAAAGGGCAATCAATGTGTAAACATGCCTCCTTGTCCAGGAAAAAGCTGTATCATAAACGTTTCAAACCACCCTATCAGCATCAAAGTGCCTTTCAAAATCCATGTTTGGTGCATCACGGAACCAGATTCACTGCTGGTGATTCGTCCGTTAAGCCTAAGTGATGATTTTGACCCAGCGTATCTGTGGCGGCAGAACAGGAGGGCCCCACGCCCAGCCTGGGAGAGAGCTTCCAGGAAGGTCAGCGTGGGCTCCTCACAGGGATTTGGAGCTCACGTGGCCGAGATGTCAGGGACCAGGCACACAGCATCCAGGCAGGAGGGGATGGCTGACCAGAGCCCTGGGGCTCCGCCTCCCATCTTTGTCTCCAGGACACCTCTTTTATGGGACCACACTGCTGTGCACATCCCAAAGAGAGGTCAGTTTTGTTTTATCAGGAAAAGCAAGCTTTAAGAAAAGCAATTCGAAGTTTTGCTTTTTGGTGGGATATGTTGACTTGATGCACACACAGCCACAGCTCCAATACTTTTATTTAAATATTTTACCTGTACCAAAAGGGTAACGAAAGGAAAACTTACAGAGATGTTGCTAAGTGGGAGAGGGTTGTTTGTGATCACCAAGCACTTAGCACCATCTTCTCACTCTTTCCTGTGACTCTCCCTGACGCTGATTCCCATAAAGGCTGGGTGCACGTCACTCCAGTCTGCAAAACGGGAGCCCCAGGCAGGCAGCCCCAGGTTGTGCTCCATCCCAGGTGGCAGAGAGCCCATGGGGCTTCTCCTCTCAGCCGGCCTCTGTGTCCGGCGTCCCCTCATGGAGGTGTCAGGGACTGGGGCGAGAGGACTTTTTCTGATAGAAATATCAAGAAAGAGGTGGTAGAACAAACTGAGAAACTAAATTGTAATAAGTTACCGAGGCCAGATGGTATTCATCTGAGAGTTGTAGAGGAATGAAAGACTGAAATAGCTAAGCAACTAATAAAAATATATTATTTAGCCTTTAAAGTGGCAATGGTCACCAAAGGATGGCCAGTCGTAGAGCCAGCATTCCAGAGTAATCACAGGCCACGGTCGGTGTGAGAGCCTTTTAATTATTCTGCAGCTGATTCCTCACATCCATGACATATACAGAAATGCCCCTGAGTTTGTGTGTTAATAACTTGGAAGAGATGATAAATGTTTGCATGGAAACCGCGCCAAATTATTTGTGTTAGGAAGGAAAAACAAACAAAACAGTGGCATGGTAACCCCGCAGAAGTTCCAAGTGGAAAAAGTACTCACGGCGTTTGTATACACAGGGGCCAAAGGGAGCCAGAGCAGGATGCAGTGATCTGGAACTGTCTGGCTCCTAGTGCCACAGACACTGGCCTCCAACTGGTGATACGCTCTGCACTGAGTGTGGCTCTTTCTCTGGCACATTCTTATTCTTGTTCTAGAGATGTCTCACACCCTGGGCTACTTTGAAAAGCAAACACGGAAACTTATCTTGAATGAATAGTCAAACAACCAATCGGATGGAGATAATTGCAATAAATATGACCAAGGGTTAACCTTGATATTCAATCAGTAAGAAAACCTGAATATTCTACTGGATAAATGGGCAAAGAGCATAAATAATTCACTAAAAGAAAACACAGAGAACTAATAAGCAGGAGAGAAAATGCTCAGCCTCAGCGAGATATCCGGAAAATGTAAATGTAAACAAATTTTCAGATATAATTTTCTATCCCTGTTGTTGGCAAAATACTAATGATAATGCCCACTGCTGGTGCAGGAAGCATATGGTGACCGCTTTGGAAGGATGCTGGGGGCCTTGCAGATTTCCTCAGCCTTTAGCAGGAACTTGACAGGAAGTTCCTATAACCTGTAAGTACTCACACCATTTAACTTGGGATGTCAGGAAACACATCCTGATTTAAGGAAAGGAGCACAATGCATGCTTTATGCACAAGCTGCTCATCACAGTCATGAAATCACCTACATTTTCATAAGAGCAGATAGAACATGCACTCTGTCCAGGCAATGCAATATTAGTCAGCCATTAAAAATACTAAGTGAAAACACAGGCTGAAAGTGACATGCGGTTGAAAAATTTGAAGGAAATAAACTGAAATATCAATAGCGGGTAGCTCTTGGTGGCCAATCCATAGATGAGCCTTGCTTTCTTCTCTGTAGTTTTTGCATGATTGATATTCCGTGAGAGTCGGAAGCAGGGTCACTTTGGCACTGAAGAAAATCAATTTGACCAACCAACTCTGATGCCTTTATTTTCTACTTTCCCAAGCAAATCAAACCATGTGCTTGGAGATGTACTCTACCACCTGGAGACATGAAGCTGTTACAAAGTCGCACACAAAGTCAGGCATTGGACTTGACGATTGTATCTAGCCGCAACACTGGAAATAATCACGTTTATTTTTGTTTTAGATTCATTCAGCACATGCTTAGTCAATGCCGGTTACTCTGCTAAATGCTTTAAGTATGATACTGCATTTAGCCGTGTTGTGCAAGTCAGGCCCATTCCTCTTCTGTGGACGTGAATACGGAGGTTTAGAGAGAAAGTGATAGGCCATGGGTCATTCACAGCTGCCTATCTGCACAACTCTTAGCCCCCCAGCATGGTACCTCCAGAGCTGAGCAGTGTGCCGCCTGCACAGTCAGTGAGAATTCTAAATAGGTTTTCCTGACCCACAATAAAGCCCATGTTCTTAATCTCCATGGCACGTCACTTCTCCATAGTGGAAGGGTCTCTCTTTCCAAGACGCCTCCCTCTCTCTGAGCCTCCCAAGGACGGGGATGTGTCTTCACCGCGATCAGGTTCCACTGGACAATTTTTTACTGAATGTTTCCGTTGAGCTTGGCGTTATGCTAATAGCTAGGAACTGGATGAAAAAGAAAGAAAGTGAAGTGTGCGAAATGTACCCAATTTAACATTTTGAGAAATGGCATATTGTAAAGAGGCAATGTTTTTGTATAAATACTTGTGAAACTTGCAGTGCCAAACCAAGGGCTAGGCTTTACTGAGCCCTTTCTTTCAACCTCAAGTGCATAGATGTCAGTGTAGCCCTCTGCGATGTGACGGGGCAGCGATTGGAATAGAAAGGAGACGCGGAGCTGAAAGAGGCGTTCTGAATGCTTATTGAATAAGAAGAGAAGGGCCACGGCCATGCAGGATCAGCTCTAAGCACTAAAGATATTTCTAAGCTACAGACTAGGATGAACTTTTGTAATTAGGATTCTTTAAAATTAAACTCTTAAGGGGTTTCCAGAAGCACTCGGCTTTTGGGCATAAGCTAATCGCCGGCTGTGATCCGGAAGAAACCGGCCTCTTTTTGTATATCTACAATAAAAGCATTAGGAGATGTGCATGCTTTCCGGTGCTCAGCTCTGCTCACTTAAATTTAGGACATGAGGCAGGACACTGCCTCATGCAACCTGCCAACTCCGATCTTACTGTTTGATTCGTACAAAAGTCAGGTGTCTTGCAACAACCAGGTTCTCCCTG